>NC_056530.1:4822340-4919355 GCF_019175285.1 Sceloporus undulatus
GTTGGACAATGCTTGCTTCATGGGAGAGGTTGGAGAATGCTTGCTTAATGGGTGAAGTTGGACAATGCTTGCTTCATGGGAGAGGTTGGAGAATGCTTGCTTAATGGTTAAGGATGGAAAATGCATTCTTAATGGGAGAGGATGGAGAATGCTTAATGGGAGAGGATGGAGAATGCCTGCTTAAAGAGTTATGTTGGAGACTGCTTTCCCAGTGGGAGATTTTGGAGAATGCATGCTTAATGGGTAAAGTTGTAGAATACATACATAATGGGTGAAGTTGGATCATGCTTTGCCAATGGGACAGGTAGGAAAATGCTTGCTTAATGGGTGAGATTGGAGAATGCATTCCCAATGGAAGATATTGAAGCATGCTTGCTTAAAGGGTTACATTGGAGACTACTTTTCCAATGGAAAAGGTTGGAGAATGCTTTATTAATGGGTTACGTTGGAGAATGCTTGACCTGTGGGAGACGTTGAAGCATGCTTGTTCAATGGGTTACGTTGGAGTAGGGTTAGGGTTAGGATTTAGGGTTAGGGTTAGGGATAGAGTGACAGGGTTAGGGTTAGGGGTTAGGGTTAGGGTTGGAGAATGCTTGCCCAATAGGAGACATTGAAGCATACTTGCATAAAGGGTTACATTGGAGACTGCTTTTCCAATTGAAAAGGTTGGAGAAGGCTTCCTTAATGGGTGAGGTTGGATAATGATTTCCCAATGGGAGATGTTGAAGCATGCTTGCTTAATGGGTTTCGTAGGGGAAGGCTTGGCCAATGGGTGATGTGGAAGCATGCTTGCTTAATTGGTTAGGGTTAGGGTTAGGGTTAGGGTTGGAGAATTCTTGCCCAATCGGAGACGTTGAAGCATGCTTGCTTAAATGGTTATGGTAGACTGCTTTTCCAGTTGAAAAGGTTGAGGAATGCTTCCTTAATGGATGAGGTCACAGAATGATTTCCCAATGGGAGATGTTCAAGCATGCTTGCTTAAAGGATTACATTGGACACAACTTTTCCAACTGAAAATGTTGAAGCATAGTTGCTTAATGGGTTAGGCTTAGGGTTATGGTTAGGGTTTGGGTTAGGGTTGGAGAATGCAAGCCCAATGGGAGATGTTGGGTTAGGGTTAGGGGTTAGGGTTAGGGATGTCAAGGTTAGGGGTTAAGGTTAGGGTTAGGGTTAGGGGTTAGGGTTAGGGATAAGGGTCAGTGTTGGGGGTTGTTTTGGGTTAGGGTTAGGGGTTATGGTTGAAATATGCTTGCCCAAAGGGAGACGTTGAAGCATTCTTGCTTAAAGGGTTACATTGGAGACTGCTTTTACAGTTTAATAGGTTGGAGAATGCTTCCTTAATGGGTGAGGTTGGAGAATTATTTCCCAATGGGTGATATTGAAGCATGCTTGCTTAAAGGGTTACGCTGGAGACTGCTTTTCCAATTGAAAAGATTTGAGAATGTTTGCTTAATCGGTGATGTTGGAGAATGCTTTCCCAATGGGAGAAGTTGAACCATGCTTGCTCAAAGAGTTACGTTGGAGAAAATGGAAGAGGTTGGAGAATATTTGCTTAATGGATGATGTTGGAGAATGCTTGCTTAGTGGGTGACATTGGAGAATGCTTTCTTAATTGGAGACATTGCAGCCATCTTCTGTATGTAGATTTGTAACAATTTGCATTTTTGGAACGATCCAAAATAGAAGTGAGGGCAGGTATTTCATCAGTTTTATTTCATGATTTAGAGTTGCACTAAATATTCCAAGGAAATAGACCAAACCTCTGAAAGCATTTGCTGCAACTTCTTTCACATGGTCTCAAAGGTGCTACAAGTTCTCTTTTGCATATGAATATACTCCAGTTTTATTTTTCTCCAAGATGATTTTCTTGAAGCCTACATTCTTTTATGAAATTGTTTCAGAATGTTATTAATCATCGTTTTGTACCACTTATCCTGGTTGCTACATTGTGCTACATAGAGAATCCCACTCTGTCTATGTGCAATCCAGCTTGGCACAATGTAATATAATGTGGTCAATATGGCGCAATGGTGAGGCCCATGGCAATGGATAGATTTCCAAGGAATACTTGATTTTAGCAGGGGGGAATAGATATTTTTTTTACATTTGTCAAGAATGTCCACCAACCTCCATGTTGAAATAATGATGGCTCTGCTTAGCTCCAGATTCCTGGAGTTTTCCCCTAAACTACTGTAGTATGGTATGTTCAAAATTAAAATAAATAATCATGAAGCCAGAAACCAGGCAATCAAACTTTTCAAATGCTTGTGAAGTGGGCCTATGGAGGCAAGGTTGTAAACTTGAGGCTTGTTTGTTAAAGAGAGATGGGTCAGGGTGAAACTGTTGTGTTGATGTTGTGTGCCTTCGTCCTTTGTGTTTACAGTGATCCTATCATGTACTGTAGTTTTCTTGGCAGGTTTCTTCAGATAGGGTTGGCCAAAGCGATCCTCTGAGGCTGACTTTCCCATGGTGATCCGGTGTCTTAAAATGGTATTTTAACCCTGGTCTCTAGAGTCCTAGTCCAACGCTCAAACAAATGGCTCTTGTAGGGAGTCAGAAATAGTATCTGAAGGCTAGTTATCAAGCAAGGATGGATAAAACTTGAATTGGCTTTTAGGGAGCTGGGAATGTGGAAAGAATTCAGAGAGCTCCTATTTCACTTATATAGGCCTGGGACAGACTGCCCCAAAAAGCGGCCTGCTGGTGGCCTATTTCCCTCCAGAGGGACACCACAGCAGCCAAACTGTGCCGCGTCTCTCCGGAGTTAAAAGAACCCGGAAAAACTGGCTGCTTTTTTTGCTGCTGGTCAGGACATCATGAGTGCACCACTTGCACACTTGTGATGTAAGTGACGTGCAGCAATGGGCAGACGCTGTGTGTCGCTTATTTAGAGATGGTGCCCCTCCATGTGGATGGGAGGCTGCCATCAGAATGCCGCCTGCACATACTAGGATTGCTAGTACTAGTATCACCACCGCCATGCCCCTTTCGGCACTAATAAACTTTTACTGGTGTTCATAGAATAGAATCATAGAGTTGGAAGAGACAGCAATGGTCATTCAGCAAATCTAAATCAAAGCCATCCAGCCTCTGTTTAAAGACCTCCAAGGAAGGACTCCACTGCACTCCGAGGGAGTGTGTTCCACTGTCGAATAGCCCTTACTGTCAGGAAGTTCCACCTAATGTTGGGGTGGAATCTGGAGCAGCAGAAAACGTTAGCTGCCTCCTCAATATATCTCTTTAAACAGGGCTATCATATCACCCCTTAACCTTCTCTTCTCCAGGATAACTATCCCCAGCTCCCTGTTCCTCATAGGGCATGGTTTCAAGACCCTTCTACAACAATGTATACTACTTCCATTTAAACAAGGAAAACATCACACAGTACTCCACTGATCAGCACAGCCACTAGTCCTGGATTACTTTGAAGCCTGAGTACCAGATCCAGGGAGGAATCCTAGGGGTGAAAGGACTAGATAGGAGCCTAAGGTTGCAACTATGGGTTGCTGGAACAACAACAATTAATTTTACAATTCATTGAACCCTTTTATTGTACCAGGTCTGTCACTGAAATATAAACATTCCTTACTTTTCCTTGTGTTTTGCCACCTATTCTAGACAAAATGTGCCCTCTATGGATAAGATAACAAATCTGAAAGCAGAGGATAAAGCATGGGGATGAACAATAAAGAAAGTTTACTGAAACTGTGTATACCAATGCAGCAGAAGAATATGTTGAGCCCTGCTGTATCAAACCAATGACCTATTTAAGCCAGCATTGTTTACCCACAGTGGCCAACAATACGCTTACTATGGAACGCCCATAAGCAGACAATTGATGCAATGGTAGCTTCCCAGTCACAGCCTTGTGCATGTGTCAGTCACACAGGTGTCCCAAGCCTGTTCACACAATAATTGCCACCTGAGTAATGCTGGAGCACTGTCAAAGGGTCATATGTACAATGAGGGAATAGTACCTCTGTTCTTTGCTAGTGGTCCTGAATCAGGTCCAAGATTGTAGCTGAATCCCAGAGGATTACAAAGTCAGAACAGTCAAATTATGTTAGCCTTCATGTGAACAAGGTAGGTCTTTGTGTTATCACTGGAGAATATGGATTTGAACCTGTAGCCTCGACTATATTCCTTTGGTTCAGTGACTCAAGGAAGATGACAGGACTCTCTGCAGTTTGTTCCACGGTGTTTATCAAAGGAAAGAATAAGATGTACATAACTAATTTTATACTCCCACTTTCCTTCTCTACCTCCAGGTTCATAGACAGTCTGGTTCCCTGTCCCAATGAGCTAAAAAGGCAACATTAGAGAAACAAAAAAATTGGTTTGCCTCTGTTTTCCAGATAAAAAGGGAGTAGTAACACAGGTGGACAGGGCATGGAAAGCCACAAGATTCAAATCTCTGTGGTTTGTTCTTATTAAGTAGAAATATGACTATGGTTATAGGACTGTGGCTTGATGTTAAGAAGGAGTTGGCCCTTTATGCAACAAGCAAATAAAATGCTGCTGTTTATTTCTCCAAATGAGTAACTGAATTTAATTTTGGAAAGTTAACCTTTTTTTAAGCATTACAATGTTGTGCAAGAGATGGTGTTTATTTGGAGGCTTCCATTGACATGCCTCATGTTCTAAAAATCATTCTCATAATTGGTTTATAAAAATACCTAGGCAATAATGAACTGAGAAACATATTAAATATTACAAAAACATGTTCTGTGGCCCTTTTTTACATTTTAAAAGCTAAATATATGTGCAAGCCAAACATCTGTAAAAAAAATAAAAAGAAAAGAAAATCATCCAATCAATGCTGATTTGAGAATTCTCCTCAGAACTGAAATGTTCTTATTTTTAGAAATCCACACATATATCAGTTTTCAGCTGGTGTTTTTCTTATACAGAATCTCGTTTGCAGTACGTGAAGGAATTCCATCACTCTCCATGGCATTTGCTTTCCTGCTAAAATTCTGTGGTGGTGACTTGGGTCACTTCAGAATGTAGCTCATCTTTATGACCTTTGGAGCCCCTTTTGTGGCTATCCATGTCTAGTCATGCTGACTTATTGAGGACTTCAGAAGCAGTGCAGGTAGAGACCCGCTCGCGGGTGGTGGTCTGGGCCCGGCTGAAGCTATTCTGTTCCATCTGTGTGTGGAAGGGAAGGCAGAACTCACGGAAACACCGCTTGAAATTTTCATCCAAGAAGGCATAAAGAATAGGGTTGAGGCTGCTGTTGGTGTATCCCAAAGCGATACAGAAATGCAGGCTGGCCATCACATAGGGGTTCTTTTTGTTGATGCCCACCAGGGTCCAAACAATGACAAAGATCTGGATGGGTGTCCAACAGATGATGAAAGCAGCCACTACAACCAGAACCATGCGCGTTATGCGACGCAAGTTGCGGTCTTTTTCCTTGGAGCCCGAGAGGAGACGGACACTCTTCAGACGAAGAATCATGAGTCCATAGCAGATGGTGATAACCAAGATGGGAACTAAGAAAGCGAAGATGAAAACACATATCTTGGTGACTGTGTCCCAGTAAATCTGAGGTTTTGGAAACTGGAGGATACACATAACAACATTGCCTGCATCAAAGGGGGAGGAAAAGAATGAGGTGAGAAAGAAAGAGAGAAAACAATCTTAGTTAGGAAATGGCTGCTTTCTTTTTGAAGGTTCAATGACAGAGCATGTGCTTGGGAAGCAAAAGCTCTACAGTTCAGTCACTAGCATGTCTATGTTGAACTGGGAAAGTTGCCCCCAAGTCATTTTGACATATGGCAACCCAAAAGTCACCCTATCATAGGGTTTTCTTGGCAAATTTCTTCAGAGGGGGCTTGCCATTGCCATCCTCTAAAGCTGAGACAATGTGACTTGCCCAAGGTCACCCAGTGGGTTTTTATGCTGGAGTGAATATTTGAACCCTGGTCTCCAGAGTTGTAGTTCAATGCTTAAACCTCTACCCCATGCTGGTCCTCTGAACTGGGAAAGACCCCTGTCTGAAATGCTGGAGAACTGCTCCATGTAGAAAACAGCAGATGGACCATTAAGGCAGTTTCTACTGGTCCTATTTAGACAGCCCTTATTTAGTATTGTGAATCGTGGAATCAAACCTGGAAAGATATTCCTTCTAAAACTTGGGAAAACAGCTGCATATCATGTGGACCAGCCTTGCCCAAGCCAATTCGGTGTCCCAAATTGACAAATCCAATCATTCCCAACAACTGGTCAATGCAGAAGATAAAGATGTCCAATTTTGACAGCAATGCACAGCTGGCACAGTTGGCTATTGTTTACAGTGCCATCTGCTTAATGTAACAAGTTTAGGAACATCAGGGATTGCTGCTAATGCAATTCCTTCTTAGTTTCAATACAGTTAAATACCTTTGAGATTGTTTTGTGCATGACTGAGCTATATTTGCAAATCAACTGGAAGGAACTCACAAATATAACACACTTTATTATTATTATTATTATGTTCTTTCCCATCCTCAGGCTAGTCAGATAAATTGGGGCTAACATGCTAAACTATGAGAAATTTAAGAGGTCCCATAGCATGGGAGGGATGGGGTCATCCTTAACAGAGGGATGATGTTTTTGGAAGGTTGTATTTGGCTTATAATCTAAAACCCATTTTACTTAGTTTTTGCATAAATCTGGTACTGCACCTTCCTAATTTCTAGCTGTAGTTATTTAAGATATCTCTGCATTCTCAAGCCTCTAGAAGAATCAGCATATACTTGCCATCAGACTTGGTAACAGCCATGATCATGATAGGCACCCCAATAACAGAGGAGAGGACCCAGATGCAAACGTTGATTAATTTTGCTTTTGCAGGCGTCCGGAAATCCAGGGCTTTGACTGGATGGCAGACAGCTATGTACCGGTCAACACTCATCATGGTGAGGGTGAAGATGCTTGTGAACATGTTGTAGTAGTCAATGGAGAGGACAACCTTGCAGAGAAATTCGCCAAAAGGCCAGGTCTCCATCAGGTACTTAGCGCTTTGGAAAGGCAATGTACTGGTGGCCAAGGCATCTGCCAGGGCCAGGTTGAAAATATAGATATTGGTGGCTGTTTTCATCTTGGTGTATCTGTTGGGATGAGATAAATGGACAGTTATGAGCTGTTTCATCTCCTTGTTTTATTGCTCAGAAAGGATGGACACATTCAAAGGTCCCAAATCTGGGTGTTTCATTCTAGTCTTGCTCTGCTCTTATACTGATATAGACCTGCAACCAAAAATATGCTTCACTCTAATTTCTCATTCATGCTGTGATTAGACTCAGGGGTGCAGTGCTTACCAACATGATTTCCTTTGGAAACTGACAGTGAGAAGAATATTGGCTTTTTGTAATATGCACAGTTATTTACAAATCTACAAACTGAGCATAGATGGAGACACAATTTAAAGCCAGGACTAGGAACACATGGTGTCAGATACTACAACTCCCACAATTTTTCTCCACATTAATTTTTTAGTCTAAAAAAATATGGTAGTCTAGCAAACTCTGGAAGGCCACATATTCCCCATTGCTGAGTGAAGCTCTTTTGTCCATCACAATCATAGCTTACTGTTCCCACATTGTTCTCACTGCTTTCTGAACAACATACACACATTTACTGACCTCCGGCCCAGGTAAATAAAGGTATGGAAAAAAGGGATCTCTAAACTTTTTTTTTAAACCACCAGTAATAATGTAGGCATTGGAAACTACAGCTGATCTGAGTTGGTTCTACCATAGACGTGTCAGATTCAGATGCAAACTGAATAAGATACAGCTTGGGCCTCAAATTATGAGGGGTATGTTTTGGGCCTCATAAGAGGTTTTTAAACCTCTGAGAGGAAATGTTGGGAGGAAATGAAATTGGCAATTTTAATACCCCTATTTTAATTTATTTATTCAGGTATTTAATTGATTCATCTCTTGATTTCTCCCCAAAATACACACTCAAAGCTGCTTACAGCAAGATTAAATAAAAACTCCCCACACCTATTAAAAGATGTTAGAATTAGCAACCTTAGCATCAGTAGTTGCTCACTAGTTTGAGCATCTGAGTTGTTGAAAAAAAATCAGTCATGCCACAGAAACCTTATAAAATCCATAAACACAAAACACTTTGAAGTGAGACTGACATGCCTGGCCTCATGTTTTCCCATAGCCAACTTGCTTCTTTTCCCATTCCCAGCATGCATAATCCAATAGTTGGATCCACTCAGATTGGATGCTTCTCCACTCAATTCCCTTTTCCCCTTTGCTTCCTCAGTCAATGAATGAGGGAATTTCAAATGTACACATGTGCGCACACCCACACACACGATGGAGAAAAACAGTATTTTATTTTATTTTATTTTGGGTATGAATTAAATTCTTTGTTACAGTGAAAGACCTACAGCAATATAAAATATAACATAAAAATAAAATAATACACATAAAAAGATTGCTTAGGATAAAAATCTACCAACTGGAAATGTAAATAATTCTTTTCCGTTACATTTAAAATAGCTTCATTTAAAATAAAAGAAAATAAATAAAATAGAAATAAACCTTTATGAGTTTCCACCTTTAAGATAGAAATAATAAAGGTAGATTAGCAATATCAGATTTTAACCAGACATGCAGTATCAGACATGACACAATATTATGTGTTGTTGTTTTCCTACGATTGCTAGTGCAGAAAATTGTGCCACTTTATAAGTTATATGCGAGCTCCAGTCTGATAATAGGTAATTTAAATAGAAAGCTTCAGATCTCCCAGGTACATTCAAGAGTATAGGAGTGATCAAATCTCTGTGAGCATTGTCATAAAAAGGGCAATGAAACAATACATGTCCAACATTTTCTATATCTCCTGAGTTACAGGGGTATATTCGCTCGTGAACAGGAGTCTTGCTAAATTTACCCTCCAGTAATGCTGATTTAAGAACGTTTAATCTAGCCAGTGCAAAAGCTATTCTATATACGGGAATCGAAAGGTTCGTGATGTAGTTTGGCACAGTAAGCAGTCCTATACTGTCCCAATAAGAAAAATAATTTGCAGACTGAGTTCTATGGTTTTGGAATTGTGTGTCCTTTATGCCCTGCATAATGGCTGTTTTAGCTTTAGAATATCCCATAGACAAGAGGGTGTTAGTCATGAGAGCCATATTTTATTCATCTTTTAAGTATGAAAATGCCCAATCATGATCAGCAGTGAGGGGTTAGATGGCGGGTACCTGCTACCTCTTCCTTCCCCACACCCGAGTGTCATGCTCATTACTGCTTGCACTCTTCTTCCAATCCTTCCCCCAATCGTTCACTCATTTGCTCATGCAGAGATCTGTATGAGGGAACTTGAAGGAAGGGACTTAATTAGATCTCCACATAAGCAAATGAGCAAAGGAGGATCAGAGGAATGGGGCAGAATACAAGCAGTAAATATGAATTTGGCACCCAGTTGGAAAGGGAGGTAGATGAAGATGATGCCCCAGTCTAACCCCTCACCACTGATGGACACATACTGCAGTAGGTAAAACATGGCAACACACACCAGGACTGCTGGACCCAGTGGCATCACTAGGGTGGGGGGGGGGGGGAGTGCGGGGGTGCATTCACCAAGTGACGCTGTAAGTGAGGTGACACCACTGCTGCTCACTTGTATTTTGACGGAAACATTATGGCATTTACCTGCATCTCTTTAAAATGCTTTAAGGGATAGTGGGAGTGATGTGAAGCTCAGTGGGAGAAGCAAGGAGGCCTATTTTAATTTTAAAGTTAAAATTTCAAATTTCATAATTATAATTTTTTTAAAAAAATATTCTTTAAAACATTATATTTTAACCAAATATTCACTGTGTATATGTAAATGCATTTAGGTTATGCATATTATATTGTAATTTGAAAGTATAATTTTAATTTTACTAGTTTATGTCACAACTATTAGCATTACATTCAGTGGTACACGGGAATTATGATTTACAAGTATCTTTAGTGTGAAATGGGAGGAGGTCAATGGGGGAGTGACACCATGAGTTACTGCCAAGGGTGACACCAACCCTAGGGATGCCACTGCCAACCACCATGATGTGCACCCACCACCCCAGCCCCACACCAATGAAGCTATGAAGCACCATCCACAAACATAAGTAAATTTCTAGATCTCCCCCTCAAATCTGGAGTAAATCCCCACAATTAAAGCCCTGAGGTGCAGGAAAGGTCTGGATTCTGCACATCTGGACAACCCACTATCTGTATGCCATCTGGACAGCCCACTGTGAAAACAAGGTGAGATTATTCTATTTGGCCTGGATAGATAAGCCTGGCATTTGGGATACAAATTATTCTTCTTATGAGATATGCTACGCCTCTAACATTCTGTATGTTCCTGTACTACAAACATGGAGTGCTGTTTAATATATTCCATGAAAATTTTCATCCAAAAACTAAAATGATGCACATGTGAACTAAAATGACAACGTCAGATAAGTAAACAAAAATCTGAACCTTCTAGAGATTGCTTGAAAGCTTCTTCCTAGGATGACATTTTCCTTTCACCAGCCTCCACTTTTCTTATACTTTCCATTTTGGTTGCCAGATTTGTAGATCTTTTATTTTATTTTTAAAAAATGTGCTGGGGGCAGCTGATGAGTTAGAGTTATTTGCTGTCCCATTTGTTTATCAGACGGGGTTTCTGCTGCGTGGAACTGGGGCTTTTGCATACTGGGCAATTCGAATTCACGTGCTAACGCAAATGTACTTTCATACCTGGGAGTCTTTCTGCATTGGTGGGTTTCGAATTGCCCAATCCGCATTCGCGCAAAGTGCGTTGAGTGCAGAATGTTTTACCAAACCGGACCTTAACATGCGGATTGACCGATTCGTATCGGCCGCCTCGCGCATGCTCGGTGGTGCTCTGCATGGGTCGTGAACTTAAACGCTTCTGGGGTGAAAACGGAGGTCACTTCCTGTTTTTCGTGCCTTGCATGACAGCCCGGTAAACAGCTGGAGAGCAAGCTCATGCACGTTAACAATGCAATACAACATGCCCGTTACTGTTTCCTCTCTACATTCCTGCTTGGTTTTAATGTAACAATTACCTTCACTTGCAACAAATTAGCAATGCTCAGTTCTGCGTGTGTGTGTGTGTGAATGTGTGTATGTATGTATATGAACATAGGCATGGAAATATATATATGTTTTGCTCTAGGTGTGTGTGTGTGTATATATATGTACACACACACACACATATATATATATATGGAGATATATATTACATTAGCTCTAGGTGTGTGTGTGTAAGAGTGTGTGTGTGTGTGTATACACACATATGAATGAGTGTGACTTGTCCAAGGGCTTTCTCTGGGAGGGTTGCAGGTCAAATTAGGGGGGCAGATAGGGGGCCTAGGAGAAGGCAGTGGATGATGAGATCAGTGGCAGGCAGAAGGGGAAGTTCAGATGGGCCCCTGGGGGAAAGCAGAGGATGATGGGATTGGTGGCAGGCAGAAGGAGAAGTTCAGATGGGCCCCCTTGGGAGAAGGCAGTGGATGATGGGATCGGTGGCAAGCAGAAGGAGAGGTGCAGATGCCCCCCCGGGAGAAGACAATGGATGATGGGATTGGTGGCAGGTAGAAGGAGAGGTTCAGATGGGCCCCAGGGAGAAGGCAGGGGATGATGGGATGGGTTGCACACCGAAGGAGAGGAGCAGAAAGAATATTGGAGGAAACCCCACACACACCCCCATCACAAGCGGGCAAATTTAAACCCCACTTTGCAGAAAAACCCCTGGAACCTTACCTTTCCTCTGAGCCAAGAGCGCTCCTCCCCCGGCTTCCCTGGAACCGGCAAGAGGAAAGACCCACCGGAAGGAAAAGTGGGGCAAATTGCAACAGGGCATCATGGGAGAGTTGGAATCTGGGGGGGTCTTGCGACGGAGTTCAGGACTGGGAATTCACACCAGACCCATCGCACTGAGATCAAACAGGGCCCCAATGCGGATATCGCCAATCCACTTATTAAGTGCACTCACCAACACACGCCAAAAAGAGGAGCCAATACGCACTCAGTTCGGAAGCCCCGCGGAAGGGGCGCACATCCAACGATACCAGGTATGAAAGTACATTCGCATTAGCATGCAAATTCGAATCGCCCAGTACGCAAAAGCCCCAGTTCCACACGGCAGAGACCCCGTCTGATAAATGCCTTTGTTTTGCTATTTGCGTTTACTCAGCTGAGTAAGTGAGTCTGAAGGCAGCTGCTGTTTATTTTTCTGTTTTAATCATGCATGCACACTGGCTAGAATGTATTATTTTTCAACTCAAGCTTTATTGTTATTGCAGACAATATGCTGCAACCTGATAGTGTATATTTCTCCAGCCTCCTTCACCACCCTCCTAATACCAATGCTTCTAAGAGGATGAGGGAAATAGGTATGTGTAAAAGGACCTTTTGTAAAAAGGAACTTCATTGTCAGAAGTTTCTTCTATGACTTTTCTTACTAGATCAAAACCAGTTTTGAAACAAATAATGGCCAGGCTCCAAAGAACTACTTAAACATGTCTTCTTGCTTCTGTATCATGACCATAAACAAAAGCAACAACAATAACAACAATATATTGTTGCGCAGCACAATCTTGTCCTAAGCCTCCCCTCCAGACACTGACCAATCCTCGTTCTGATTAATTTAAACTGGTAGAAAGAAAGAAAACAAAACAGAAGTGCTGTCTTTTTTTGAGACACAAATTGTGGGGATGGTTACTCACTTTATATGACTTTAAAGGATGATTAGTTAGATAAGGCTACATCTAGCTATAACAGCTAAACAGAACCTTCAGATAGTCAGAAGTAGTGTATCTCTGATTCCTTCTGAAAGTAACTAAGGTCAGCCTTTGTTAATAATATGGAGACTTTCAAGGGGACTATATTCAGATAAACATAACGGCAAACCACTTCTGACTATTCTTTGCCAAGAAAACCCTATGAAATTCATGGGTTCTGTGAGTGGCATCTCTAGGGTTGGCAGCACTCTAACATGGCAACTCATGCTGTCACTTCCCAGCTAGGAGCCACCAGGCCAGTGGTAGCACAGGAGTACTATAGAAGAGAAAGGCTCCAGTTTACTTACTGCTGACAGCTGGTAGACCAGAGCTTGAATGGACTATCGGTGCCCTGGATTGTCCCAGTCTACCCGCCTTATTCACAAGTCCCAAAGGGGCCAGCCTTCTTGCCACTTGCGGGTGGATCTGGTCCATCCTAGTTCCGTTTCTGGGAGTCTTAGTCTATCTGCAGAGAGGTGTGCAGTACACACTGGAAAGTAGACACTTCTAATATGCCACCCAATGTGGTCTGCACCTTGGGGTCAACATAAGTCAACAGACCTCTTGTTCAAATGCATTATTAGTATACCTCTGAGTATCATGCCAATGTCATTAACAGGGAATGCTTATTGCTTGCAAGCCTTGTTTTTGCAAGCCTTGTTCCCCAAGGGATCGAGAAGACAACTGAAAGGGTACTGGATTAGATGGTCCTATTGGCTTTCCTGGATCTTCTGGTTCAATTTTAGGAATACATAGCTTCACACCCACATCCAGTACCACTCTGCACAAAAACATCTTTAACTGAGATGCTGCTAGATCCACAAAAAGGATTAGTTGTTATATAACTTATTTGGAGTGAAGAAGCAATTGTTTGAAGAATTCAAAGGAAGCAGGAATATTGCTTCAGCAATGTCCCCCTCTTCTCACTTTCAACAAATGTTCCATTGCAAAAAAAAAAAAAAAGTACAAATCACTGCAAAATAAATTTATTTGAAACTGTCCACCCCTCCTAGCTATCCACCCCTCCTTCATATTGTTGTCTATTTCATCCAATTCATATTGATGAAATAATTATCTATTGTTTTCTTTTATGCCAGTGTTGCTTTTAAAATGTCTCTGGTTACCATGGAAAGGCTAGCTTCTGGAAATTTCATGATTAACAATATTCATTTGAAGTTTTACAGTTCTCTGAAAAGATGTTACTGCATGATTGCTGGATAAAGTAAGAATATCAAAAGGAATTCTTCTTTTTCCAGCATTTAGCTTCTAAGTTTTTTTTTTTTAGTTTATGTTGCATGTCATTTCAGATGTTTCTACTTAATAGTAGATGGTTTAACAACAAAGAGATAAAACAAAGATTCTAACTATCAGAAGGAATTTTAGATTGATAAAACAGCAGAGAAAATCTGGTACCAACCATCCTGGAGAAATGAAGCATTGCACAGACAAGGTATTACAACTAAGAAAGCAGTCTCTCTAGTTGTCAATAGCAGCTGGGTTGGTGTAGAGGCACACATCTTTGCAGGTATCCTTCTCCCAACCTGTGCAGAATAGATGTGAACTTTGAACAGAGCTCTCCCAAATTCTAGTTCAGAGTGCTAACCACTGCATCAAACTGCCTCTCTGTATTTGTTTCATTTCATTTGGAGAACTGAAACCCCCATGCCAGATTGTGGTACTGTATAGCTATACAAGTGCTAGGCCCCCCGAAAACCCATTTAGCTACAGCCACCACCATTATATTTTATTTGAACATTTCCAGAGCTCTGGAATGACTGAAGAAAAGGACCATTCATGTACTGCAAATTCACCGATGCCAGCCTAACGTTTGGCTGCCTTATATTTTTTTTAGAGCAAATTCCAAAGTTGGGCATATTTATAGAAGGAATCAGCTATATAACTGTTGATATCATGCTGCCTTTACTCTGATCCATGGTGTAATCGCATCTGGAATATTGTTTATAGTTCTACACACAGAGCGTAAAAAGATATATAGTCGTGTGAAAACAGATAACCAAAATAGCGAATGGGCAGCAAGAACTTCCTATGAGGATAGCTTGCTTTTTTTTTGGGCAGTTTAAGGGAAAAGGAGAGCCATGATAGAGGTATTGAAAATTATGCATCCCTTCTAACTGTAGAAACCAAGTTCATCTACTGAGAAGGAGTCATGCAGTTTTCATGACACTATGGGCAACTTGGCCAATCGGCTTCAGTGTCTTTGTTTATAAACTTGCTCGAAATTGTCACTCTATATGAGCAAGACTGCTAAAGGAACAATGATCTAAAAAAACTTTATACTATAAAGGAACATCCAACTCGAGAAGAAATTACCATGGAAGCCCACGTGAACTGCAAGAATTGAGCCACAAGTCTATCATGATATATCCTGGAATTTAAAACAACAATAACAAAAAATAATGCACAATAAATTAAAATAAAATGAAACGAAATCCCCACTTTTCTCCAGCACCTATTCTCAAATGAGTTTTTTTTCTTTCTATTGGCTTTTTCACTGTCCAGTTGTCACATCTGTACACAGAAAAACGACTTTCTTTGATGTTTTTTAAACAGAGGCTTGAATGGCCATCTGTTGAGGGGCATTGATTGAGAGTTCCTGCATGATGGGACTGGATGGCCCTTGAGGTCTCTTCCAACTCTATGATTCTCTGATTTGCTGATGAGAAATACCACGAATTGGATTATTCTAGTGTTCAGTTGTTTAACTTCACACTTTAGAATCTTCTTTCCTAATTTTTTTTTCATTGCTGCCCTTCCCAACTGCCCTCCCCATTCTACTATGACTACAGAACCAAATATTAATTTTAAATTTAAATTTTAGAGAGACTGCAGTCTTATGCTGAACAATTCAATGTACACATCAGTCTTCATCTGCCTTCATACACATGGTTTGTGTATTCTGGTTCACTTGAGATTTCTAAGCAAAGATTAGAAGTTCCTCAAGAATGCTATAGCGGTTGGCTCCTGTCACTAGTCCCAGCTTCTGCCAGACTAGCAGTTTGAAAGCATGCAAATGCAAGTAGGTAAATAGGTACTATTTTGGTGGGAAGGTAACAGCAATCAGTGCAGTCATGCTGGACACAATGCTGGCTCTGTTTTAGTAATGGAGATTAGTACCACTTCCTATAGTCAGTTACAACTATTCATATCAAGTTATTGGAACTTAGGAGATCTATGTTGTAGTCTCACTCACTGGATGCCTTGGGCTCTCTCTCAGGTAATCTCTCTCATAGGATTATGGTAGGAAAGTAGGGGAGGAGAAACTATATAAGCAAACCAGATGGAGAAAAAATGGGCAAACAACCTTAGGAGACAACTGAGTCCTTCATCACAAAGGCTTATCACAAGGAGATGGTAAAGCAGTACAGTGCCAAGATAACAGTGCCCTCGGTGGGCACCTCCTGTATGATATTGTTGTTCTTTCATTACTATAGAATGGGAGACAGTTATAAAAGAGTTTCTTTTCATTTACAGAAATAATCTAGTGATGATCTCCATTAACACTCCTCTCTTGCTGTGAATGCCTGTGTGAAAGTTCAAGAGCATTTTTCTGCTGATTTTGGTTGGGGTGGTAGGTGGGTGATTTTTCAGTGAAGAAGCATGTATAGCAGGATTTTAATGCCTTACCCCTGCTCTTGCTCACTCTCTCAGATCCGATGCAATTTGCATCATGCAAAGCCTCTGCAAGAGAGAGATATATATGTTTTCCTCTCTCTCTTGCTTATTTAGTTCTGATACAAAGCCTTGCACACTCAGAGGGAGCAGCAGCCCTTGTTCTTGCCTGGCTGTACAGCAGCATCACAAACACCACATACATGCAACAAATAAGTGGTTAGGATATTTTTTAATGCAAAGCATGTTTTTGCCATTGAGTTATGTTCCCCGATATAGCATCTGACATTCTCTGGAGGTCTTCCATCTAAGTATTCATCAGACCTGACCCTACTTGTCTTTTGAAATCAGACAAGATCAGATGTGTTCAGAGTGGTAATGTGAATTGCTCATAGCTGATAAAAGTTAGTTTTTTGAAAACCAAGTGCAAAAGGTAAAGTAAAAACAATTTTGGAGCTCTAGAATTGCCAGCACTGCCAGTTAGAATGAAAAGGAACTGACCATGTCCCTCCTTGGAGGTCTTCAAACAGAGGCTGGATGGCCATCTGTCGGGGATGCTTTGATCTGGATTTCCTGCATGGCAGAATGGATGGCCCTTGTGGTCTCTTCCATCTCTATGATTCTATTCTATGCTTCTAGAATCAATCTGTTGTTGCATCTCTATTCACATTTCATGAAGGAGTACCTCCATCCTCATCCTCCCTGCTGTCACATTGTTTTCCCAACGAGGCTGTGTTGTCTTGCAGCCATACAAAAAATAAAAAATCCTATTCCTCCACTCTCCGAAAATCCTAATTTAATTCATAACATATCGAAATGACTTCACTAGAATGCATCAGCTATCTAAGTTGCTGTTGTTTTGTGCTTTCATGTCATTTCTGACTTAAAGCAGCCTTAGCCAGTGTGGCATAGTGATTTTGAGTGTTGGGCTTTGACTTTAGGGCTTCATTCCCACTTATAAATCGGTCTGTGATCTGAATTGATGGATCAATTTTATATCGGAGCATGGTTCTCACTACATTTGCCCAAAGGACAAATTTGAATCAATTCTGATCAGCTTAATAAATAATAATAATAATAAAAGTTTTATTTTTATACCGCCCTTCTTCAAATCAGGGTGGTGCACAACAGAGTTAACAATACAATATACATCAGGCAAATGCAATATACAAAATACAATATTAAGAATAAAAACCTAAACATAGACATATTAAAAAAATTACAGCCTCATGCCAGTCTAATGCTGGCAGAGGAAAAGGGGGAGATGAGTTCACATTCTGGGAGAAAGATATTCAGGGGTAGGCCTGCTCGAATAAATACGTTTTCAACCCCTTCTTAAATTGGGGAAGGGAGGTGGCTGCGCGGAGCTCTATGGGCGGCGAGTTCCAGAGGCTGGGGGCCGAGGTCATAAAGGCCCTCCTGGAAGTAGAAACTAACCTGGCCTCCGGAACTCTTAAAAGTTGCTGCCCAGATGATCTGAGGGTGCGGGGCGGATTATATGGGGCGAGGCGGTCCATCAGATACCCTGGGCCCAAGCCATTTAGGGCTATATAGGTAACGAC
Source organism: Sceloporus undulatus (assembly GCF_019175285.1). NCBI lineage: Eukaryota > Metazoa > Chordata > Lepidosauria > Squamata > Phrynosomatidae > Sceloporus > Sceloporus undulatus. The sequence continues at coordinate 4,840,329 of NC_056530.1, forward strand.
CAACACCTTGTATTGCGCCCGGAAGCGGATAGGCAGCCAGTGCAGCTCTTTAAGCACTGGAGTTATACGACTGGCCCTAGATGTATTGGTGACCAGTCGGGCTGCCATATTCTGCACCAATTGCAGCTTTCGGGTATGATACAAGGGTTGCCCCATGTAGAGCGCATTGCAGAAGTCCAAGCGAGAGGTTACCAGAGCATGTACAACAGTTTCAAGGTCCCTCTGGCCCAGGTAGGGACGCAGCTGGCGTATCCGCCGAAGCTGATAACAGGTGCTCCTGACTGTCGCATCCACTTGAGATGTAAGGTGGAGCGACGAGTCAAGGAGCACCCCCAAGCTGCGTACCGAGTCCTTCACGGGGAGCGTGACCCCATTCAGGACAGGTGGAATTACCGCCATCCCTGGACCAGGAGAACCTATCACAAGTACTTCCGTTTTCTCTGGATTCAGGCTGAGTCTGTTTTCCCTCATCCAGCCCATTACCGACTCCAGACAGGCCACGAGAGGAGAGATGCCATCCCCGGTCACTGCATCAGTCGGAGGCATAGAGAAGACTATTTGGGTGTCATCAGTGTACTGATAACCCCGCGCCCCATGTCTCCGGATGATCTCTCCCAGCGTTTTCATGTAAATGTTAAAGAGCATAGGAGACAGGATAGCTCCTTGAGGGACCCCAGATGTTAGGGGTCTCCTGTCGGAGCAAACGTCTCCCAGCTGCACCATCTGGAACCTCCCAGAGAGGTAGGACCGGAACCACTGGAGCGCAGTGCCCCCGATTCCCACCTCCTCCAGGCGCTCCAGAAGGATACCATGGTCTATGGTATCGAAAGCCGCTGAGATGTCCAAGAGCACCAGCAGGGACACGCTTCCCCTGTCCATGCCCAGACGGAGATCATCGACCAAGGCGACCATGGCAGTCTCAACCCTTGTGGTTCATACTTGCGTTGAATCGACTTGATAAAAAGATGCAAAAAAAAAATTGGTGTCAAAACGATGCAGGTTAAATGCGTCTGGTGCATGTCCCCACCTCACCAAATCGCTTCAGCATCTCGATTTAAGTAGCAACCAGGGTCGTTTGAACTGGTTCAAACCAAATTGTGATCCCATTTAAAAGGTAGTGGGAATGAGGCCTAGAGATCAGGGTTCAAATCCTGGCTCAGTCATAGAAACCAAATGGGTGACTTTGGCTAAGTCACATGCTCTCAGTCTCACAGAGAGGCACTGGCACAACCCCCTCTGAACAAATGTTGCCAAGAAAACCTAGTGATGGGCTTGCTTTAGGGTTGCTATGTCAGAAATGACTTGAAAGCAACAACCACCAAGGTGAATTTATCACAGGATTTTCTTGCTAAGATTTGTTCAGAAGAAGCTTGCCTTTGCCTTCCTCTGAATCTGAGAATGCATATTACCCAAGGTTACCCATTGGGTTTCCATGGCTGAGCAGGGGTTCAAACCCTGGTCTCCAGAGTCCTAACCAAACCACTACACCACACTGTCTTTTACCTAAGCAGTACCAGGGGGATAATATTATATGAACAGAATGTACAAATCAAGTTATTATTAAAATATACTACAGTGGCAGATTGGCTGTTTCAAATGCACTTTAAAGAAACTAAACATACATGCAGACATAGTTGCAAGTGTCTCAGATACTGCATCCATCAAATTAGACTGGAAACCAAAAGCCTTCAGTGCCATTTACAAGTGATCGATGCCGATTTCTGACAATTTAGCAATCTGTGCTGGCCCTAGAAGAGAGGGAAAGGAAGGAGAAGGTTTCACAAAAAGAACAAGAAAGTTAGAAAAGGGTGGGGAGGATATCTTACAAAAACCACATTACACCATTCTTGAAGGGACCTTGCAATGAATACATTCTTGGGAACAGTGTTCAAAGTGGTGACATTCAAAGCCTGAAGTGTCTTGGGACCTCAGTCGCCTTTAATAGACCTCCCAAAGGTTTAAGATCTACTGAGGATTAAAGAGTCAGATACATACAAATTAATGTGGAAATTTTAAATAGAATGTGTAAAATATATGCAAGATTTTTGTTTTGATTTGATTTGTTTCAATCAAAAACATGTTTTTAGTTTGCTGGACACTCTAAGGCAGAGAAAGGCAAATGCCTCAGGCAACTGATAGCAGAGGCAATAGTGGCTGACCCCCAACTGTTCCACGTGTTTTTTGGCAGATAGACATGAGGCTGACACCCTCAAAATTACCCTGTTGGCTTCAAGGACTGTGCTGAAAGTAGAAGAAAAAATACACAGTGGAGAATGGGACACACTGTAATATCATTGTACAGATGGAGACATCATCTTGTCCTTGTCCTCAAGTGACAAAATATCTCATCAGAGCTCTAGAAGCAGGTGTCAATATCTATTCACAAATGGTGCAAAGTGGAGAAAAATTTGAGACCACTCCACAAACCGGCCTAGAGAAATTAATAAAAGGAATGTGGGTTTTTTTTTGGGGGGGGGGAGCATGTTCTCAGAAATCCCCACTGAGCTCTGTGTTGGAATTAGGAGCAAAGATTAAAGTTGTGCTTGTCTCCATCACTGGGAACTTCTTCAAACATTTGCTCTATGCCTGGGTTATTTTTTTAATTATTATTATTTTATTGAAATTATACAACCAACTAAAATCCCCATATTAACCTCTTACATCTTTCTGCATCTTTCATTATAACAGTTTCCCCCATCCTCCCTACTATCAGTATATTTATGAACCCCTATTGTTAGCATTATTTACACCGTAAGTAATACCGTACAACTAAATGCATTATATTCATAGGTAAAGACCATGATTTATCTATACTACATCTCTTTACAATAAACTTTCTAACTGTTCTAAACATTTGGCATAGAGGAAGTTATTTAATCCTAAGAGAGGTGCCATCTTTTTTTTACAATAATCCAGAAATATAAAATGTTTCTTTCTCTTCTTTAACATCATCCTTTAAGTCCATAGTAATTTTATCAATTTCTATAATTGTAAAGGATTTTTGTAACCACATATCAATTATTGGAATTTCTTCCAAGCGCCAGTTTTGCGCAATTGACATTCTGGCGGTGGTTAGCAGGTAAAGTACTTGCTTAAGATATTTCCTGGTTTCTTGATTGTTTATCATGTTTAAAAGGAAGAGTTAAAAGGAAGAGTTCAGGCTCCAATCTTAATTCAATATTATAAATGCTTTGGATGGTTTTTCTTACCAAATTCCAGAATTTCTTAACCTTAGGACATAGCCACCACACATGGAAGAAATTACCAAAACCCCCCCCCCCCCTTTGCATTTCCAACATTTTGTTGTTTTTATAACTTTTACCTAATCTTGCTGGTGTCAGGTACCACCTGTGAATTATTTTCATTAGATTTTCTTTTATGTCTGTGCAGGTTGAAAATTTAGCATCTTTACCCCATATTCTTTCTCACTTTTCCAAATTAATTGGAAATTTCCAAATTAATTGACCATCTTATCATACAATGTTTGAATTGTTCTGAATCCAATTCTAATTTAAGCACATTTTATATATTCTAGAAATTCTCCCTTTCTTTTTTTTTTAATTATTTCTGTATCATCTGATCCAATACTGAATTCTCTTTTATCAGTTTTAAATCTTGCTAAAAGTTGACAGTATGGAAACCATTGTAATTTAATCCCATCTTTTCCTAGTTCTTTTTTAGATTTCATTACTGTCTCTCTGTTTCAAGATTTCATTACTGTCTACCTGTTTCAAGATTTCCTTATATCTTATCCAACTTTTCAAATTTCGTATTTTTCAAGAAAGCCTCGTGTGGTGACACCCATTCAGGCATAGTTATATATACTTTTCCCTTATTTATTGAATCCCTCTAAATTTAATAGTTTTGTTTTCTAAGCATATCCAATCCATTAGCCAATCAAGATTACAAGCATGATAATATAACTTAGTCTGGGAGGCTAAACCCCCTCGATCTTTATCATCAGTTAAAGATTTCCAATTAATTCTTGGTTTTTTACCTGCCCAAATAAATTTCGTCAAGTCTTTTTTCCAATGATTAAAGATTTTGTCATTAGTTACGATTGGTAAATTTTGAAATAGGAATAGTATTTTTGGAAGTACGCACATTTTTATAATTGCAATTTTTCCTAGTAAAGATATTTGTAAATTATTATTATTATTATTATTATTATTATTGTGACCATTTTTCTAGATCTCCTTTTATTGTTTGCCAAATTTTTTTGTAATTGTTATCAAATCACTATTCTTTTTAGAGATGTATATTCCAAGGTATTTCACTTTTTTCTGAATTTGTACACCCATTTTTTCCTGTAGTTGAATTTGGTTTTCCATCGTCATATTACACATAATCAAGGCAGGCTTGGCTTTGTTGACCCTGAAGCAAGCACATTCTCTGAATTGTTCTATAATTTGAAATATTTTCTCGTAACCACGCAGAGGGTCCTCCATCACGATCACTAAGTCATCTGCATACGCCATAATTTTAAATTCTTTCCCTTTTATCCAATGTGTTTATGTCACTTTGCAAGTTCCTCTATGTAATAATGTAACAGCAGCCTCTTACTGGATAGAGATATTATGGGACTTTCCAAATTTAATTCCTGCATCTTACAAAGATGGTAGTCCTCAACAGATTTGGGCTGTAGGTTTTTGTGGGTTTTTCAGGCTATGTGGCGATGTTCTAGGACCACAGAGACCCTCTCACAGCTGCAGGAATTTACCGCATACCATGCAGCAGACAAGTTACATAACGCAGTGTGCAAATGAAGGAACACGAGACAAATCAAGGAACACGAGAGACACTGCAGACTGGGCCAGCCAGAAAAATCAGCAGTAGCAGAATATGCCACAAACCATCCTGGGTATAAAATACTGTTTGAAAAAAATGAATATCTGGACCATGCCAACCACTACCATGTCAGGATGCACAGGGAAGCCACTGAAATCCACAGACACATGGGCAATTTCAACCGGAAAGAAGAAACCCTTAAAGTGAACAAAATTTGGCTACCAGTCCTGAGGAATAGCAAAATAAGGACTCAGCAAATGCAAATGGGAAACCACTCAAAGTCAGGGGCTTTCCCGGCAGATAGCTGATCACCAATTAGGAGACATTAATCCTTCTTTGCATTAGCCTCCCAGCCTGAAGCCTGTCATCAGCACAGAACAAAACATATGCAAATCACTCCTGCATTCCCAGGCTCACACAGTATATATATCCACTGTTTCCAGGCAAGCATTCTCTGAAGATGCCAGCCACAATGCTGGCAAAACTCTTCTAGAACATGGATGGCCACATAGACTGAAAACCCCACAAAAAGCTATGTCTGCCAACCATTAAAGCCTTCGACTTCAGATTTGGGCTGGGCTGCAGTCTGTGTGTACAATAATCAGGGATCTCTCAGCTGCAACTTGATGCAGTTTAGGCCAGACTTAAATATTCCACCATAGTAAAAAGTTGCGTGCCCAAACTATATAGATCTGGAACATCATGCCCACATCTTCCAGTCACTAAGTGCTAATAGAAACACCATTAGCACTTTTGCAACTACCACTGTATTGAAGCAAGCTTTCACAAATACCCATTGAAACAATTTGGAAGCAGTGAAATTCTTCCTCTGATTTCCTCTGATTATCCCCTGATTTTATTAGAAACAACTGCTAAAAAACAAAACAAAACAAAACCAAATGGAGCTAATGGAGTCCTACTGGAGCAAATGTTTCTTCTACCAAGAGTGCAAGGTATCTGCCAAGGTGCCTGGACTATGATTCAAAAGCTAACAGAGCTGGAATTGAACTTATTTTCAGCCTTTGCATCCCTCCATGTGATAATGAATTTCAGCCTCAAGGATATGAATTTCTGCTCAAATGTTTGTTCATTTAAACAGCTTAGTAGCTTGAAAAAGTCTAATTTTGTTTTTTTAATTTTTTTATTAGACAAAAAATGACAACATACATACATACAAATGACAAATAAATAATGACACAACAAACATCACCAAGTCAGAGTTATATAAAGCTTTGCATTATCCAATATCTTATATTTTCTTGCTTTAATTCCTTCCTGGAAGGCAACTTAACCCTTATCATATCCCATTTGTTTCCTCTCTGTTGTCTTGCTTTAACCATAATCTATTCACAATATTTCATTTTCCATCCACGCAGCACATCACTTAACTATATCTATTTAAATTTGTATTTCCTTTCCTACCATACAATAGTGGGCTAGTATATCAAATATGTATTCCTTCAAAAATTATAACCCCCTTGTCATCTCATCCAAAATTTATTCGAAATCTTATCTATATCCTGTGCTGACTACTTATATTTAATAAATGTTTCTCCTTGTCCCCTATTTTAATTTTTCCTTTGACATTTTCTTCTTTATATATTTTTTAACATCCCACCAGTCCTTTTCATCACTTCTATCTGTACTGCTCTTCCCCAACTTATCTTTCATTCTGTTTGTCAGCATATCCATTTCTAGGCCTCATAAAGTTTGTTTAACCATTCATCCAGTGTTGGGAATGACGGGCTCTTCCAGTGTTTTGCGAATGTGATCCTTGCACTTGTTAGCATATATAACATTAAACGTTTTTTCCCTTGATTTAATTCTCCTTCAGAACCTCAGTCATATTTAGTAAGAAAAGCAATGGATCCCACGGTATTGCTATCTGGAATATATCTATCATAGTTTGATGTATTTGTTGCCAATATATTTTTGCCTCTTTACATTCCCACCAGACATGAATATAGTTAGCATTAATTTTTTTGGCATTTCCAACAAGCTGATGACCCAGTCTTATATATAGCATTCAATTTTTTGGGGGAAATATGCCAATGGTGAAGCATTTTGAAAAAAATTTTTTTTGATAGTTTTGATATAGTGTGTATTTGTAGCTGTCTCTCATCGTTCTCTCCCATACTTCTAGATCTATTGTTCTTCTGGTTTTGGCGGCCCATTTCAACATAGTATCCTTTATCTCAGGGGTAGGCAACCTGCGGCCCGTGGGCCAGATGCGGCCCGGCAAGGCCTTGGGACCGGCCCCTGCCCAGTCCTGCTGCCGATTGCCGCCGGAGCCTTTGGCCTCTCGCGTGAGGGCATGGGGCCTTTGGCCTATCAGGAGAAGGGGGCAAGCGGCAGGCAAGGGGGGAATTGTCTATAGAAGCCTCCAAAAAATGTATTTATATTAACATTTTTTAAAAAAATCAGCAATTTTTTGAGTGTGCTCCATTTTGTAAAAGTGTCCTCCATTTGAAAATTTTGTCCTACATTTGTCCCAGTTTATTTATTTAAATATTTTTTTAAAAATTATTTAATTATTTAATTTTTGGCTTCGGCCCCCCCAGTTGTCTGAGGGACAGCAACCTGGCCCTCGGGTCAAAAAGCTTGCCTACCTTGCTTTATCTTGTCCTAAATCTCTGTTCAATATTTTGTAATATTTAGCAGTATGTTTTGGTTTCTCATCAAATATAATGTGGTCCAGCTCTGTATTACTATGGTTTATTCCCTCATTCTTCACATCTGTCCTATATCTTTCTATCAGCTGTCTATAGAGGTACCAATTGTTCAGATTGACTTCATCCTTCAGTTGTTCTAATGGCTTGATTTTCCCTTCCTCATTTAGTATGTCTTTGTATGTTATCCATTTCATGTCCTTATATGATTTCGTTCTTCTAAAGAAAGCCTCTTGTGGTGAGGTCCATGAAGGCATTTTATAGTAAAACATTTTTTTTAATTTTAGACCATGCATTCATTAAAGCGTTTCTTACATAGTGATGTGAGAAGGCCTTATTTACCTTAATTTTGTTATACCAGAGAAAGGCATGATATCCGTAATTCAGCTGAATGCCTTCTAGTGTTAATAGTCCATCATCTTTTAGTTTAAACCATGGTTCTAACCAGCTTAAGCAGGCTGCCAAATAATACAATTTAAGATTGGGAAGAGCGCAACCACCTTGACAGATTTTATCTGTTAATGTTTTTTGTTTAATTCTTGCTTTGTGACCACTCCAAATAAATTTGGATATCTCTTTCTGCCATTTCTCGATCTGTGTTATTTGGTCTAGTATCGGTAGATTGTGAAACAAGAAATTAAATTTAGGTAAGATGTTCATCTTTCTTACTGCCACTTTTCCCAAAAAGGATAAATTTAATTTAGACCATCTTTCCAGATCTGCTTTAACTTCCTTATACATGACAGAGTAGTTGTTTTGAAACAAGTCAATGTTTCTACCAGTTATTACTACACCCAGATATCTAGCCTTCTTCCTCACTCTGTAGCCCGACTTTCCCTGTAGTATAATTTCCTCATCGTTTGTCATATTTTTAGCTATAATTGTTGTTTTCTTTTGATTGATCTTGAAACCTGAGTGTAGGCCATATTCTTGTAAGATGATATTTAAATGATTTATACTAGAGAGAGGATCTTCCAAATAGAGGATGACATCATCAGCGTAAGCTTTAATTTTATAATGATGTTCTTGAATTTTCACCCCCTTCATTAATCTGTCATCTCTTATTTGGATTAACAACATTTCCAGTAATAAAATAAATAACAAGGGTGATAAAGGGCAACCTTGCCTCGTTACCCTCTTTATTGATAGAGCTTCTGTTCTCTCGTCATTTATTATTATCTGGGCTTTTTGCTCCGAGTATAACCTTTTAATCCAGCTCCCAAAATTTTTGCCCAGCCCCATTTTTGATTGTTTCCTTCAGAAAGGGCCAGCTGACTCAATCAAATGCCTTTTCAGCATCTCTCTCCTCTCTCTCTCTCTCTCTCTCTCTCTATATATATATATATATATATAGTAATATATATATATTACTATAGCTAGTTTCTTCTCATTATGGTATTTGAAATACTCGATTACATCCAATGTTGTTCTTATGTTATCCCTTATTTGTCTTTTTGGCAAAAAGCCAACTTGATCTTCATGGATTATGCGGCCCATAATTTTTTTCAATCTGCCAAAATTAATGTAAATATCTTGTAATCACTATTGAGTAGTGTTATAGGACTATAATTCCTTGGATCATCTTTCTCTTTGTGCTCTTTAGGTATTAAAAATATATATATCCTGTTTTCCATGATTCTGGTGTTCCGTGAGATTTTATGTCATTGAATGTTTCTGTTAGGGGTGTAATCAAGGCTTCTCCTAAGAAAAGAAGATTAGCCCTTCGATTCTTTCCCATTTATAGTTAATGTTTAATTGTTTTAGTAGTTGAGTCAGGGATTTATATTTGGATCTTGCCACTAGAATTTGAGAGGGAATGTCCTTAAAGATTCTTATCTCTTAATTTTCGATAAAAAATTTTCTGTCCTAGTTTTTTTTTTGGATTATTAGATCTCTTATTTTGGATCGCACCAAACAAATCACCACATCCCATGGGATTTTTTTCTCACGTGCTTGTGTCGAGTTTACGCGAAAAATTTTATCTATTTCAAGTTCCATTGACTCTTCTGTAAGTCCTAGGTATTTTGCTAGATCCGGTAGTACTCTTTCAGTTAAATCTTCATTACTTTTTTCCCGGTAAATCTATGATCTTAATACATCTATCCCTGTATCTCAATTCATTATTCATCTCCATGTTGTATTGTGTCTCTTGATTGTATCTTAATTCCTTTGAGATCTGTTCCAGGTCTCTGGTTTTTTCTTTCCCTTCTTGGATCTCTTTATGCGTATTTTTAAATTCTGAAGCTATTTTCTCAATTCTTTTACTATGGCTGTCCATTTCTTTTTTGTAGTCCTTTCTCATCTCAATTCTAGCTTCTTTTATTTCCTCCCTGATCTCTTGCATTGATTCTTTCAGATTATCTTCCATTTCTTGCCTTTGATCCTTCATTTCGAACCTCTTCTCTGTGGTACTTGGCTAGTGTTTGTTGTTTTTTTTGTTAGCTGCCATTTCCCCCAAAATGTCCTCTTTCTCAATCTTTTGAAATTCCCAATGCAAGGATAAAACAAGAAATACAAATTATGAAGGACAATACAGGGGGAGAGGAGGGTACCTTATTATAAATTTAGCTCAGCTTTGTATGCTTTCTAGAAAGAGAAATCTACTACCCCCCCTTATATTTTAGCTATGTATTCTTGTACTTTTATCTTCCCCCCACTTTTCAGGGATAACGTGCTATGTTATACATATATTGTATATCATCCAATAAGAAGCTTTTTTTTCCCAGACCGGTTATACATGTATGTTTGATCTAATTCACATTCAATAAGCCAGATACATAACTATCATATATATAACCCTCTTTTCAAAATGTACAAGAATGTACCATTTGCTACAGTACATTTTCTGTTAATATTTGTATCTTACTTTCTCCCTCTTTGACCGGGCGCTTCTTGTCTCCATCCAGTTCTTTATTATATTCTTTCTTAACTTAAGAAGAAGGAGAGAAGCAAAAAGTTCAAATTGTATCTTTCTAATCCTATAAAGGTGATACCTGAGAGTATCTGATGTCTTTAGATCTGTTTTTTTCCTCCAAGCCTTCCCTCTTATCCAAAGCTTCAGTCCAATTACACCTTGTGTTCAAAGTCTTTCAACCAAGACCCAAAAAAGGAAAAAATATGTTAAAGGGGAGCAGGTTTCCCTCTCAGTATGGCTTAACAAGGCGTTCTTTGGGAGACAGTGTAGGATTAGGATATCAACTCTCCCTTTCTATTGTGCTTCTGCAGTTCTTATCCAGTGCTAGCTAGCACAGGGATTCCGTTGGTGCGTCTCTCCTTTAATTTCCTTTGCAATTATATCCTCCAAATGTCCTTCTTGCCTCCTTCTCCCTTGTCGGCTTCTCTTGCTGTCTCTTGATCCCTCTTCCGTTGCTGTCTCAATTAATGTCTCCAATCTACCTCAGTCCATAGAGTAAAGGGGGAAAAAAGAGCACAGAAACAAAGGGGGAGGAGAGCTCTCTCTACTCTTCCTCAACACTCCACTGTATATCCAAAGCCTTTAAAGTGCTCTTTCATTTCACTCCCTTTCCTTGTAATAAGATGCTGTCCAGTCAGCTCCAGACTGCAAACAAGTTTAAGATTAAGTGCTAAAGCAGTCCAATTTACAGTGTTGTTGCAGCTGGTGGAAATTTTTTAAAGAGATAGAGCAGATGTAGGACACCAGCTCCACTTTGCTGCAGAAATTGAGCTCAAAAATAGAAACATCTCGACTTCCTGGTTGGGAGTGGCAGCTCGGCAGACGTGTTCTTCAGAGGCTCTGAGGAACAGTCTTTCCACCGGCGCTTCCCTGCATGCAGAGACCACCGCAAAACAGGGAAAACTCCAGGTATGGCAGTGCTCTGGACGAAGGAGCTCAGCAGTTCCCTAGAAAGCCCCTTCCCCAACTCCAAAGCGAAGGCTTTGAGATGTGTGTGAGAGAGGAGGGCGAGAGAGGGAGACTTGAAGCACCAGCGCCTGTGTGGGATGAGCCACAAGCGGCTCTTAGAGCTTGCCTCCCTTCTTTTTAATAAGCAGCATTAAGATAAGGGAAAGAAGACAAAATTGCTCAGCTACTAAACTGCCTTAATTGTCTTCAGTAAAATCTCCAAAACGGAAGAAAATTACATTATTATTTAGCAAATTGATGAAATAGACTGAAACACTGAGAGTCTGGCAAACTCATTTGATTTATTAAGAAGCAGGAATTGGCTGGAGGTAAAAGAAAGGAATTTGAAAGTCTGATAAAATAACAAGACTTTATAATATTTATATGTGTATTTGTATGTGACTCAACTTGGAGAAAGTTACAAGCCCTCTCAAAGACTTTAAAAAGATACTATGTAAATAAGATAGGATTTGGCAACAAAGGCTGCTGCTTGACCTACTTACTACTTTTTTCTTTTCCCTTGCTTGTTAACTCAAGTGAAGCTAAACCAAGCTCAGCTGAAGCCAAACAGAGAGAGGCTAAGCTACAATAACAGTGTTTTCAGACTTTTAAAACTGCGCAGTGAGGATTTGTTTTTCCTCTCTTGTTTTTCTCTTCATGAAGCTGACAGTGATAAGAGATGCTGTCCTTTCGGCTCCTCTAAAAAGGAACTAAAGTGAGAAGTTGAACTTCAAGAGAGAGAGTAAAAGGAGAAAGAAAGAGAAAAGGAAAGAAAGTAAACAACTGCAAGACAAAGGGCAGAACACGAATTGACATCTGGTGATTAAGCGTCCCTCGAAGTGGAGAGTGCGAACATAAAGGAGACGGATAGAAGAGTAGGAAACAGAACAGTAGGATCCAGAGCTTAAATTAAACTTCCAGGAGGGAGAAAGAGAAATTAAAAAGAAGAAAGTAAATATAAACAAACAGACAAAGTTAAAGAGAAGACCCAAGGGGAAGAATGAAAGAGAAAGATCTCTAACATCTCTAAATAAGACAGAGTAAAATAGAGATTCCAGGAGAAAAAGAGAGAGTCAGTTTGGGGTAGTTAAGGCAGTGCTTTGGAGGAGAAGCAAAATCCTGCGGAGAAGAATTTGGTATAGGGCTAAGGGAAACACCAAGATATAGGAAGAGAAAGAACGAAGTGAAGCTTGAATCTGTAGACTTATATTAAAAAGAGAGACAACAATAGCACAGGGAAGCTATAGAGAGGGCTCTAGAATAGAATTGAGATTCAGGAGATTTAGGAGATATGAAAGAAATATAAAAGATTTTTAGAAGCCCAGACACAGGGGAAAGCTTAGCAAACACTTAAGAATAGCAAAGAGAGTTGGAAAACTTGAGCAAGGGGCTAGGTACTAAAGATTGCTCCCCGCAGACGACCTAGTTTAGGTGAGAGTTAGACCCTTTTTTGTTTTGTTTTGTTTTTTGTTTTTCTCTCTTTCCCCTCCTCTTTTCCTCCCCTTTTCTCCTCCTACAGGGATTATAAAGAACAACGTGGAACGAACCCATACGATCACAGTAAAGTGACATCAAGACAACACAATAATACAATAGACACCTTAGAATCGACTATAAGATTAAGAAGACAAAAATGAACACTAGGAAAACCAAGATAGAATCAAGCCAACAGAGAAGACCTTCTTTTGGATCTGGCAGCTCAGAACAGACAGCTTTATTGGAGGAACTAAAAACACTTTACTACGAAATAAAGGAAGACATGAAGGCGATGAAGAGAGACATGAATGCTATGAGAAAAGAAATAAAACAAGAAATACGTCAGGAGATAAGAGCAGAATTAAAAGACATCAAGGACTCTATAGGAAAAGTGGAGGAAGATATATCTCGGATGGGGAAAAATATGGATAAGTTAGAAGACAAGACGGAAAAGATAAACAAAAAAGTCAGTGATTTCGAAAAGAATTATGAGAGAGATCTTGATGAGAGAGCACTGCAAGATCTAAAACAACGTGAAAACTGTATCAAAATTAGAGGTTTAAAGGAGAAAGACAACGAGGACCTATATGAATACCTGACACCGACATTAGCAGAATATGTAGGAATTGAATTAGACAGTTTTGAGATTGAAATCAGTAAGATGTTCCGTGTTAACTCTAAAATTGCAAAACAAAAAAGGCTCCCGAGAGACGTTGTTGTATATTTTACAAGGAAAAAAATGAGAGACCAGATCATTCAACTAAACTATGAACAAAGTCTAGAAATGGATGGGGAGGAGCTTGTTATTTTGAAAGATGTCCCTTTGAGAATCTTGAGAAAACGGAATGAGTATAAACCATTGGCGGAGCTACTGAGAAATAACGACATTCCCTACAGATGGGATAGGCTAGAGGGGGTGATATTCAGATATAAATTAGAGACGTTTAGGATCAACTCTACACTGAAAATGAAAGACTTTTTGAGAAAATATAAGAAGGAATTGGAGAAAAGAATAGACAACGAGGAAAGGGAAAAACAGAAGGCGAAAACGGGAGAAACACCAGATTCAGAGCCTTGCAATGAAGAAGAAAATAAGGAAGAAGTTAATGAAAAAGATCCAGAAGGAATTCAAACCTAAAGTAAGAAAGCAATTAAGAACGGAACTATCAATAATGTATAGTCTGAAAATACTAACTTGGAACGTAAGGGGCCTGAACTCCCCACAAAAACGGGGAAGAGTGAACCATTTTTTACTAAAACAAAAAATAGATGTGGCTTGTCTCCAAGAAACACATATTAAGGGAAAAGATGTGCGACTCTTGAAATATAGTAAATTAGGTAATGAATTCATTTCAGTTAATGTTAAAAGAAAAAACGGTATAGTGATGTATGTCAATAATAAATACAAGGCAAAAATGATATTCAAAGATGATGATGGGAGGTATTTAGGGGTTGAGGTAATATTTCCTAGTGGACCTTGTTTGCTGGTTGGGATATACGCACCTCTGGATCATAAAGAACAGTTTTTCAATATGTTAAATGAAGAACTCTGTAAAACTAACTATGGAAAAATCATGATATTGGGAGACTGGAATGGAGTTGTGAATCCAGAGCTGGATAGGAAATCTGATAAAAAGATAAAAAAGACTCAAGGCAAGTTACCGAAATCCTTTGATAAACTCATTGAAGAACAAGCACTTTTGGATATCTGGAGATATAAATACCACAACTCTAGAGACTTTTTTTTTTATTCTGACCGCCATAGGTCTTTTTCTAGAATAGACATGATGTTCGCTACAAAAGCTATATGTAAAGATGTTCACAAAATGGACATTAAACCAAGGACCATATCCGATCATAGTCCTATATTGGCAGTATTAAGAATAGGGAAAGCGGACTTCTCCTGGAAATTGAACTTAAACTTGCTACAGAAGGAAGAAATAGTGGAAAGAGGAAGACAAGCCTTGAAATATTTCTTTGAAGAAAACTTAAAAGAAGATATATCAGTAACCACGGTTTGGGACACCTCTAAAGCTTTCATAAGAGGCTTCTTTATACAACAGAACTCCATATATAAAAGGAAAAAGAAAGAAAAGCTAACTAATTTATGTAATACATTGCACCAAAAAGAGAGGGATCAGCAAAATAATCTCAAGAGTAAAGTCATTAGAAAAGAAATCAATACAATTAAAAAACAAATTGAGATACTAGAGAACGAAGAAATACAGAACAAAATAAGATATATGAAACAGGCGCATTTTGAACACGCTAATAAACCAGGTTGATGGCTAGCTTACAGATTGAAAAAACAAAGAGAAAGAAATATAATATCGGAAATCGAAACTAAAGATTCAAAAATAATAACGAATCTAAAAGGAATCAAAAAAGAGTTTCTAAACTTTTACTCATCTCTTTATAAAGAAAATCCTGATCAAGATGAGGATCTAGAGAAATTCCTTAAAAAAACTAACTTACAAAACTTTAACACTAAACAAAAAGAGATACTCAACGCTCCTATAACCACGGCAGAAGTCACTGAAGCGATTAGAAAAGGCAAAAAGGGGAAATCCCCAGGACCGGACGGCTTCCCAATAGAATTTTATCAAACTTTTGAAGATCAAATAATACTCCCCCTGAAGTCGACTATGAACGCACTGGGCAGGCACAAACTTCCTGAAACATGGCAACATGCTAATATCACACTTATCTTAAAAGAAAACAAGGATCCCAGGAACATCAAAAATTATAGACCTATATCCCTCCTTAATTCCGATTACAAGATCTTCACCACAATATTGGCTGATAGATTCAAAAAAGTCCTATCAGACTGGATAGGAAAAGAACAAGCGGGTTTCTTTACCAACAAGGCATATTAAGGACAATACAAGAATCATCATTGACACTCTCGAATATTTTGAACAACATAATGAGAAGGAGTTGGCGCTTGTCTTCATAGATTTCGAGAAGGCCTTTGACAACGTAAAGTGGAAAACAATTTTTAAAATGTTGGAATATGTCGAGGCTGGTTTCCGAATTCAGGAGTGGATTCGAGAAATTTACAACAATCAGAGGGCTAGGCTGCTAATAAACAACACCAAGTCTGATGAGTTTGTAATAAATAAAGGAACGCGGCAAGGATGCCCGTTATCCCCGCTTTTGTTTATCTTTGTACTTGAGACTCTAAATCAGCTTGTAAGAGGAGAAGCGCAGATCAAAGGTATAAAGATCAAAAAAGAAGAGTACAAGATGAGATGCTTCGCAGATGATGTAGTCTATATTTTGGAAAATCCTTGCGATAGCATAAAGCCTTTGTTATATATCCTAGCTGATTTTGAAAAGAATTCTGGATTAAAGATTAACAAAGATAAGACCAACATGATTACTAAAAAACTGAAGGGAAAAGACATAGAAAATCTAGAACATATATCAGGATTTAAGGTGGTAGAGAGTGTCAAATATTTGGGGATTGTGTTAACAAGCAAAAACATTGACCTATACAAGAATAATTATGTTAAAATGTGGGGGGATATTAAGAAAGATTTAGAGAAATGGGCAAATATTCAACTTTCATGGTTTGGAAGAATATCTGTTATTCAAATGTGTGTTCTGCCAAAAATTCTTTTCCTGTTCCAGACAATTCCCATCTTGCATTCTTTCAAACCACTTGATAAATGGCAGAGCGATATTATGGGATTTGTCTGGAACAGGAAGAAAGCCAGAATTAATAAAAAACAATGTGCGATAAAAAGTCTAGAGGAGGTTTGGGGGTGCCTGACTTAAAATCTTATTATTTTGCTGCGGCTTTATGGTGGCTTACTGAGTGGATAACTCTAGAAGATGTACACCTACTTAACTTAGAGGGAGAGAATCTCAGATTTGGGTTCCATGCTTACTTATTTTACTCTAAAGATAAGGTGCATAGAGCATGTAAACATCATGTGTTGAGAAAAGCTCTACTAAAAGTTTGGGAAAGATGGAAAAGCAGACTCAGTAACCAGATTTTACAATGTTGTTCCCCGCATGAAGCCTTCTTTAATAGAGAGGCCATTCCCAAAAAAAATGGCTTAGATACTCAGATTTAATAAAAGACCAGCAAGGAGTCTTGGTGTTTAACACTCAAGAAGAACTGAACCAATCAGGGAGTAACTGCCATTGGTACCTATTTAGACAACTTAAAGAGAGATGGAAGCTTGACATGGCAGATGTGGGAATAGCAAAAGAAAAAACAGCCTGGGAAGAACTATTGAGTAAAGTGAATAGGAAGGCAATTGCGAAATTTTATGAGCTGATCCTTTCATGGAATACTGAAGAAGAGCCTATCAAACATAGTATGATCAAATGGGCTCAAAATGTGGGCCATAACATTTTGTATAAAAACTGGGAATACATCTGGAACAGGGGGCTAAAATATACTGCTAATCAGGACCTGAAAGAAAATGTAATCAAAATGGTTTACAGATGGCATCTTTCCCCTCATAAAATTTCTCTGATCTATAAGAAAGTTAGTCCTATATGTTGGAAATGTCAAAAAACCACAGGAACTTACTACCACATGTGGTGGACCTGTGAGATTGCAAAAAAATATTGGATATGTGTATATGAAATAATTGCGAAAGAGTTAAAAATTTCAATCCCTTTCTCCCCGGAAGTGTGCTTATTAGGGATGTTTGAAGACACTGCACCTGTGAGATACCGAAGATTATTATTCTACCTATTCACATGTGCAAGAATTGTCTTTGCTAGCTTCTGGAAACAGAACTCCGCCCCTTCAATAGAGAAATGGTTAATGAAAACTTTTGAAATGGCGGAGTTGGATAGAATGACCTCTTGGACCAAAGGGAAAAGGAAGATCAAGCAATAGAACAATGGTTACCATTTAAGGATTATATTAAGAGAAGATGGCAAAATATTTTGCTAGTTAAAAATCATGCACCACTGGGAGATGGGACTAAATAAGCGTTTCCATATCTAAGTTGCTCTGGGAGCAGAATATATTTTTCCTTGGAAGTTAATTAATGTAATAGAAGAGATTTCTCCCCTCTCTTTCTTTTTACTGCTTTTATTTAATATATGAATTATGGAAACAAATATACTTTGTTAAAACTAGAAGCTTTACTGTAAATACAAAGGAGCAATCTGTCTATACCGGAGGGGGGACATATGGAAAGTCATTTAGAATTTACATATTGTATAAGATAGAGAGGAGTTTGCATAGCAACAGTCTATTTAAATAAAATTATAACTAATCTATAGTGAGACGCCCCAAAAAGAGACGAGAAAACGTAAAGGTATACTCTTCTTAGAATTACCCCTTGGGAAGTCCCATACTCACTTTTTGTTTGGAGATCAATGTCTTAAAGGAAAAATGGAAATAAGACATAACATAAGAATTTAATATTGGAAGATGAAGTTAACTGAGTAATAGGAAGCACCTTTATGTTAAATGTTATTTTATCATGTCAAGGAACTATTTGTTTTGTCAATGTGAAATATGTTATTTGTATATAAGGTTACACGCTTCAATGTATAATGTGTATAATGTTGTATGAATGTTTTTGTGTTTGTTGGAAAATGAAAATAAAATTAAAAAAAAAATAGAAACATCTCCTAAGTCCAAGGTCAAGTCTGCCTTCCTTTTCCAGCTTCTCTCTGTTTATCGTCATGCTGCATTAAATGACAAAGGCTCACCGTTTCCTCATCTAATTGAGGGACAGAGGTGGGCGGCTACAACTCTTTGGTACTCTCTCCTCTGGGAAGTGGGGTCCAAACTTTGGCCTCACAGATTCCCTCTTCAAGTTGCGGGGGTAACCCCCCCTTAACAGAAGAGTTACGGACGGGTCAATGAAATCCCCGTTCCTCCAAGAACCACCACTGTGGAAGGCACAGGTAGTAGAGCTCAAACACCCATAACCTTCTTTGGTGCCATCTTGCCTGGAAGTCGAAAAAGTCTAATTTTGGACTACAGTTCCCAGAACCCCCCAGCAAGCATAGCCACTGGCCATACTGGATGGTACATTCTGGGTGCAATACTAAAAATAACTTTTCCAAGGACAGCTATATTTCTTTGGACATCTATCTGAGGAATTTTTTAGAGTGGTTATCATTACTTCCTTGTTCACAAAGGGATGAGAGATTTCCTTACCAGAAAGTCAAGCTTCAAGGCGCAAATAAAACATACATGAGTGCAGGGACATCTCCAATATGGGGGTGGGTGGGGATGAAAACACAAATGAAATTTTAAGCTAATCTTTAGTATTGTACTTCGTTGTGGTGTATCAGTGACCATCATGCTGCTGCTTTATCCACCAGGCTCTATCAGGAGGCTGAGTAGGTTTAGCCTGGAGAACAGAATGTTAAGAGGTGATATGATAGCTCTGTTTTAAATATGTGAAAGGATGTGATATTGAAGATGGAACCATTTTGTTTTCTGCAGATCCAGAGAATGGGCTCAGACTACAGGAAAAGAGATTTCACCTAAACATTAGCAAGTACTCCCTGATAGTAAGAGCTATTTGACAGTGGAATATGCTGCCTTGGAGTGTGGTGGAGTCGCCTTCTTTGGAGGTTTTTAAACAGAGGCTGGATGGCCATCTGTCACAGGGGAGTGCTTGGATCGTGTCTTCCTACATGGCAGAATGTGCGTTGAACTGGATGGCATTTCAGGTCTCTTCCAAGCCTACAATTCTATGATCCCAGCTAGACTCCGGTTTTTCTCAGTGTTGTCCAGTAAGAATCCAGCACAGCTTAATAGTTAAAACCTGTTTCTCGGCGAAAAGAAGACATCAAGATGCCGACTGGCTGGAGAAGGAAGGAGCTGAAGAATAAAAGCCATAACTGTACTGTCCTTCATGGCACTAGCCTTTCATGGTGGTGGGACTACCTGCTCCCAGGAGGCAAGAGGTTATTCTTAGAGCAGTATAAGCTTTGGTTGAAGAGGAAGACTAATACCAAACACCTTGATGCAGTGCAGAGAAGAAGAGGAGTAACATGGCAGAGGATCTCTCAGAGACAAATCAGAATGGCACTTATGTCTCTAGTACTGTGCAGAAAGAGGCAATGATAAATCACTTCTGAATGACTTTTACCATGAAAATCCTGTCACAAGGCCATCTAAAATGAAGCAAGAGATAGGACTAGAAATTAGACATCAGCTCAGAAGGCACTCAGCCAGCAACTGGGGAGAAGCAGAGGTCAAATACATATAGCAATGTTCTCTAATAACACAACTGGAGTCAAGAGGAAAGGTCATACAACTGCTCATATACTCAGATGTCAAGAGAAAAATCCCAAACTGCATGATTGTGTATAATAAGAACATGGAATGTGAGAAAAATAAACAGGAGGAAGCACTCAAGTACAAGCAAAATAACATCCCTTAGAAATGGAAGACCATTGCATCCAATTGACTGAGAACCCAAACAACTCTCAACTAAAGCTACAGACATGTAACAAGCAAAAAAGAGAAAGACTCAGAATATTAAACACAACTGTTCAATATCTTGGGTGTATGGGATAACTACTATAATAAGCGATGTAAACAAACAGAAAAAGACAAGATAATGGAAGAATAAGAGGCCCAAAAGTTTTTTTTTTAAGTAAAATAGAAACTTAAGCCAAGAGTAGGAATACTCTTATGGTATGGAGGGGCATTCATGCAGGTAGGAACCTCTTCTTTCTGGCCATGTGGGTCCTGCGAGACTCTTACAATCCAGAAAAATAAAATTTAAATTCCATTAGCAAAAAATAAAAAAATAAAAATAAAAAAACAATAAAATAAATAAAATAAAATACCATTCAGATCCAGTGTCTCCATCCTTTGTGAGGCTACAATCCCCTTTGTTAGGCAAAAAATACTGAATTTCTCAGGAAGTTTTTGTGTCATTAAAACTTTTAGGTGTTGTTAAGGTAAAACATCTTTTACATGGTTTAAAGAGTCTATATAGAATAGCCAAAATACCAAAAAGGACCCTTTGCAGTTTGAAGACAGTTAGTGTTTCTTGTGGAGAGCCAAATCCCCAGGTATTTGACCTTGTTAACAATCTTGAAACCGGAATTACTCTGTAAAGCTTCTCTCTCATCCTTGTTTAAATTCATTGTCAATATTGCTGTTTTATCCCTATTTAAAATTAAACCCGAAGCATTTCCAAAATGGTTCAGTTCTTGTTTAATTTCATAAATATCATCAAATTGGATTTGATAACAACAGGACCAAATCATCGGCGTAAGCCCGCAATTTAATTTCTGATCCTTTTATCCTAACAACTCTAATCCTTTCATTTTGCCGGATTTCATCATTAAGTGTCTCCAAAATTAAAATAAATAGTAAAGGGGACAAGGGGCAGCCTTGCCTGATGCCTTTATCAATGCCAAAAGATTTTGTTCTATTCCTGTTTATAATCAAAGATGCGGCTTGCCTCTGATAAATTTGGTCAACCCAACATTCAAAATTAACACCTAGGCCAGCTCTTTTACATCTCTTTCAAAAAATTCCAATTCCTTCCAGCTCTTTCTGCCGAGTGCTTCCTCCCCAACATGAGCCCTGAAACCTGCCCTGATTCTATCTGTTGGTAAATCTCCAATTCATCCCCATTTGCTTAACTTTTTTGTGCCCTAGTTTATTCATGGATAAAGGAACTGCCAATCTATTTAATCATTTGAAATAGATAGCAAAGACATCCTGTGCTAAATATTAGTCAGCTAGCCTAAGGGTTGTGAAAAGATAACAGCTAGCACAACTCACAAACCCTGAAGATTATAGATGTGTGAAATTGGCATTTCAAAGGGTGGAAAGGAATCTGTGAGAATATGAAGAAAAGGGCTCCAAGATAGGCGAGATATGAGCATTAGAGTAAGGACATGATAAATGGATGTTTATATAATTCTAATCTTTAAAAAAGCTCAGCACTTTCATCCTTATCCTAAACAAGTCTATAGGAGTGTTTAATTAGTTAAAAAAACAAAAACAAATAACAAGCAAATCTCTCCTGGCTCTGGCCAAAACTCTAATTATTATTTTATATTACCGTATATACTCGACTACGTCAATCTCAAGGATAGGTTTTTGAGGCCAAAATTATGGATTTTGATGTCAAGAGTAAAATATAGGGTAATGTAACAAACGATCTAAAAATGAAGCAAAGGAAAAAAATGCCAAAGAACTTACAAAATATCAGGAGGTGTAACAGTTTCTGTTCACACCGAAGGATGGATGGATAAAAGAGTAAAGGTGGGTCATTCCTTCCAGCACAGATTATAATCTTGCATTTTACCAGGGGATAGGTTCTATTTTTATGAGAGTTAAAGTACAGTACTAATATTGACCCATGGATAAGTCGATCAGATTTTTGGGATCAATTTTTTTACTAAAATTTATAGACTTATAGAAGAGTATATACAGTATCTATTTTTGTGAGTTATATTTGTATCCCATCTTGATACAGGTGAGCTCAAGATGGTGTACAGGGCTCTGCTCCTCCCATTTAATTATCACACTATGAAGGATACCAGGTTGAGAGTGTGACTGGTTGGAGGTCACCCACTAAATTTCATAGCCCACTAGAAAAATGGATCTTCCGAGTTTCATTGCTGTGGTCTACATTCTAGACCACACTGGCTTTTTGGTCAAGAAGTACTACACTGTTTTGCAAATTAGTCATCCAGGGGCTTCAGGATGCCCATATGTGTATGAAGGTAACAGGTTTTCTCTGCTGTCATCCTCCACAAATTAGCCTTCATGGCCTCATAGACATAATTTCCAAACCAATATTTAAAACGATAAAAATTAGAGGTTATCGTCATGCACTGTGCCAAGCTTGACCCCCCAATATGACTTCAGAAATTTTGGGGGAAGAATTTTAATCCCAATGGATCCATCATGTCTGGAAACCGACCTCCCCAAAATTGACGAATAATGTGGATATGATGAAAATCCTGGAAGTGCCTAGCTAGCCACTTCTGGTTCAAGGAAGAAGAAAAAAAAATGTTTTTTGTGTACAGTAATTTGTTGGGAAGGCCAATTGAGCATAAACAAAGGATACAAAAATCAGGAGTTCTGATGGCTGAAAAAAATAGTCTTGAAGTTTGGGACGTGATGTCTGATCAGAACAATGCCAGAACAAGGGAAGAAATTCGCATTTGGCCCATGCAGGCAGGGCCCGTGTCGGCATGTTATAGTAAAGAAAAATTACTTTTGGGGGCTTTGCTCAGCTATTGTCCCACTGCAAGTGTTGCAGTAAAAGTCAGTAGGATGTTCCATATGAAGCCTACTGTCAATCCATTTAATTGAAGGAACTTCATCTGTAGCCCAGAAGTGAAACAGTTATTTTTCTAAAAATGACAGCGGTAGAGACACTAACTACTCTGGCTAGTGAAAATGTAACCTATGCCCATTTCATCTAGTTCTTCCTTCTGAGGCAGGACAAGTTTTGCTATGCAACAGATACTCAGGTTTTTTAAGTATGCTAGCATGCCTGATTTCAGCTTCCCTACATACCTACATACTTCATTTGCTATCACTTTTGTCAGGATATGTTTTCTACAGTCAGATAGAACAAAAATGGGCAAAATCTAAATACTCCTAGACATTTCCGATGTTTCAGTCAAAGACAGCAAATCATATCAGCCTTCTGACAGATGCAGTATCCAATTGATGGAAGAAACAGATTTGTTGCTAAAGTTGACATGGCCAAAGCCAGCTGCAGCATTTGTAATAATATGATCTTTTATTTTACCAGCAACTGATGTTATTATTTTACCGACTCTCCTGAAGAGGCAGCGGATTTTCTCTCCCGTAGGAGTTTTAGAGGATGGAACTGGGGAAATCACTGCTGCATATTCCTTCACTAAGAAAACCCTATTAAACTAATGGGGTCGCCACAAGTTTATAAGTGACTTGAAGGCACCTATGCATACATGGGTCTGGCATCAAGTTTCACTCCCCATCCTGAAGAAATTGCTACCATACTGAATAACAACTGACACTTATCAGCTAATATGTGGTCACAGGAAGGAACAAACCTTGTGAGAATAAATAGGTATAAAATAGTTTCACTCCACAGAAGAGAAGAGAAGTTGCATAGGTTATTTAAGTATGTTTATTCAACAGTACTGTGTTTGAGATTCTTTCAGCAGCCCAGCTAAATCAGATGATGTAGGTCACTCAGTGCCTTTTACATTTCCCTTGATGCCTTACACTCTCCTGTTCCGTTTCATTGCTGTCATTCCTCCTGCAACCAAGGACATAGCCAAGGGAGGGGTTTTGGGGGTCCAGACCCCCCATCAGGACTGGGGATTTTCAAGATCCTTCCTCCCCCTCCTCCTCCCCTCCATCAAAAGTACAGACTCCGATGGAGACTAGAGGGAAAAGGGGGGGGGGGAAGTCACAGGGAGGCTGAGGGAGGGCGGGGGTGTGAATCAAGGCACTTTAAAAGAGGATGGCTCTGGCAGGGGTTCTGTTTGGATATGAGAAGAGAGTGATGGCGGTCAGTTTCTTATGGAAATGCCTACCCTACCTGAGTCCCTTGTGCTCCTGCCTGTGATTGGACAGTGCCCTGTCAGTGCGAGGAAGGAAAGCACCAATGAAAAGGCAGCGCTTGGCAAAGGCCACCCCTTTCCTTCATCAATAGCCACTCAGTGCAACGAGTAGTTTATCACACTGTTATAGAGTGATTGCCATGGCAATGTGCTGTGGGATTATGGGTGTTGTAGTTCAGTGACCTCCCCCATCTCTCTATCTCTGGCTGAGCTTTCCAAATGCCCCTCTCACCAAACTGCAAAGTACACTGTTGATATAATACACGTTGACACCACCTTAAGTGTTGTAGCTCAGTTCTGTGGAATCCTGGGATCTGTATTTTTACAAGCGTTTTTTTTTCTTTGTAAAGAGTACTGGTGCCTCACAAAACTACAAATCCCAGGGTTTGGGTTGTTTTTTTTTGTAGCCCTGGATGTTAAAAGTGGTGTCTAATTGCATTATTTCTATAGTGTAGTTGCTCATATTGTTGCCACTGCTAAAGTTAAAACAGAATATAGTTCCATTACAGTGCATTGTGATCTGGGTTTTGTTGTTGTTGTTGTTGTGTGCCTTCAAGCCCTTTCCAACTTATGGCAACCCTAAGATGAACCTATCCTGCCGTTTTCTTGGCAAGATTTGTTCAGAAGAGTTGTGCCATTCCTTCCTCTGAAGCTGAGAGAGTGTGACTTAGTCTCCAAGGTCACACACAGGGTTTCATGGCTGAGCCAGACTTCAGCGTCATAGTCCAACACTCAGACCACTACAGCAGATTTTACCTTGTGCGTCTTACATGACAAATTCTAAAACCCATACTTTTGCAGTAACTTTATTAAGCCAACCTGCAGCAATAATCTAATTTGAGACTGCTTTCAGACTGCTTTCAGACTGCCCTGGCTCAGTGCTAGGGAATTCTGGGAACTGTATGGTACAAACATACACTGCAGCCAGGAATTCCACTGGAGGACATACATCTTTCCCCTCTTCATCCCTTGGCCTGTTGGACTGTCTGGTTTATGTTTTAATGATATCCAGGTCATTATTGCTGACCTGCCATGTTTGTTACATAACCACATCGTATGTTTTTCTGAGCGATGTGATATTAAAACAGTTTAACAGTCTTTATATTGAGTGTTCAAGATGATCAGAAAGAAAATAAGTTCTGACAGCAAACTAAAAGAGGTAAGCACATTAAATGTATCACAACATTATAGGAAAAGAAGTGAAAGTTATCAAATTGGCATATAGAAATAAAATTATTTGTAGTGGAAGAATTATATTCTAATCTTTTGAAGTCTTTTATTACTGTACTCACAATTACAAGAAATTGTAAATCTATAGTGTAATAAAATATACTGGTTTGTCAACTGGTCAATGAGAGGCTAAGTTAGTTTTATGTTTTAATATATAATAATAACTCTGACATAAGCATTACATTGTTCAGGGACGTAGCTGGACCCCCCTTCCCAACTTAGTTCCTCTCTCCATATACTGTGACCTATATCGCTCTGTGCATCAATTCTTCCCTTAATTTTAACACTTTTGTATTTTATTGTTTTTAAATGCTGATTATTGTAATTTTAGTACTGGGATAGGAGGTTAGGAACTGAATTATTTTAATTTTATTGTGTTTTTAATGTATTTTATTACTGTAACCCTCATGGATTCCTTGTGATTGGGTCAGGCTATAAATAAATCATATAAATAAATATCTCTGTTTATAGCATCAGTGAAGATTCTGACATTTTTGAACAGCACTTTGCCTTTTCTGGACTTGCAGAAAAGGAAAAAGTCATCCTTAGCACAGCAGGTCTCTTGAGAAGAATTGTCAAAAGTAACCCAAAATCTAAAAGCAAACAAAACTCCAGGCCTAGATGGTTTCAATAGCAATTTTGAAGGGAAAAAAAATCAGAATAGAGCTCACTAATTATATTTCATTCTTGTTATTTGCTGTCTGTTCATCTTCCTCATGGAGACCTTATGAATAAGAGTCCTCCAAAAGCCCCAGTCATCACCTGCCCTGCAAACAACTTATTTGAATAAATTACACCTTTTGCGTGGTCTCCCTCTTTTCTCACTGCCTTTCACTTTACCAAGTATTGCTATCTTTTCCAGTGAATGGTGACTTTCAAAAGGCTCTTGGCTCTAAGCAATAACCATTCCTTCAACCAAACAAAACAACAGGCAACACAGCAGAATTTAATTTTAGAATTATAGAATCATAGAATCATAGAGCTGGAAGATATTCCAAGGGCCATCCAGTCCAACTCCATTCTACCATGCAGGAACTCTCAGTCAGGAACTCTGATGGCCATCCAGCATCTGTTTAAAGACTTCCAAGGAGGGAGAATCCACCACAATCTCAGAGTATGTTCTACTGTCAAACAGCCCTTACTGTCAGGAAGTTCTTCCTAATGTTCAGGTGGAATCTTTTTGCTGTAGCTTGCATCCATAATTCTGAGTCATAGTCTCTGCAGAAGCAGAAAACAAGCTTGCTCAATATGGCATCCCTTCAAGTATTTAAATAGGGCTATCATATCACCTCTTTAACTTCTGTTCTCCAGGCTAATAATCCCCAACTCCCTGAGTCATTCCTCATAGGGCTTCATGGTTTCCAGACCCTTCACCATTTGGATATGCTCCAGTTTCTCAACTTTTTGAACTGTGGTCCAGAACTGGACAAACTATTCCAGGTGGGGCCTGACCAAAGCAGAATAGAGTAACACTATTACTTCCCTTGAGCTAGACACTATACTTCTATTAATGCAGCCTAAAATCCTGTCCTCTGGGGTATTAGCTACTCCTCCTAGTTTGGTGTCATCTGCAAATTTGATTATGTCCCCAATTCTATCGTCCAAGCCATTGATAAAGATGTCGAATAGCACTGGACAGAGCCCTGTGGGACTACTAAGTAGTCCTAGTCTTACCCTTTCTTTAGTACCTTCACATGCTATCCTTTATTGGATTATGAGAAATTTCCGAAGACTGGGGAACCAAATAGCCAGATTTGTTTATTATGTAAATTCCCATATCTGGAACTCAACTAAGCTGGGTTGTCAAGGTTTACAATTGTCTTTACAGCCCATATCAATTAGACTAACACTCTATATTCCTTGAAGAACATCTAGAAAATTCAATTGGACCAGAGCCTGACTATTAACTGGGTGACTGTTTACAATGTTTACATCTCTCTCTTGTTACAACAGCTTCCTTGGTTATAGCAGCAGATACAATTTGAATAATTTAGTCCAGAAGTTGCATGAACTCTCCAAAATGTCTGCTTTCTGGATTTAATATGACTCAGGAAGGAAGGCTCAGAAACACAATTTAATTTATTCATTGGTGGTTGTTGTTGTGTGCTTTCCAGTTGGTTCTGACTTATAGCAACCCTAAAACAACCCTATCATGGGATTTTCTTGACAAGGATGGTTCAGAGAAGATTTGCCATTGTCTTCTCTTGAAGCTGAGAGCATGTGACTTGTCCAGTGGGTTTCATGACTGATCTGAGAACCAAATCTCCAGCACTTGCAAACCAAAACACAATTGGAGCAAATTCCTCTGAATTCAATGAGAATTACGTTTCAGCTCAAACATACAGTCTTGCACTGTTAATTGTGGATTTCATTTGAACTCATATTTATTGATTTTTATTTCAGGAGGGGAAAAATCAAATTGCTAGCTCTGATTGCAGTGATGCAATTTAGAGAAACCACAAAAGGATTTTCTGTTGCCAGAAGGTGGAACATTTTCATTCAACACAGAGAGACAGAATGGTGTAGTAGTTTGATTGTTGGATTATAACTTTGGAGACCAGAGTTTAGTTCCCTGCTTGGCCATGAAACTCACTTGGTCACAAGCTCTCAGCTTCAGGGTAAGGCAAACCTCTTTTGAACAAACCTTGTCAAGAAAACCCCATGCCTTAGGGTCATCATAAGTTGGAAAAGACCGGAATGCACACATCACACACACAAGACTCCAAGTTAATTACATCACCAGTGTTCAGCTCCTTCACCTTGGTAACTCCTAGCCACACATTACCAACCAGTCTGTTTTAAAATTTGGCAATTATGCAGGGACTGTCAATGAAAACAATCCATGTTTTTACAACTGTGACTTTCTATTTTGATTAATGGAATGTGCTCCATGTGTGGTTGTCCTTGAGGAAAAATTAATTGCGTTGTAATGATAATGTAAGTTTCATGTGCATTGTTTCTGGCTTACTTACAAAGTAAGCCAACTTGATTTCTGATTTTGCGGAGAAAAGCGAAATATAAATAATGGACAATAGTACAGTAGAAATTTATTGTTAAAAGCTAAAAGCTGTCACAATATAAAATATATCCAACCAGTAAATACAAAAAAACAGTTAAAAAAAGCATAAAAATCACCAAAAACAACATGGTAAAGTTAATAAAAGAGATCCATCAACAAAAGGCCAATAATACATCATAAATGATAAAATAATATAACCATAAAACTAGACTGGAACTAGCCATCATTCCCATCAAGAAAGCTAATTCTAATCTTGCTAGCAGCTAGACCAAATTTTGCTACCATAGAAGTAACAAATGCATTGTTGCCAGCCAAAAGGACACAAGTCTGCTGAAAGCAAGATCTACCAGAAAGGGATTTTAAAATACAATCAAGAAACCTTTGTCTAGGAGATAAGGGCAAGGTAGGCCAGAGGGCAAGGTAGAAGGTAATGTTCTATAATCTCCATTTCCCCAGTTTTGCAGATACATAGATGTACATAGATGTACATAGATGTATAGATACATAGATGGAGTGTTGTTATATCTGCCCGTCAAATAGGCAGAAGGCACACATTGGAATCTGAGAGCAGTAATGGACAATAATAAATTGTATTTTATTCCTGAAGCAAAATTTGACTTTCCCCTCCACAAAATTATCTTTATGTGAAAAATTCAAGACCCTGGCAACAGCAACTTTACACATTTATTAAAAGGAAGCTTCCCAAAATTTCCACCATGAAATACACAGGCATGATGAGGAGATTTTGAGCTGACTTCATGAGCACACATTCCTTCTGCCCACAAGCTTTAATATCCGACATTAATTTTTACTCAGAAATTGCAAAGGATACTCTAGCCCCACTGTCTCCTTTCCAGTTTCTCTTTCCTGAGAAAAATGTATGAATTATGACTCACACAACCGTCAAGCTAACCATGATTTTTATGAAATAAAGTTCTGTCCAATTATGGTCAGGAGACCTATTATTTTACACTCAAAGATGTGCGTATTGAATACGGGATATTACTGAGGAGGTAACAGGTTCAAGAGAAGTATATATGTCCGTATACAATTGATGTTTGTTTTGTACACAGATCATTGCATTTACACAGAATGCAGCACTATGGGCACTCTTGCATGGAAACTCAAGAAGCAAGTGGACTGCATAAGCACACTGAGATCAAGGAGTGGAATTTGTTACATAAGATTATGATTTCATTGATATTTCTGCTGACTTGCATATTTTTTTTTACATTTGCCCTGTGAAGACAAAACACTTTTTCTTGGAAAATTCTCTCTACAGACTAAAGATGCTGTGGTTAAGAACCCAGTCTCTCGATTATTAAGGGAGCACATAATAGTCAAGAGACCTATTATTTTACACACAAATGCACATATTAAATGCAATGTTTTCTTGAGGAGTAAACCCGTTCCCACCTTTTAATATCCCGTTGCTATGCTAACACCCAAACAGTCCTGACAGATGGATTTGAACATAATTCTAGCCCCAAACACAGAGGTGAATATATTTAACATTCATTATGACTGTCTGACAGAAACGACACAAGTTGATGCTCCGACTGATCAAAGACACCCATATATACATCTCTAGAACCATCAACATTGCAGAACCGTAAGCAGACTGATCTGTCCCTGTCGAGCCCTAACAGATACAAGCAGCAGCAGCAAGAATAACAGCAAACCCTCTTCTTTTACATTCACAGATACACATATGAAATAAAAGCATTTCTTTGAAGACTCAAACAGTTTGAAGCTTTTAACATCCTATTTGCTATGCTATCCAAACAGTTGCACATTGCTGCAGAAATGCCTTCAGGCATTTCTGATATTATCTACCTTTCCCCCCACACAGATTGGACTCAATGCAACTAAGTTGCATGCGCAACCTATGCTCTCACACACTGTGTCTCTCCAGTCATTCTTCTTGATGCTTGTGTTGCTTGTCTACACACACACACACACACACACACACACACACACACATAAACTGGTTCTGAAATTGTCTCCTCTCAAAATGAGTACTGTGCCCAGTTCCACAGATCATTAAGTCTTTCCAAATTATTGTGCCCAGTTCCACAGATCTTTCAACACACAAACAACCTAGTCTTCCCCTTCCCTTGCATTGGCAGGACCCTGGCATTCACTCAAGATAACCCTTCATAGACCCCCTCTTGAGGAAGACCTCTTCAAGAGATGCCACCCTCCGAGCCCTGCCCTTACCTGACAATACCGTACATGACAAGGATGTTGCCCAGCAGTCCCACCACGCAGACCACCGAATACAGGGCAGTGATGGCAATGGCTATGATGATGGAAGTGGGATCCTTGACTGGAGATGGACTGGTGGCATTGGATGTGGCAAAGGAGCTGGAGGTGAAACCTTGGGCTGTGGTATTGGAAAAGAAATTGGGGTCCATTTCAGCATCAGGGAAGGTGGACAGCTCCATCACACCAGGAGACTGCCTTGACTCCCCGACCCAAAAAGGATCACTAGATTCTTAAGCTCAGTCCTGCAGCTGCCAGTCCTTTCCAACACAGCTCACTTGTCATGTGCTTCTAAAAAAACTTTAAAAAAAAGGGGGGAATTGGCTACCAGGATCAAGCCAAGCAAGAGCTCTCAGTGCCAGCTGTGCTGCTGGCCAGCAAGCCCTGGTGCTCTCTCTTCTGCACCTTCTTCCTTACAAGAGAGCTCCTGCCAGGGTGCCTCCTTCTTTTCCTCTGCTGCTGTTCAGCCTCTAAGTGGAGGCAGTGGTGATTTCTGCAAGCAGTCCTAACGATTGTGATTTCTTTATTTAAAAATGGAAGGGGAGGATTGACGTCAGGAGCGACGTAGGGGCTGCAGATGAAAGGGGGGGGTATTTGCTGCCAGCTCAAAGCCCCCAAGGACTGGTGTAGGGGAAAAATAACAATCCTACAAATTACTCTAAACTTCCTTTGAGCCTCGGTGCTTTGGCTAATGGACACTTTAGGAGCTACAGAAATTAGTATAGGAAGGTCTGCCCCTAGCACTTGAGGCATCTATTAAAGCTATTTCGTTGTATGTGAATGGCATAGGGAAAAAGAGGGTTCTAGTGAATTGATCAGGGATATCCAGCTTGAACTGAAGCCTTCCTTTGTATAATCATCTACTGGGTAAGTAAGTAAAGAAATACTGCAGAAATAATCCAGTTTGAGACCGCTTTAATTGCCCTGGCAAAGCTATCATGGGATTTTCTTTAAAAATTTCTTCATGGGGAGGGATGTGTACCATTGCCATCCTCTGAGGTTGAGAGTGTGACTTGCCCAAAGTCATCCAGTGGGTGTTCATGGACAAACTGGGATTCAAAACCTGGTATCTAGAATCATAGTCCAACACTGCACCACACTGGCGCAATTTGGTCCAACCCACACTCGAGTGATAATGCAGTTTGACACCACTTTAACTGCCCTAGCTCAGTGCTAGGGAATTCTGGGAACTGTAGTTTTGTGTGACAGCCTTCTCTGTCAGATAACTCTGGGGGTTAAAGTGGTGTCAACCTGGATTATTTCTGCAGTGAGAATGCAGCCCAAGACATAACAACAGAGGAAAGTGAGAAGAAAGTAGCAAGCTAGGCGTCAGAACAGAATCATGACAAGAGTGTAGGAATTAACCCCTCTCAGAAATCGTATGGTTCAGCCAAGGTTCACCTGCAGGTGGAACTGGAAGCCTTTTATATGGTGTTACCCATGCTGCTTCATATAAATTTTGGAATCAATGATAACCCTTGGATGACCCCTGGCCAGACTCTAAGCCTTTCCGCCATTACTGGCAAAGCGAGAGGACATGTACGCCTCCCCTGAGGGGGCAGCCACATTAGCATCTTAGAAGGTCTGGGAAGTCACATAAAGGGATTAGCTCAAGCTAGGAAGAGTAAAAGGTTTACCTTCCCTGAAGCTATCACTCCCTCCTCAAGTCTGTTGTCCGAGCAGCTTAAGTCACTGATACTATCAGACTCAGACATCCAGGTGAAAAGAAAACAATTAAACACCTTTGTTTTGACCAAGCCAGCCTCTTTGCCTCAGGTGAGGTTTTGCCTATAAAAAGTCCCAACTTTGGCTGCTCAGCGCGCCATTTTAAAGGTCTCCTTACTCCACGTCAGTCAGACCTCTGTTTTGGTAACCGGCATCTCTGCTCAACCTCGGTTGTGGAGCGGACTTGTCCCACAGTCCTGCATCCCATTCGCTCCCCGAAGGGAGTGTACATTCTGGTAAGCATCTCCGTTAGTAACACCTGAAATCTGTTCCCAATCTCCAACTCTAATTTTCCTGAGTCCTGAATGTGTGTGTGAGTGTATGCGCAGCAAATGTGTTTTCCCCTTTTTCAATATATTAGACATCTAGTTATTAATATCTGTCTCAGCTTTATTTATTGGAGCACCATGGTCTCTTGGTATAAATATCGGGAGGGCGATTTCGCGGGGTCATCGTAGCCAATATTGCAATATTTGGGCTAACAATAATAATAAAATTCCCCTAAATGGATCCTTGGCTACAGTTGGTGGAGAAAGCTTGGGCATAGAACTCTTCCCTGAAATCTAAACTTTCCAAACTGATAACTTGGGCTGTCTTGATCTCCGAACGTAGAGAGAACAGGGATTCCAAATAAGCTGCTGTAGACAGGAATAAATAGGGAGGTGTGTGTGTGTTCTTGTACGTTTGGCCATAAGGGCTATCTTGGGTTGGCTGATCCCGTTTAATTTCTTTGGTTAGGTGTCCTGCTCATTGGCTCTGGTACGCCATCCAGTGGTGGGCCCTAATCACCCTTGGGCATGTTTGTCCGAGTAGGCAGCCCGAAGCCCTATTTTTATTTTCACTATCGTGGGTGGGAAAGCAGAGGAAGAAGTCCTCCCCATTCCCTGATGATCAAATTCCTGTATAATTTTGGTTCACCCCAACCATTCAAAACCCCCTTGAGTGGGTGAGGTAGGCAAAGGAAGGAGACGTCCTGGTAAGGAGGCCCAAAACCCGGGTTCAAGGGAGGGAAAGGCAGCTCTAAGGAGCGCCATTTGTGGGAACCTCAGGGAGGTCCCAGGGAAGGAAAACTCAGGCAGAGGTCTAGCTGGGGGCCAAAGTTTTGGGCTGTTAACCGGGCCACACCGAGTGGAGCTGCAGCATCTAAACTCCCCAGTGAAAGTGAGGTGGGGCCGAACTGACTTCTGACCGGGTCTAAACAGAGGACTACCCTTAAGTCGCTCACTGCAGCAGTACCGAGCCCTCGCGTGAGTTGGGCGGCCGTCCCTGACCCAAAGTTACATTTTAGAGGTTCTGTGGAGGCCTCAGGGAGGATCCCAGAACAGCAGCTCACTGTAGGACAGAGAGTTGCACCAGGTTTAGGTGGGAAAGGAAATACAGGCCACAACCTCTCCCAGCCTAGGATTCAACATGGACACACAATCCGTAGCCAATAGACTGATTAGGGCAGAGCAGCCTCAGGACCGGTTGCAAAAATGGATCCTTGGAAAGGGACCTAATCCCTGGAAGGCTTTCTAACCGAGGACCCCTTTGCAACCCTGCTGCAAGTATACAACTCACAAACCGAGAGGAAAGGGATCAAAAGAGTGTCCAAAGCAGAAAAAGACTGATGGGCATCATGTCTGGACACTTGCCCATGAAGCCACCAGGGAATACAAAAGATTGGCAGCAAAGGAGGAGACAAGACAAAAATTGCTGGATGAAGAGGTCGCCCAAATACCGGAAAAGGTGTCCGAAAATGCCTTACACATTAGGGCAAGAAAGGAATCAGCTCGACAGTTAGATACTGCCCTGCTGGAAAGTGAGCTACTAAAACAAAACAACAAAGACCTGGAAGAAAAACTCAAGCAGGCAAAATTGGCAACCGATTACATATTGGCTCGTAAGCTAGCGAGAAACCCAAAGGCAGATCACACCAAATCTGAGAAGCAGATTCAGGAGCTCAAAGCCGTGCTATTGCTCCAACAGTCTGTGGTATCCACAGTGAGCCCCCAGTACCTAGAAGCGGTAGAGTGGGACAAGGATGAACCCCGACATGTTCCCTCCGAGGCCCGAACCCCACCGCCCTACAACCTTCAATGGGAAGAGAGCGGAAAGGAGGACAGCATAACTTCCGTCCTCCCAAGCCAGCCACCCATGAAAAATCAGTGCCTGTGAGGCTGATAAAGACTCGCAACATGGTGGAAACAAATGAGGATGGAACCATAACTAAGACCATGGTCGAGACTGTCTCGTCGTCTATGACCGAGGTCAGGGCCATTGCGGATCACTTAGGGAGGTTAGATGCACACACCGGGGTTCAATGGATGACCAATGCATACATCTCATACCCCAAGGCAAGAGGACAAGATCTGACCGAAGTGGCTAGGATGTGTATAGATCCGGCATACACGAGAGTACCAGTTAGAGAGACAGGCCAAGGATGAAGCCCCCGATGCCTACGTGGCACGGAAACAGATATTAGCAATCCTAGCGGGGCAAGTAAACCTTAATGCCGAGGGTCAACCGATCCTCGACGATCGCGACTTTATTGCCGGTGTACGCAGGTCTACACGTGTCAGCCAAAACCTACATGGGCCCCACTTCCCTACAACTGCACACTACCAATTGGAAACAGTCCATGGAACACATCCATGAAGTTTCCAAACTATTCTGGACTGTAAGGGCAAAAAAGGACCTAAATATTGGAGTCAGCAAACCCACTAAACCAGGAGGTCGAAGGGGGGGGGGAAGGAAGGAGAGCCCATCCCTGCAACAACGGCTCTCACTCACAACCCCCGCCGCGGGACCAAAAGACAGGTAGCAACGGGCTGAGTGGAAAACCCGACCACTACCGGAAGAATTACCGAGGGCCACACCCCCAGAAAAACCATGATAAAGGAGAGCAAGCTGAATTGATCTCTCAGGAGACTAGGAATGAAGTGTGGCAGGAGCTCCTGAGGAGAGGCACACCTAGGCAGCATATAGACCACCACCCCAGTGATGAGCTAGTGACTCTCTTGATAAAAAGGGCAAGGGAATTAGCTGCGATGGTTGCCCAAAAGAAGGAAGGTTCAAACTAGGACAGCCCGGGATCCCATAAAACATCAGGGACGACGGCAGGACCAAGGATCTCACGGGCTCAACCACAGCCTGCCAAACCTAAGCGCACCGGGCTGATAAAGGCCAATTACAAACCCGCACCAGCCGCGCCAATAACTGAGATGGCCCCAGTATTGCAAGTCTCTCCCCCAGACCCACCAAAGCTCCCCGCCTGCCCACAAGTGATTGCAAAGCTAACGCGGGACCTCTGGTGACGCCCCCTAGTAAAGACAGACGTAGGACAGGACCCCGTCATCCCCGCACAGCTCCTGGTAGACTCCAGAGCCGTGGTAAACACTATGCACCCTGATCTGGCTCAAGCGGGGGCCAAGACCCCAGCAAGCCTAGAACTTACAGGATACGGGAAGGGTCGGCAACAAGCTGCAATATGGAGTAACATTCCACTGCAGCTCAGGCCCCTCCTAGACCACATCGAGGCTTGTGAAAACCAGAGAGAGGACGATGGGATTTTAGGAGTAGGATTTTTAAAACGCGACAAACTGACCATAGACCTAGCCAACGGATTCCTCTGGCAGCTTGAAGAGGGACCACTTCAGATCTCTGCCATCCACAGATGTGCTGTACTCAAGGTTCCAATGCCCCTCTTTCCCATAGCCACAAACCCATGCGTGCAAGAGTTCCCCGAGGTCTGGATCTCGGACAAAATGGAATGCGGCACCGTTAAAGGAGCTTGCATCCTCATCGAGGGGGAGGATTCCCCTCCACAAAAGCAGTACAGGTACCCCAGAGAGGCAGAGGAGGGCATTGCCAAAACCATAGAGGGACTGCTCAAATGGGATGTAATTCTACCCATGCAGTCCATATACAACGCGCCTCTTTGGCCCGTGCTGAAAGCCGAAGGCGTCACCTGGAGAATGACCGTAGACTTCAGGGCCCTGAATGCAGTCGCCCCCCCCCCCCCGTTGCCCCAGTGGTGGCAAAATACAATTAAATCCTGGCCGCCATTGCTGCTAGAGCCAAGTTCTACAGCGTGATTGATCTGGCTAATGCATTCCACTCCATTCCCCTCCACGAGAGCTACTATTATAAATTCACCTTCGAGTTTAGGGGGACTCAGATGTGTTTCAAGCGCTGCCCCCAAGGGTTCCACTTGAGCCCTAGTATATGCCACGCTCATGTCGTGAAAATGTGGAACAAGCCACATCCCACCTCACGAGCCCACGTACTGTCCTATGTGGATGACATACTGATCCACTCCAGCACTCCGGAAAAGACCGCTGAAGTAACAAGGGAAGTGCTAGACCTCATTAGGGAAACAGGGTTCAAGGCAAACCGGGAAAAGGCGCAGTTAGTCCAAACCCAAGTGAAATACCTCGGCCTGAACCTGCAAACGGATTGTAGGACCCCCAGACTCGCAGAGAGTAGAAAACATCAGGAAACTCCCTGCTCCCACCGATGTGGCCTCATTGCGGGCCCTACTGGGCACCTTTAACTTCTCCAGAGAATTCATTGAGGCATTTGCCCCTAAGGCCAAGCCGCTGTATGCCCTCCTGAAAAAAGGAGCTGCTTGGGAATGGGGACCCACACAGGAAAAAGCATTTGCCACCCTAAAACAGGACCTTGCCAAAGCCCCTGCCCTGGCACATCCAGATGTTAGCTAGCCCTTCTATATCCAGCTAGCAGTCTCTGATGGCCATGTGGGAGCTATACTCTCTCAGCTTCGGAACGGCACCCAAAGAGCCGTCGCCTATGCTTCCTGCAACCTCTCTCCCACCGAAGTTAGATTCGGGCCATGCGAAAAGACCTGCTTAGCCTTAGTGTGGGCGCTAACAAAATGGGAATTCATCATAGGAGATGCCAGAGTGATAGTACAGACGCCTCATACTCCATTAAAATACATCTTGTCTGGAAAAATTCAGGAAGGCCAGGTACACAATTCCAGGATCACTAAGTGGACCCTAGAATTGGTAAAAAGAGGAGTAGGCTACCAACGACAAGCGAGCGAGCCTCTGGCCCCCTATGGGCTAATTGTCACTGGATCTGCTCATGAATGTCCACTGCCACCCATCGCTGCTCACACATGGCCGGTGACCCCCAGGGAACCCCTATCTGCAGCTTTAGAAAAAGAGCAGCAGAATGGTCCATAGCCATTCAGTGCACACAGATACAGAGTAGACTCATGGCATTTGCGTCACAATTAATACAAGCCTCACTAATGAAGCTGATTCATCCCAAAGTTCTGGGACTGTTAAAGGTTAGGTACCCAGACTCAATCCAATACCCAGCCGACTTAATGACAGTCACCAGAGCACAATGGCAAGATATGATCTTGACAATTGGAGTGTATCACAAAAGGGTGTGGGACCCCCAGATAGTCCACCCAGTCTCCCACATGGGCTTACCCCTCGCTGGGAGCAACACAACAATTCTTCCAGACAAAACGATACATTGGGCCAATGGCACTCACCTATATGACCTAACAGGATGTGTCAAAACCAGACAGTGGATGCACTGCTATGACGGTCTAGAAGGAACCCCCATACAAGATGTCCAGGAACATGTCATTATCCTCACCCGAACCTCAGTAATGGTACAGATGACCCATGACTGCTTCTGTCTACGAATCCCATGCCCCCACGTCACCATCCTTCCCCAAGAATATGACATAGACATAGATAGATTCAAAGGTAACCCCTGCTTTTGCGGTGTGTATGTAAGGGGCTGCCTTGGCCAGGAGTTTTACCTGCATGAGCTTGTTAGAGAATACACCAGTGAAACCATATACCATATAGACCGCAAGCTATTAAAAGGCTTCCATAGAATCATAGAATCATAGAATCATAGAATCATAGAGTTGGAAGAGACCACAAGGGCCATCCAGTCCAACCCCCTGCCATGCAGGAAATCCAGATCAAAGCATCGTCGACAGATGGCCATCCAGCCTCTGTTTGAAGACCTCCAAGGAGGGAGACTCCACTACACTCCGAGGAAGTGTGTTCCACTGTGGAACAGCCCTTACTGTCAGGAAATTCCTCCTAATGTTGAGGTGGAATCTCTTTTCCTGTAGCTTGCATCCATTGCTCCGGGTCCTAGTCTCTGGAGCAGCAGAAAACAAGTTTGCTCCCTCCTCAATATGACATCCCTTCAAGTATTTAAATAGGGCTATCATATCACCTCTTAACCTTCTCTTCTCCAGGCTAAACATCCTCAGCTCCCTGAGTCGTTCCTCATAGGGCAAGGTTTCCAGACCTTTCACCATTTTAGTCGCCCTCCTTTGGACACGCTCCAGTTTCTCAATGTCCTTTTTGAATTGTGGCGCCCAGAACTGGACACAATATTCCAGGTGGGGCCTGACCAGAGCAGAATATAGTGGCACTATTACTTCCCTGGATCTAGATACGATACTTCTATTGATGCAGCCTAAAATCGCATTGGCCTTGTTAGCTGCCGCATCACACTGTTGACTCATGTTCAACTTGTGGTCTACTTGAACTCCTAGATCCCTTTCACATGTTGTCTCCTTAAGCCAGGTGTCTCCCATCCTATATCTGTGCATTTCATTTTTTCGCCTTGAGTGCAGTACAGTACCTTACATTTCTCCCTGTTGAAGTTCATTCTGTTAGCTCTGGTCCAGCTTTCTAGTCTATTCAGGTCATTTTGAATTTTGATCCTGTCCTCTGGAGTATTAGCTATTCCTCCTACTTTAGTGTCATCTGCAAATTTGATAAGTATTCCCCCAATTTTTTCCTCCAAGTCATTGATAAAGATGTTGAATAGCACTGGGCCCAGGACAGAGCCCTGTGGGACCCCACTGGTTACTTCTCTCCAGGATGAAAAGGTGCCATTGTTGAGCACCCTTTGGGTTCGGCCGGTCAACCAATTACAAATCCACTTAACAGTTGCCTTGTCCAGCCCACATTTTACAAGCTTGTTTGTGAGAATGTCATGGGGAACCCTGTCAAAGGCCTTACTGAAATCAAGATATACTATATCCACAGCATTCCCTTCATCTACCAAGCTGGTAATTTTATCAAAGAAAGAGATTAGATTTGTCTGGCATGACTTGTTTTGTTCTCTTAACCCAGTTGACCTTTTTGTGATTAATTGGCTGCTTCTAGATGTCACAGACTCTCTGTTTAATGATCTCTCCAGAATCTTTCCATATGAAGACGAACTACCAATCTCCAAATGGCTGAGCCTGCTTACCAACTTAAGTGAGGCCACCAAACAAATTGAGCAGACGAGGCCGCATAAAATTGACGGTAGACCTCGGGGCCAACAGATTATAAAAATCACCCAATAAATAAAGCAAGCCACCACCAAATCTTGGTGCGGAGACTGGGGACTGGTCCAACCACTGGCCAGGTCATCCTAAATTTGTTCACCAATCCCTAACAATAACAAGTCCAGGTCATCATTGTAATCGGTTCCACCAGCTTAATAGCTGGGTGCGGAAGCAGATGGCTGAGTTCAGGCCATCCGCAGGGAGCTAGACTTCCCGCCACATCCCTCTAAACACAGCCTGCACTCCCCAAATAGGCTTCATGCCTCATTGTCTTTTACTGTCTTAGGTGGGCAGATCACCCCCTCCACCTAATTCGAGGTAGGGATTGCTATCCTGGCAAAGCTGTGGCAGTTCGACCGCTCAGCCAAGGAAAGCAATCGCTATCTCCCACATGAATCTAAAAACCACAACCAGGCCTCACCACCGCTCCACTCCACAGGGCTGCCTTTGGATAACAGCGAGTTCCAAACTACAGGGTTTAAGGACCCACAGACACCTTTGGCACACCAGCCCATATCCCCAAAACTAATTGGCTTGGCTTGCTGTCTATTCTGGCTAAATATAAGACCAAAGGAAAAAGGGCCATTTTGTCATTTACATATTATCCAGCAGGCAACCAATCCCTGGGGCTGCCGCCTGAGGCCCATCCCCCTTGCATGTCGCTCATACAGAATACTCGGCCCCGCATGCTCCTCTGGAAGCCCCCACCTTTCTATGGAAGAGTCCATTAAGGGAAAGGGGGGGGGGAGGATTCCCCTTTTACTTCTCTCTTTTAACCAGTATGTGGGCAGGGAAAGACCCCCACCCCTATTTTGTCAAACGAAATAGACTGACATCCTGGAGGATGCACGGCAGGGAAACAGAATAATCAGGCGACTCTGACGCCTGGTGGTTATCTCATGAGATGACTCGCCGGGATGTCAGCACAGAGCCCACCCCAGCAGACTGTTCCACTACCGTGGCTTCACCAAGATGCCATCTAAACCGGCATGTCGGTTTCCCTTCACGGGAAGCCCAGACAAGGGCAATCGACAGCCCCAAAACCCTGAACCCCCCCCCAAAACGTTTCCACCCAGGCTGACCCTCAGCTCTTGACTACCCAAGGCTGGTCCCTTATACAAACAAGCCGATAATTGAGCTGTAAAAACGCTTATAGCCCAAACAAATCAAGACCTAATTTGCATATTTTTCCGCCATCATGCCAAACCCCTCTCTCATGGCTTGCTGGCTTCATTGCCCTAACTTGGGCCAGCCAATCATTGCTCCTTCTCACCCACGTGATCCGGACTAACCAATCCTGAACCAACCTTCCTGCATGACTCCATTCCTTCATGAACTAACCAAGGGGAAGGTAAGCCCCCTATGCATTCCAGGACCTGTCCGGACCCCACAGATGCCATCCCTCAATGACATGATGCAAGGCATCCCAGGCCACCCTCCGGCCCTCCTGAGTTCCATTCCAGGGGTGAGGACTCCTTCACACAGCAGCCCGCCGCAATGTCCTCCAGAGAACACCCGAGACCCCTCCGGTGCCCTCGCCCTCCGTGCCCAGCCAAACGACCCTTAGTGCCTACCTCAATCGGACCTCGCTCTCTCATTGCTGCAGCCCAGTGACAGCACCCCACATGTCTGCCACCACCAGCTCCTTGTCGCAGTCTCCCCGAAGAGCTCCACTTTGACAGCCCGAAATCCCACAAGGGCTACTTCCATGGACTCATACTGCCCCCTCATGGACAATAGGCCATCTCACCATAGGGACAAATGCATGCACCGGCTCTATGTCTCTTTTAGCCTAATGGACATTACTGCACAGAACTTTTTTCTTGCAGACCATCCACTGACTTTACTACCTCTACTCAATAGCCTGTGCTCTCAGGCATATCATAAGGACATTATATCCATTCCAGATGAGAGTTCAAGCTGTTCTGCTTCCACATCACCAAGCAAATTTAATATGAACTCTGACTTTCGATATACAAGTCACCAACTATTTGGACTCATGTTACATTCAGTGCTCTTTTTCAGTCATTGGACTCCTTTCCTTGTTGTTTATGCTCCCCATAGTCCCTTTTCCCCACTGTTTACGACTTTATATTTTCATTGATATAAGTGATGTTTGTGTATGGACCCAGATAACCCTGTCTTCACTGCAAGCCTTACACTCAGATGCTTCCCCTAATAGGACTCCCTCCCCAATATTCACACCCCAAAATTTCTACGGCAAGGAGTAATTCAGAAAAACCCATCCCCCACCAGCCGTGAGTCGGTTAATCTGAAGGGGGGGGAATGTTACCCATGCTGCTTCATATAAATTTTGGAATCAAGATAACCCTTGGATGACAATGGCCAGACTCTTAGCTGTCTACCATACTTGGCAAAAAGAGGACATGTACGCCCCCCTGAGGGGCGCCACATTAACATCATAGAAGTTGGGAAGTCACATAAAGGATTATCTCAAGCTAGGAAGAGTAAAGGTTTACCTTCCCTGAAGCTATCACCCCCTCCTCAAGTCTGTTGTCCGAGCATCTACGTCACTGATACTATTAGCTCAGACATCCAGGTGAAAAGAAAACATTAAACACCTTTGTTTCGACCAAGCCAGCCTCTTGCCTCAGGCGAGGTTTTGCCTATAAAAAGTCCCAACCTTGGCTGCTCAGCGCGCCATTTTAAAGGTCTCCTTACTCCACGTCAGTCAGACCTCTGTTTGGTAGCCGGCATCTCTGCTCAACCCCAGTTGCAGAGCAGACTTGTCCCACAGTCCCACATCCCATTAGCTCCCTGAAGGGAGTGTACATTCTGGTAAGCATCTCCATTAGAACACCACCTGAAATCTGTTCCAATCTCCAACTAATTTTCCTGAGTCTGAATGTGTGTGGAGTGTATGCGCAGCAAATGTGTTCCCCCTATTCAATAATTTAGACATCTAGTTATTAATATCCATCTCAGCTTTATTATTGGAGCACCATGGTCTCTGGATAAATATTGGGAGGGCGATTTTGCGGGGTCATCGTAGCCGCCCCCTCTGCAATATTTGGGCTAACAATAATAAAAATTCCTCTAAACGGACCCTTGGCTACAGTGGGCAGAATCATCTAAATGGTTTTTACTGGCTCATCACATAAATCAGTTATATGCAATTCCCAACAGCTACTGACAAAGACATTCCTTTTTGTCCACTCTTATCATTATATAGTTTCCCCAAAATTAAATAAGCTATATGGTTATTTTGAATTGCACCTTTTCTCTATGGATACAGGCTGTCATTTTATCCTCCCAATTGTCCAGAATGGAGGCAGGCTTGGTTGGAACTCCAGTTCATAGTCCCAAAACTTGCATGGCCACTGCAATCCAAAAAACTAACTTCCCACCTTTTCAACAATACTGTGCAATTGTTCAGACTGCAAGGGAATGACTATCCTTATTCACCTCAGAGTTTTGCTACCAAATTTGAACTTTAAACTCCTAAAGTGAAATGTTGGATTCTAAAAAGTCGCCTCTCTTGCTACTCATATTATTCTGACTCATGACAGAGATTATT
Organism: Sceloporus undulatus; assembly: GCF_019175285.1. Lineage (NCBI taxonomy): Eukaryota > Metazoa > Chordata > Lepidosauria > Squamata > Phrynosomatidae > Sceloporus > Sceloporus undulatus. The sequence continues at coordinate 4,883,760 of NC_056530.1, forward strand.
TGAACAACAATAGTCAGGGATGGGTGACCAAAGCCTTCAAGTTGTTACTAATTGCAACTTCGTTATCCCACATCAGTGGATAATGGGAGTACATGCAACAACATATATCTTACTGCCTTTATCTTGTTTACACGTTATTTTTAAACTCATTTATAGTTTTATGCAACGAAAATAGATCCTTTTACATAAAAAAGGACAGTACAAGAGATCTGTGTTTATTAGACTGGAGACCACCACAGCAAACATTAAGACAAAAACAGTGAACAAAGGATGGGGGATAGTAGAAATGCAATTTCTCTTTTCCCCTAGATTTTTTGCCTGTAATGAAAAACAATTTGGCTTTGAGATATTAATCCAGGTATAAACGGACAGGATAAACAGGTATAAAAGGACATTAAAACAGGTATAAAAGGACATTAAAATTACGATGGAAAAACTTCAAATAAGATTTTCTACCATGGAACTGATTTCACTCAGAATCAGCCACAATAAGGTGCACCTTTCAAATAATAGTCTGGTCTGAGTTTCTGCTGTGACTCCAAAACTGTTGAAAGAAGCACAAACATATTCAATACCTGTGGTGGGTGCTCGTCAGGGAATTATGCTGTTTTTAGGAGCACTGATAGGCATACAAAGCCTTGACAAAGAATCTCATTGTTGCTTTGTGCTGTAGTGTAATTTTTTTTTGTTTTTATTTATATACCGCTATTCCAAAGATCATAGCGTGGAACAGCCAGTAAGCTAATTGCAAGTAAGCTAATTTGCCCCCAGCAGTCTGGGTACTCATTTTAGCGACCTCGGAAGGATGCAAGCCTGAGTCGAGCTTGGGCCTTGCTGGTCTTGAACTCGCAACCTGTGGTTTTGAGTGAATGGCTGCAGTACACTGGTGCCCGGGATCGAAATGCGGTTACGAAATTTTCGGGATACGAAAAAGTTGGATTGGGAAAACTGTTTCGGGTTACGAATTTTCGGGTTACGAATCATTTCGGCGGCGAAATTCAACGATGCAAAGTGCAGTTATAGGCTTTCCAGGGCTAACGGAAAGCTAAGGAGCTGGTTTAGGGGTTAGCTTTGGCCGCGAATTTTGAATTTCGTTAGCAGCAGTGATGTGGCTTGAGAAATCAAGCTGATCACCGGGGTGGCTAACGAAATTGGGGGGGTGGCTTTGCTCAGAAACAAAACCGTTTGTTTTTGATCGGCCCCCTTTGTCTGGCCTGTTGGAGTGGTGTAGGAAGAGTCCTCTTCTGAGCTCGAACTCGTGAATCCACTGTTGGCTTTGACTTTTCCTTGGCTTTTCTGCTTTGGATTTGTTCTGGCGTCTTTGCCAGTGGATCTTTTCGGATCAAGACCGGCCATCAGGAATTCTCTACAGGAGGTGGATGGATTTTTACCTTCTTCTTGTGGGGTGTGAGCATGCTTTGATGTGGGGTGGTGGTTGCGTGTGGGTGGGTGGTGTGTGACTTTTAAAACTCTGGCCATGGTCAATGTGGCCAGAGACTCTCACCATAGGTGGCATTTTATGATTTGTGGATGCTGGCCTCATTTGCTGCTTTTGAGTTCTTCATGGCTGTCCTGTTTTCAAAGTGTGGAGTGTGGCTTTTAAAAGTTTTCCTTTGCTCCCATGTGGGACACAGAGCTCCATCATAGCTTGCACTTTTTCTGATTTGTGGATGCTGGGTTGCTTTCTTTATTGGCCTGTTTTCAAAGTGTGAGTGTGGCTTTTAAAACTCGGCCATGGTCACAGTGGGACACAGAGTCTCACCATAGCTTGCACTTCTGATTTGGGGAGCTGGGTTGCTTTCTTATTGCTGCCTGTTTTCCAAGTGTGGAGTGTGGCTTTTAAACTCTGGCCATGGTCACATGTGGGACACACGAGTCTCACCATAGGCTTGCACTTTCTGATTTGTGGATGCTGGGTTGCTTTCTTTATTGCTTTCCGTTTTCAAAGTGGGAGTGTGGCTTTTAAAAGTTTTCCCTTGCCCCATGTGGGGACACAGAGTCCACCATAGGCTTGCACTTTCTGATTTTTGGATGCTGGGTTGCTTTCTTATTGCTGTCCTTTTTTCAAAGTGTGGGTGTTGGCTTTTAAGGTTTTCCTTGCCCCATGTGGGACACAGAGTCTCACCTGGCTTGCCTTTCGTTTGTGGTGCTGGGTTGCTTTCTTTTGCTGTCCTGTTTTCAAGTGTGAGTGTGGCTTTTACTCTGGCCATGGTCACATGTGGGACACAGCTCCACCATAGGCTTTGCACTTCGATTGTGGATGCGGGTTGCTTCTTTATGCTGTCCTGTTTTCAAAGTGTGGAGGTGGGCTTTTAAAACTCTGGCCATGGTCACATGTGGGACACAGAGTCTCCACCATAGGCTTGCACTTTCTGATTTGTGGATGCTGGGTTGCTTTCTTTATTGCTGTCCTGTTTTCAAAGTGTGGATGTGGCTTTTAAAACTCTGGCCATGGTCACATGTGGGACACAGAGTCTCACATAGGCTTGCACTTCTGATTTGTGGATGCTGGGTTGCTTTTTATTGCTGTCCTGTTTTCAAAGTGTGGGTGTGGCTTTTAAAAGTTTTCCTTTGCTCCCATGTGGACACAGAGTCTCACCATAGGCTTGCACTTTCTGATTGTGGATGCTGGGTTGCTTCTTATTGCTGTCCTGTTTTCAAAGTGTGGGAGTGTGGCTTTTAAAACCTGGCCATGGTCACATGTGGCCAGAGACTCTCACCATGGGTGGCATTTTATGATTTGTGGAGGCTGGGCCCATTTGCTGCTTTGATTTCTTCATGGCTGTCCTGTTTTCAAAGTGTGGTGTGGGCTTTTAAAAGTGTGCCTTGCACCCATGTGGACAACAGAGTCTCACCATAGGCTTTCACTTTCTGATTGTGGATGCTGGGTTGCTTTCTTTATTGCTTCCTGTTTCAAAGTGTGGAGTTGGCTTTTTAAACTCTGGCCATGGTCCACATGTGGGACACAGAGTCTCACCAATAGGCTTGCACTTTCTGATTTGTGGATGCTGGTTGCTTTCTTTATTGCTGTCCTGTTTTCAAATGTGGAGTGTGGCTTTTAAAACTCTGGCCATGGTCACATGTGGGACACGAGAGTCTCACCATAGGCTTGCACTTTCTGATTTGTGGATGCTGGGTTGCTTCTTTATTGCTGTCCTGTTTTCAAAGTGTGGAGTGTGGCTTTTAAAACTCTGCCGGGTCACATGTGACACAGAGTCTCACCATAGGCGCACTTTCTGATTTGTGGATGCGGGGTCTTTCTTATTGCTGTCCGTTTTCAAAGTTGGAGTGTGGCTTTTAAACTCTGGCCATGGTCACATGTGGGACACAGAGTCTCACCATAGGCTTGCACTTTCTGATTTGTGGATGCGGGTTGCTTCTTTATTCTTTCCTGTTTTCAAAGTGTGGGAGTGTGGCTTTTTAAAAGTTTTCCTTTGCTCCCATGTGGGACACAGAGTCTCACCATAGGCTTGCACTTTCTGATTTGTGGATGCTGGGTTGCTTCTTTATTGCTGTCCTGTTTTCAAAGTGTGGAGTGTGGCTTTTAAAACTCTGGCCATGGTCACATGTGGCCAGAGACTCTCACCATAGGGTGGCATTTTATGATTGTGGATGCTGGGCCTCATTTGCTGCTTTGATTTCTTCATGGCTGTCCTGTTTCAAAGTGTGGTGGTGTGGCTTTAAAAGTGTGCCTTTGCACCCATGTGGGACACAGAGTCTCACATAGGGTGGCATTTTATGATTGGGGGTTTTGGCCTATGGTTTTGTGTTCTGGGGTGCTTTGGCCATGGGTGTGATGATTGAGAGTGTGGGGTGTGAGTTTTGCAAGTTTGGCCAGAGAGTGGACCATGGGGGTGGGGTGGTTTCCAATGTGGCTTTTGCTCATTGCTGTGCCTTTTGTCCTTTTTAGGCTTGGGCTATGGCTCCCAAGCCAAGCGGTGAGAAAAAGAAGAGGCTCCCTTGTCCTTGGAGGCAAGAAGGAAATCATCGCCAAGCACGAGAGGGCTGCGCTTGGTGGACATTGCCAAGGAGTATGGACGAAACCCTTCGACAATTGGCATGTCCTCAAGCAGAAGGAGGCCATCAGAGTGTTGTGGCTCCAGCGAAAGGCTGACGACGATTGCCAAGCAGAGGACACCGAAGCACGAGGAGATGGAGCCCTTCTCCTCTGGATTAAGGAAAAGGAGCGAGTCGGGGACACCTGTGACCACCTCGGCATCTGTGAGAAGGCCACCACCATTTCGAAGACCTGGCCAGCAAGGAGGCAGCGAAGGACTTCTTCGCAGGAGGAGCCAGCCACCCGGGACTTCAAAGCATCACGTGGCTGGTTCGAAAAGTTCAAGAGGAGGACCGGGATCCACTCGTCGTCCGTCACGGCGAGGCGTCCAGCGCAGACCCAGGCCGCCAAAGCATTCGTCGTCGAGTTCAAGGCCTGGTGGAGGAGGAAGGCTACGTCCCGCAGCAAGTGTTCAATTGCGATGAGACGGGCCTCTTCTGAAGAAGATGCCTCGCCGCACCTACATCACCCAGGAGGAGAGGAGACAGCCAGGCCACAAGCAGAGAGGACGCTTCACACTTGCGTTGTGTGCCAATGCCACGGGGACTGTAAGGTCAAGCCCCTGTGGGGTGACCACTCCGAAAATCCAAGGGCCTTCAAGGCACACAACATACAGAAGGACAGGTTGCCAGTGATGTGGCGTTCAATGCGCGCATGGGTCCACACGCCCCCTTTTCGTGGAGTGGGATCAACAGTGTCTTCGCCCCGACAGTGAAGCGGGAACTGGAGGAAGAGGATTGCCCTTGAAGTGCCCCCCCTCTTGGACAATGCTCCTGCGCACCCGCATGGCTGGAGAAGGACATCCTCGCGGAGTTCTCCTTCATCAAGGTCCCAGTTTCTGCCCCCCAACACGACCTCCCTCTTGCAACCCATGACCAGCAGGTGATGTTGCCAACTCAAGAAGATCTCACCAAGCACCTGTTTCAAGCGTTGTTTCGATGTACGGAGAGCACACAGCTGACCCTTCGAGAGTTCTGGAAGCAGCATTTTGATATCGTCGTGTGCTTGAAGATGGTGGACTGGCCTGGCAGGAGACACCAGGCGCAACCTGATTGCTGCATGGAGGAAGCTGTGGCCTGATGCTTCTTCTCTTGGAAGGGTCACAGACCGAGGGTGCTGGAGCCAGGTGAAGAAAAGAGGTGCACGAGATCGTCTCCATCGCAAGGTCCCTGGGACTCGACTTGGACAACGAGGACGTGGAGGAACTCATCGAGGAGCACAACGAGGAACTAACAACGGAACCTGAAGGCCTTGGCGCGATGCAACACTCGGCCGTGGATGAGGACGTGCTCCATTTCGACAGGGGCCGCAGGAGAGGCGGCAGGCATTTTTGCCAACGGCAAGAATTAAAGACATTTTGCGGCAATTCCACACATGTGTCTTCATATGTGGAGAAGCACCACCCTGAGAAGGTGCTCACCACCATGCCATTGAACATTTTGATAATGTCTGCCTTAGCCTTTTAAGAAACCTGCTTAAGGCCCGGCAAAAAGCAGACTCCTTGGACCAGTTCTTCACTAGAGAGGGAGAAACCGTCATCCAAGAAGGCAAAAGTGACCCTTAAAAAAAAGTGACCCTAAAAAAACAACCAATTTTTTTAAAAAAAATGGTTAACTTTGTTAAATGGTGGCATTGGCTAACATGGCTGAATTGGTTAAATTGCTTGAATGGGATAAATGGCTGGTGTAATGTGCTTTGGCTAAGTGGTTTAAATTGCTTGAATTGGCTGAAGTGGTTAAATTGCTTGAACTTGGTGTTTAAATTGGCTTTTGGGTCTGCCCCTCTCCTCCCCCTCCTCCCTTGCCTCACTCCGAGTGCCAGGACCAGATGCCGACCAGCAGCAGATAAGAAAAACATTTTTTTTCTTTCTCCTTTAGATGGGCCTCCTGGGGTTGCCGTTCAGATTGGGGTTTTCTGGCCTTTGGGTTTGGTTCTGGGGTGGATGGTCCTGGGTGTGATGTTTGAGAGTGTGGGGTGTGGGGTGTGAGTTTGCAAGTCTGGCCTTGATTTGATGCGGGCCATAGAGTGTGACCAGGGGGTTGCTTTGGTCATGGGTGTGATGAGTGAGAGTGTGGGTTGGTGTGAGTTTTGAAAGTCTGGCCTTGATTTGATGTGGGCCATAGAGTGGACCATGGGGTTTGCTTTTTTAGATTTGGTTCTTTGGTCATGGCGGTGATGATTGAGGAGTGGGGGGGTGTGGGTGTGAGTTTTGAAAGCCTCCTCCCCTCCTCCTGCCTCACTCTGTATGCCAAGACCCACAAAGATAAGACCACTTTTTTTTCCTTACCTTTAGAATGGGCCTGACCATGGGGTTGCCGTTCAGATTTGGGGTTTCTGGCCTTTGGTTTGAGTTCTGGGGTGGTATGGTCATGGGTGTGATGAATTGAGAGTGTGGGGTTGGGGGTGTGATTTTGCAAGTCTGGCCTTGATTTGATGGCGGCCATAGAGTGTGCCATGGGGTTGCTTTGGTCATGGGTGGTGATGATTTGAGCGGGTGGGGTGTGGGGTTGAGTTTTGAGTCTGGCCTTGATTTGATGTGGGCCATAGAGTGGACCAGGGTTGCTTTTTGAGATTGGGGTTCTTTGGTCATGGGTGGGATGATTGAGAGTGGTGGGGTGGTGGGGTGTGGTTTGAGACGTCTGGCCTTGATTTGATGTGGGCCATAGAGTGTGACCATGGGGTTGCTTTTTAGATTTGGGGTCTTTGTCAGGGGTGTGAGATTTTAAGTGGTGGGTGGGGGGTGTGAGTTTTGAAAGTCTGGCCTTGATTTGATGTGGGCATAGAGTGTGACCGGGGTTGCTTTTTTAGATTTGGGGTTGCTTTGGTCATGGGTGGATGATTTGAGAGTGTGGGGTGTGGGGTGTGAGTTTTGAAAGTTTGGTGGCCTTGACTTGATGGCGGGCCAGAGAGTGTGACCATGGGGTTGCTTTTGGTCATGGCGGTGATGATTTGAGAGCCTCCTCCTCTCCTCCTCCTGCCTCACTCTGAGATGCCAAGAACCATCAAAGAAAGAAAAAAACTTTTTTCTTTATCCTTTAGAAACTTTAGAATGGACCCTGCCAGTCATTGTTAAGCTCTTTAGTGCCTCAGGCAACTTGTATTGTAGGGTACTTAGCTTATAGGCCTCTATTGTACCTTTGTTGAGTTGCGTTTCAGTCTGAGGTCATTGAACCATTAGTTATTTTCAATGGAAAAAGTGTTTCGGGATACGAATTTTCGGGTTACGAAAGGAATTGCGGAACGAATTAATTTCGTAACCCGAGGTAGCAGTGTACAGGCATTTAACCACTGCGCCACCAGGGCTCCTTACTCTCAAATAGCTTCCCACTTATGGCAACCCTAATCTGATCCTATCACAAGGGTTTCTTGGCAAGATTTGTTCAGATGGGGTTTGCCATAGCCTTCCTTTGAGACTGTGTGACTCTCCCAAGGTCACCCAATGGGTTTCCATGGCCAAGCAGAGATTTGCACTGTTATAGTTATAGTTATAGTGCTTGAAACCACTACACCATGCTTTCTAAACTTTTTACAAAGTTTTAAACATCTTATAGAAGCGTAGTGTCTAGATCAGTGATTCCCTGATCTAGACACTACATCTAGGGAGACGGTAGAAAGTTCAAATGGGCATTGAGGGGCAAAGGGGGCAGCAAGTTGCAGTGAGTGGGTAAAGTGGGTGACAAGGGGGGGGCTTCGGTCAAAGTATTGGTGCGCTGTTCGACAGTGGAACACACTCCCCTCCCCCCAGAGAATGGTGGATTCACCTTCCTTGGAGGTCTTTATCATCATCATTATTTATTACAGCATACAGCCGGTACAGGAGGTCTTTAAACAGAGGCTGGATAGCCATCTGTCAGAGATGCTTTGCATGAGTTCTTGCATGGCAGAATGGGGTTGGTCTGGATGGCACTTGTGGTCTCTTCCAACTTTCTGATTCTATGCTCAATGCTCTTCTTTTTTGTGGTTTAGGAACCTTTCTTTCTCAGTTCAGCCTCTGGTACCAAATTTTCTATTAAAAATGTAATGCACAGGAACCCATCTGCTTTGTTAACTGAAATATACCTGTTTTCTGCTGCTCTAGAAAATAGGACCAACTGGGTCCCCAACTCATTTCTGCATCCTGAGACATTTGACTCAAATTCTCTATTAGTAGAATTGTGTGATTTAAATTATTAAAATCTGCAAATGTATTTAAATAGATCTTCTAACAATATCTGCTGGTTGCAAGAAATGCATAGATGAAGAAAACATTATATGCATAAATTAAAAATAAAATAGGATATAAAACTGCTGCTTCGTTGTACATAGTCCTAGCTTTGGAGTTAGTGAGCTGCTGGATCAAGAGATTTTTGCCTGTTCAGAGTAAAATAGTTTAAAATGTGCTTCACTATGAGAAAAATTAAATCATTTACAGGATAGAAAGATGCCCGAAGGAAGCTTGTTAGCAATTCAGATGCTTGTCCTTCCATTTGTAGGTGGTAAAACCTTTCTCCAGTTGATTTATAATTGAAAAGCTCTGGGGAGATTCTCCAGGAATTTAGTTTGGCTCCTATCAGTTCCTGATTCTTCATTTCTGCTACAGATAGCAGCATACAGCATTTTCCCCAGCGTCTCATTTCCAAAGATGACAGCAGTTTCAACCCGTTGGGGCCAGTGGGATTGAAGGTAGATCCAAAGAAGTGGATCCAGCTCTCTCTAGTTTGATGCACACCACAAGGGGTTTTACGCCCAAGGGGTGGCATCTAAGAGAAATGGGTAGAAATCAGCTTACTTCTTAAACTTATACATAACACGTTTTAAAACTGACTAGTTTTTTTATTTATATTTAATTTTGTTATTAACTCTCCCCGACCTTTATAAACAGAATCTGTCTTATACATGATTAGATAATCAAAGTTATATACAAATGAACCTGCACTTTAATATGTTATCCACAATGGCACCAACGACAATATTGATTATTGTCAAATAGCATTTTTCCCCATTGATGACAGAGCATTTAACAATGTGGTCGAAGGATTTCATGGCTGGCATCTATAGTTTTTAGTGGGTTTTTCAGGCTATGTGACTATGTTATAGAATAAACTCTTCTAGAACATGGCCACATTGTCCAAAACCCCACAAAAACTATAGAGCATTTAACAGTTTGCCATTAAATTTTAGCAAAAAATTCAATGTCATTTTTGGCAACACAAAACAGGACTTGGTGGCACACTATTCCTTCTCCTGTTTCAAAGAAAATATGGAGCATCTCAGTTAACCAGAGAAAAGTCCCTGCCCCCAAGAATGTTCCAATGACAGCACCAAAGAAAACATATATGGGGCATAGAGGATGCAAAATGCAACTGTGTATGTTTCAAGGATTTATGCTACAGCAGTAAATTATAGACCCTTCTACCCCATCTCTTTTAATCCCATTTCTGCTAAGGCCTGAGTGAAATTATTCTGTCACATACTACCTGCAGGAGATCTGGAAAGGCAAAGTCTGCTCTTTTTTCACAGCTGCAAAAAAAGAAATCAGATGCTGTCCAGGCTCTTAGCTATGTGCCTTCAAGTCATTTCTAACTTATGTTGACCCTAAGGAAAACCTGTCATGAGTTTTTCTTTGCATAATTTATTTCAAGGGGTTTGCCTTTGCTTTCTCCTGAGGCTGAGAGAGTATGACTTGGCCAACGTCTCCCAATCGGTTTCTATAGCTGAGCGGGAGATTCAAACCCAGAATCCTAGTCTAATGCTGACACATCTACATGTTGACTCCAGGATAAATTGCCAGGGGTGAGGGTGCCAGAACTGTGAAGCTACCTTGTACAAGAGAGGAAGACAGTGTACAAAAAGCTACTGAATACCTCTTTATTTGTTGTTGTCTGATTCACGGTGACCCTGTGGATGAGACTTCTCCAAAACCCCTTTCCTCCACTGCTCTGCTCAGGTCTCAAGTCATACATCTGACCTCTCTGACTGAGTCTATTCATCTGGTGTGGTCTTCCGGTCTTTCTGCTGCCTTTTACCTTTCCCAGCATTGTTGTCTTTTCTCACAGTGGCCTTCTCATGGTGTGGCTAAAGTAAAACAGCCTCAGTTTGATCATCTTGGTTTCCAGGGAGATCCCAGGCTTGATCTATTCAAGGACACGTTTGTCTTTTTGGCAGTCCTGGTATCCTCAACATGTTTCTCCAGAACCACATTTATTTTCTTCTTCTCCACTTTCTTCACTGTCCATCTCTTACATCCATATATGGTGAAGGAGAATGGATTGTATGATTCTAATGTTTGTGTTCACTTATATCTCTTTACTACTTAAAATCTTTTCTAGTTCTTTCATAACTGCCTTCCCCATTCCTAGTCTTCTGATTTCTTGACTGCAATCTCTGTTCTGATCAATACAAGGTACAGGAATTCTTTAACTATTTTACTTTTCTCATCTAAATTTAACTTAGAATTTATCTAGTTCCTCCCTGATCATTAATTTTTGTTTTCTTTATGCTCAATAATAAACCTGCGTTTGCACTTTCTTCGTTGAACTTTATTGGTAGTTGTGATGTTTTTTGCTAATAGTATGGTGTCATCTGCACATCTTAGACTGTTGATATTCCTTCCTCCTATCTTCACTCCTCCTTTTTTTGTGACCAAGCATGCTATTTGTATAATATATTCTGCATACAAGTTAAAGAAATAGGGTGATAGAATTCAGCCTTGCCAATTTGGAAATAGGGTGATAGAATTCACCCTTTGCCAATTTGGAACCAGTTTGTTTCTCCACATTCTTTTCTAACAGTAGCCTCTTGTCTTAAGTATAGATTTTCCTTCAGGACTGTCAGATGTTGTGGCACTCCCATATCTTTCAGAGCTTTCCAGAGATTTCTGTTTTTTGGTATAGTGGAAACACTTGAAAGCAGAAAGAAAAGAAGCAGAACATTTTTTTACATTTTATTATTTATTTATTTATTTATATCCAGCTCTTTTGCCAGGATTGGGACTCATAATAATAATAATAAAATTTTTATTTTTATACCGCCCTTCCATAGATCAGGGCGGTTCACAGCAAATATTAATAAAACACAACATATACATTCAGGTTAAAACAATTACACAGCAGCAAAATAAAACAGAATAAAACCCCCGTTAGCCAGTCCTCTTTGCCACAGAAGAGGAAGGGAGGCCCACTGGACTTTAGTCGGGGAATGCCATCTGAAATAGAAAGGTTTTTAGGTCCTTTCTAAATTGGGCCAGGGAGGTGGCCGAGCGGAGCTCTGTGGGCAGCGTGTTCCAAAGGGCCGGGGCGGCGATGGAAAAAGTCTTCCTCGTGGTAGAGGTCAACCTAGCCCCTGGCACCCTAAGTAATTGCTGCCCAGATGTTCTGAGGGTGCGGGACGGAATGTACGGGGAGAGGCGGTCCTTCAGGTATCCTGGGCCCAAGCCATTTAGGGCTTTATAGGTCATTACCAACACGTTATATTGTGCCCGGAAGCGAATAGGCAGCCAATGCAAGTCTTTAAGCATCGGTGTAATATGGCTGGCCCTGGAAGTTCCAGTGACCAGCCTGGCTGCCATATTCTGTACCATTTGTAGCTTCCGAGTTTGGTATAAGGGTTGCCCCATGTAGAGTGCGTTGCAGAAATCCAATCTCGAGGTTACCAGAGCATGTACTACCGTTTCAAGGTCCCTCTGGGCCAGGTATGGGCACAGCTGGCCCACAGGTCGCAGGTTGCCTACCCCTGTAGTAAACTAAGTAAATAAATTCAAGTTTTTATCTTCTTGGAGAACAAGAAAGGTCATAGCAGGTTGGAGGATGACAAATGTCTCCATCTTCAAAATGGGGAAAAAAGAGGAACCAAACAACTACCAGCCAAAATGTTTGCTGCTGATGCCAAAGAAAGGTTTGGGAATAGATACTTTTCATCTCTGTGCACTTAGAAATGCTGTGATTACTAAGAGCCACTGTAGCTTTCTTTGAAGTAAATAATGCCAAACGAATCTTATTACTTTTTCTGATAGATTTACAAGCTTGGTAGATCAGGGGAGTGTTGAATTCAGTAAGGCTTTTGACCTTATGATGTTCTTGCAAGCAAACTAGTGAACTTTGGACCAGACAGCGTTATGGCTAAGTGGCTCTGTAATTGGTTGACATCCCAAATGCAGTGCTCATCAATGGTTGCTGTTCATCCTAAATTAAATTGGTGGGGTTCTTCAATATTCCGTCCTGGACCCAGAGTTGTGTAACATCTTTATACATGATCTATATGGTGGAATAAAAGGCAGGCTTATAAAATATACAGATGATGCCAAATTAGGGGGGGTTTAACTAATACCCTAGTGGACAGGAACAGAATTCAAAATGATTTGGACAGATTGGAAAATTGGGCCCTAACTAAGAAAATTAACTCCAGAAGATCCGGAAGGAAGGTATATTATTTTAGAAATAAATACGGGATATAAGACATTTGTTATTGCCAATGTGTATGGCCCTCTGTCAAACAAAGACACTTTTTTTTTTGCAAATTAAATACAGAACTTAAACCGATTAATAAGAACATATTATTTCCAGAAACTCCTACGGTTTGTTTGGGATGCGGGCAAGGCAGTTTTTAGGGACCTGCTTATGAAAAGAAATTACGAAATTAAGAAGGAAAGACGAGCAAAGGAAAATAAAACTCTAGAGTCTTTAAAAAAGAAAGAGGGTGATACGTCACCCTAATAATAAAAAACTTCTGAATGAAATTAAAATTCTCCAAAGACAAATACAAGCCAAATTTAATGATGAAATTGCAAAAGATCTGAGACAATCTAAACAATATTTTTTGAGAATAGTAACAAAGCAGGGAAATGGCTCACGAGGAAATTAGCGGGAATTAGAACAAAAAAAGTCATTGCTAAAATTAATCTTGGTGATAAAATAATTACAGACCAGAAAGAAATTGCGAAAGCATTTATAAATTATTATAAATTATTGTATGATCAGAAACATGAGGAAACTTCAGGAGATTCTATTAACCAATATTTAAAGTCTAAAAATATTAAGAAAATCACCCCGGAACAGAGGATTGCCCTAGACAAGGAGATATCTAAACAGGAAATACTGGACGCAATAGGGAGATTAAAGGAGGGTAAAGCTCCTGGGGTTGACGGCTATTCTACTGCTTTTTATAAATTTTTAAAGTCAGAATTACTGGATCCACTGCACGCCTTATATAATTCTATAGAAAAAGAAGGAACACCCCATACTTGGCAGTTAGCTAGGATTTCGGTTATCCCTAAACCAGGCAAAGACGACACTAAATCTCAAATTAGACCCATTAATTTACTTAATATTGATTATAAAATGTACATGGACATCGCTGCCAGATTTTAAAACATTCTAAATAACGTAATTGGTAAAGATCAGAATGGCTTTCTTCCTGGGAGACAATTAAGATATAATATTAGATCGATTGTGAACTCTCTCCACTATTACCAGATCCATAAAGAAAGAAAGTTCACGCTGATTACAGTCGATATGGAGAAAGCTTTTGATAGTCTAAGATGGGATTTTTTGTTGAAAGTTTTAAAAGATATGAATATAGGTGAAAGATTTGTCAACATTATACAACAAATCTACACTAGACAAAGAGCTTTCATTTGGATTAATGATCAGAAAACCCAAGAGTTTGAAATCAAGAGGGGTATGAGACAAGGATGCCCCCTGTCCCCTCTGTTATTTATTTCGGCAATTGAAATTTTGATGTTGGCCATTAACCACAATGACAAATTAGTAGGAATCAAAAGTAAAGGAAAGCATTTAAAAGCCAAGGCGTTCGCGGACAATGTTGCGATCTTATTGGAAGACCTGTTAGTTAATATAGACACACTCCAACAGGAGCTTAATCAATTTGGCAAAACCGCAGGGTTAAAAATTAATAAAAATAAAACCGTAATGATCACTAAAAACTTAAATAATGAGGAAAAACTAAAGTTAGTGGAGAAATCTGGTTTTAGTATTTAGGTGTTATACTAACAAACGATGATAGACAACTTTTTGACAACAACTATAAAACAGTATGGAAAGAAAATCAAAGAAAAATTAGCTAGATGGAATAATTAAACCTGTCAATTTTAGGAAGGATTGCGGTTACAAAAATGAAGGTTTTACCCAAATTAATGTTTTGTTTCTAAATTTACCAATTGAAATAAAACATTAAGCATGTGAGAAATGAATATGCAATGACAGAATTGTAATAGGTTTATTAGCTTCACATCCGCTTGTCTCTCTCCTTAGGGAGTTTCCAGCTTGTCAATGTAAAAGCATGTGCAATATATTACTGTTTCTTTAGTTTGAAAATTTCATTTTTTATGTTTAAACTATTCAAAAAGATTATTTTTTAAAAAATGAAATAACACAAAAATTTTTTGGAATGGAAAGAGTTGACACTAGTGTGGAAAGGCTCCAAACCCAGGATTAAATGGAATAATTAAAAAATTCGAAAGACAATGGTGGTCAGGCCCTCCCCGAGCTAATTTTACTATTGGTCTTGCTCATTAATGTGGCTTCAAAGTTGGAAAAATTAGACGATCACGAGATAAGATTTTGAGACATCCAACTAAAGTATGGTTGGCATGTGTATCTATGTTATAATAAATCAGTTAATGATAAGACCTTTTATAACCACACTTTCTGGAAACCATTATTAATGGCCTGGAACAAAATTAAATAAACTTTTTTACTTAAGTTCTGATTTGGAGTCTCCCCAGGAAGCCTTTTTTTCTAACTGGCAAATTAAAGACAACAACACTGGCTTCCTATATGGATTGTTAGTTAAAAAACATCAGGGGAATTGGATTTAAAACCAGAGAGAGACTTATCGAGCGGGGATTAATTTGCATTGGTTTAGTTATCTTCAAATCAAATGCAATTTAAGAAGAGAAAGATCATGAGGGATTGAAAACCATGATCAATCAACTGGATTTGTTATGTGGATATGAAAGAGGTGATTGTCACATTTGGTGGACATGTAGGATTCGTCATTTTCGGGTTGTTCACGATACTATGCAAAAGATGTTTAAAATAATATACAACCACACGATCCAAAGTTCTACCTTTTAATATGACCTCTTTACTTAAAAAACCTGATGAGAACGATGTTGGAGAGTTAAGGTGGAAAACGGACAACTCCGTCTTGGACATTTGGTGCAGAAGATCGAAGAGTATAGGACTTGGGCAAGATTCTTGCAATGTTAAAAACTATAGTAGGTAGAGAAAGAAGAATGGGAAAGTGTGGGTAATGTCTGAGGGGGGGGGGGAATGGGAACTGAAAAAAGCTATCTTGAATATGAAATCCCAAAGATGGTATACTTTAAATCTTTCCCTAAAACCCTTAACTCAGCAGTGCCAGGGGAGAGTGCAGTTGTTTCACAAAGGGGGCCTTGTTTGTGAATTTGTTTAAGGGCTAGAAAACCCTGATTCAACTGACCCTGCTGTTTTCAACTTCTGTTGTGATCCATTTCCTACAACTGTCTGGATTAAGCTTCGGTTGTCTATTTCTTCAGAGCTTTGTAAATGCCTTAATTTCTATTACCCTCTCTGGCTTTTCTCTTTAACCATATATAATCCATGGTTTAAACTGAGATAAAGGGTAGAAGTAATTTTTTGATTTGTTTTCAGTATCTAGTACATTGGTTTAGAGCCTTCAAGCAGAAGGTTTGTCTATGATACAATTGGATTTGCTATGGATAATTTGTTATAAAGACTAGAGTGTTCTCTTGACTTGTAACATTATTCTCATGATGTTTCTTTTCCTCTTCATTTTTTTTCTTAATCCTGTTATGTAACCATCCTAGAGGAATGATTTGATGTAACTACCCCAAGAAAGAGATGGAAGTCTTGTTTTATTATTGAGTCGTAATTTGATCTAAAAAAACACAGAAGATGTTATTATGTGATTTGTTTACTTAATAGCTTGGTAAAACAAGCTTTAAACTCTCTGTATTAAGTTTATTATTGAATACTTATGTTGTGTATAACCAATAAAAAAGTATTACGCATTAAAAAAATTAACTCCAACAGCTGTAAGGTATTGCACTAGCCAGGAAAAACAAAAATGCACAATAAAGGTGGATGATATCTTGACTGAAAGCAGTACGGGGACCTTTCAGGTGTGTCCCTCCTCTATGGATGGAAAAACCTGCATATCATCATGCCTCATTTAATCAATAGGTGGCAAATGTGCAGTTTTAATGGTTCTCTGAAGAAGCTAGCTACAGATGTTGGTGAAATGTAAAGATAAATTCTCTAGAAATGGCCTCTAGCCCCCCTCCCCCAAACTCACACAAAACTATGGATGCCGGCCATGAAAGCCTTTGACTTCACACTAACATTGTATTTGGTTTGTTTTTTTTATATGCTATATGTTAATTTATAACTATTTATTCTTAAAATTGTTTAATGTTTTTTATTTTTATATTTTATATAATCTAGATCAGGGGTAGGCAAGCTTTTTGAGCCAGGGGCCGGGTTGCTGTCCCCAGACAACTGGGGGGCCGAGCCAAAAATTAAATAATAAAAATTAAAATATAATAATTAAATAAATAAAACCAGGCGAAATGTAGGACAACTTTTCAAATGGGGACACTTTTTAAAAAAGGTGGAGGACACGCAAAAAATTTGCTGATTTTTAAAAAAATGTATATAAATGCATGTTTCCGAGGCTTCTATAGACAATTTCCCCCCTTGCCCGCTGCTTTGCCCCCCTTGCCTGCCGCTTGCCTCCCTTGCCTGCCTCCTCCTGATAGGCCAAAGGCCCCACGCCCTCATGCGAGAGGCCCAAGGCTCCGGTGGCACTCGGTGGCAGGACCAGGGGGCGGCCCCAAGGCCTTGTCGGGCTGCATCCAGCCCGCGGGCTGCAGGTTGCCTCCCCTAATCTAGATACCAGAAGGAAACTTCTGTCCTTAGGAAACTGACTTGGAGCAGATAACCATATAACTAATAACTCCTTGTCGACGTAGAATCCCGTTGAACCACTTAAATTAATGTCCTGAAACATTTCTGGTTGGGAAATGAGATGGAGACTTGGGCTTTATTTGCCCCAAATTCATAGTTTGGTCTACAGAAACATGGACTCAAAAATGAGTTAGAAAGCTTTAAAATAGTCACATTACCAGCAAAAAGGTCAAAGAAAGAAGAGATGGCCTTGCTTTTGGTGTGTCCACTAATCTGAATATTCAAACAATAGAAGGTGATTCTCCATATTTACAATTATTCAGGTGTTATCACCCTGAGGGATGGCTTGATTCAGAATGCCGACTACAAGATGGGATCTTGCTGTCAGGTCAGAGGATCAACTGGTCAATAAACTCCCATTTCCTGTGTCCTTGGGAAATCAGAAAATATTCTACTATATGCAGTGATATGGTCCTTTTGGCACAAATATAATAGGTATGAGAGATTATTTAAAAGGGAAGTATGTGACAATGTATACATAACTGTGTGAACTACAACAAGACAAAGGCATGGTCTTTAGCAAACATCCACCCAAATATAAATGGGAACTGAATGAGTTTCAACTGGAACAGGTCAAGCAATTTAACTACTTAGGGGTTTGTTTTTCCGAAAACAGCTCATGGAAAATGTCTCACTTGAAATCTGTAACTTTTAAATTTGCTAGTCAAGGGTGGAAATGTGCCAACTGTACGGGTTTATGTATCAAAGGTCTCCGCACATTACATATGGAGCGAGGTATGGGAAATATTGACAAATAAATTAGAAGTCTTGCACAATAAATTCTTAGAACAGCCACTACACACTATCAGAAGTTGGATTATGCCTTATCTTCTCATAGTATTTTTGTAAAACTAAAATATTTGGTCAATGAATTAGTAACTTGTGCTATAGTGAACAAAGAGGTTCTATCTATAAAAATTAATGGCTCTCGAATGTGAGGGAATTGAAGAAATTTGGCCTGGACCCTAAAATTCTAAATCTGTGTGATATACACAGCTTATTGGAACTCATAAAGAAAGGATGCAAGAGCATTATGCTCTGTGGATACTAATGTCAATAGAGATTAAAAGCTCTTCTAGCTTCCCTTTTCTAAATTGTTTTCCTCTCCAAAACATATTGTAAAAGGAAGCTAGAGAAACTTTTCTATCTACCAGAAATAACCTCTTCGTCATAGGGTTTTTATAGCCCTACGATCCAGACAATGAAAACCAACTACATTGAAGGGAATATATAAAGATCCAAGGAGCAGCGTGTTTGAAACTGTGGCAGTGGGGTATGAAGACACCCTCACTATGCTATATTGTAAGATATATAAAATCCCAAGAGATAGTTTCTGAAGGACGCTTAGAACTGTAATAATTGTAATAAAAAATTTATTTGGTTTTGACCAGTATAAAAACAAAATCACACAAATAGCATTCGTATACAACAAACAGGTTAAAATTAAACTATAAAATATAAACCAGTTCCACAGGGGGCTAGCCTGAAGACAGAGGCTCCTCCCTCCCAACTGTCATCGTTCGGCCTCTGGGGAGAGAGAAGGCTGGCCCAGTTCCCTCAGGGGCTGCCTGAAGAAGGAGCTCCTCCCTCCCTAACTGTCATCTTTCGGCCTCTGAGGGAGGAGGCTGGCCCAGTCCATCAGGGGCTAGCCTGAAGAAGGAGGCTCCTCCCTCCCTAACTGTCATCTTTGCCTCTGAGGGAGAGAGAAGGCTGGCCCCGTACCATCAGGGGCTGCCTGAGAAGGAGGCTCCTCCCTCCCTACTGTCATCTTCTGCCTCTGGGGAGAGAAGGCGCCTAGTCCATCAGGGGGCTAGCCGAAGAAGAGCCCTCTCTCCAGTCCATCTGCCTGGTCCAGGCCTCAGAGGGAGAGAAGTCTGGCCTATTCCCTCCCCCATTCCCTTCTCCTATTGTGTCGTGTCTTTTAGATTGTAAGCCTGTGGGCAGGGAACTGTCTGTTATCCCCTCTATTGTAAACTGCTCGGATTCCCAGTGATTGGGCGGTATATAAATAAAACCTATTATTATTATTATTATTATTATTATTATTATTATTATTATTATTATTAATAGAAGACTATATATGTACAGTATCCAAAGAAATCTTTCTACATGGTAATAAAATGTCCATTTGTCAGTTGAGGGCACAGTTTGCAAACAATATAACAAAATTTAGCCACCTTATGGGATACTGTGGTATCGTTGTTATCCAATAGGAGGCGTAAATAAAAAGAGTCAGTTTTACCTGGGAATTTACTCAGTAGTGGGCTAATCTGTTGGTGATTAATGTCCCTATAGAATTGACAGTAAAAGAGAACATGCTCATTGGTTTCAACAGCGCCCAAGCCACATGGGCAAAAACGAAATTCAAAAAGTGTTTTTCTACCTTCCAACATGGCCGTGGGCAACACATTGAAGTGCCAAAGTTAGAGCCCTTCTAAACTTCAGGAGAGTAACATGGAATAGATATGGAGCTGGGGAGGGGACCAAGACTTGAACATGACATGTTTTGAAAGGGAAGCAGAATCCATGTATCTTTCTGCTTCTAGAATTTTTTGTTTAATAATAGATTTAGCTCTATCGGTGTCAAGCTTTAGAATTTAATTTTTATTGAGACCTAGCTCATTTAGTTTCTTATGAATAGAAGTTTCCCAAGAGGATTTAAAAGAATCCAGAAAAATTAAATTTGTCAAACCTCTAGGAGTTTCATGCAATTTTTGCCAATATACTGATCCACATAGATTCTATTTTAATAGTTCCTTTCTAAGAACAGCGTTCGGAACACAGGGGGCGACCTGAATGATTCTCCTAAGGAACTTAGTTTGCACACGTTCAATTACATTTATGTTACTATAAGGCCCCAGTTAGGCTCTGTATAGAAGCTGAGGGCGAACTTTGGCATTAAACAGTTTGATTGCAGCCGGAATAAACTGAGCACCTTTAGTGAAAAAAAATCTTAGTATAGTCGTTATGGAGGGCGAACCTTGGCATTAAACAGTTTGATTGCGGCCGGAATAAACTGAGCACCTTTAGTGAAAAAAAATCTTAGTATAGTCATTATGGTTCTTTGGGCATTACTGATGACAAGTTCTGAATGGGCTGTTCTCCTACCAGAGGTATGAAATACAATCCCTAGACATTTGAAAGTCTTAACCCGCTCTATGTGCTGTCTGTCAAGTCTCCATTGTCTCAATTTGGGTCAGTGAGCAAAAGTAAGAATCTTGGTCTTATTATTAAGTTAATTATTAATTTCTCCTCTTTCCAATACAAAGCAAGAGAATTTAGGGCTCTTTTAAGTCCGATGGGGGATAATGAGAGAATAACGACATCATCCGCATAGAACAATGAGTTAATATGCTTTTTGGCCAACTTTGGAGGGTGAAAATAAAGATTATTCAAAGCAGAAACAAGGGAATTAATGTAAAAATTAAATAGTGGGGGCCAGGACACATCCTTTCCTTACACCTGTGTTAACAGGAATTGCCTTAGAAACATGTCCTTGGAGGCTGCATCTAACCTTGATTCTCATGGATCTTAATAAGAAGCAAGAGGTAATTTATCTATATTAGTGCACGATAGTTTCCCCCACCATTTAGATCTATTAACTGAATCAAAGGCGGACTTGAAATCTATAAATGCCGCATATAATGGTTGACCATAATGATGATATTTTTCAACAAGATATTGCGATATCATTGCATGGTCATCCAGGCCTAAAGCCTGCCTGTTCAGCCAACAAAATATCTTCAGACTCAAGCCAATTAAAAACTTATTTAAAATGTGTTTTGTATACAGCTTACTCACCAAATTCAAGAGACTAATTGGTCTAAAATTAGAGGGATCAGTTCTATTACCTTTTTTATATATCGGGATTATGATGGCCAATCTTTTGGAATGGAAGCAGATCTATCAATGGCCATAAATAATTTAGAAAGGACCGGAACCCACCAATCAAGATTATTTTTAAGTATTTCGCAGTTATAAAGTCAGCACCTGGGGCATGAGCTGGTTTAAGTTGGGTGATCGGACTCTTTATTTCTGAGTGCGAAGCCGGAGGCCAAAAGGGAAGAGACGAAACCTCTGTCATAAGATCAGCTAATGTTTGAAGTATTTTCAACAGAATCACAGAGATTGCCAAAGTGATTTAACCATACATGGGCTGGGATATGGGCTGTAAAATTGTCTGAATTCTTAATAAACGAAAGAACAACCTCTTTCCAAAATAAGTTGGGATTTTTTGCACTAACTGACATAATTAATTTATTCAAAGAGTATCATGGCACCCTTTTTATTTTGTCTTACTAAAAGCTTGTATCTTTTCTTCTATTCCAAAAGTTCAGATACAGGAAATTGTGTTGGATTTAATTTATGCTGATTAAAAAGATATTTAAGGTGTGCCCATAATTCTTTGCATTCTAAGTCAAACCAGTTCTGATGACGTATCAGTTTATATCTAGCAGAATTACTTTTGGAAATGGTTAGTGGTTGTAGAGAACTAATTAAAGTATTATAATTACACAGTATTTCATAATCCAAATTAACATCCGGTATTGTAAAGGAGAGCCGCTTGATTGATTCACTATAAAGAAACTTAGTGAGGTTATCAGACAGTTGGGGGGACCATTTAAGTCGGGTTAGACTGATATCATTAGTAAAAATTGAAATCTTATCAAGAGGCAGGGTAAAATTGTCATAAAATTTTAAACACAGGAGGCTGGAAAATGGTCACTGTCAGGTCTGCTAACAATGGCTAACTTAGAAATGTGGGATATTAAATGTAGAGAGACCCCTACATAATCAAGAACTGATGCTCTGGCACCTACCCAATGAGTAACTTTAGCTGGATGGTCGTCCTTAATACTACCATTCAGGATAATTAAATTTAGTTAATCAAAGCTGCGAGTTAAAGAAAGACCCTTAAAATCACAGAACATATATTTGGATTTACGACACATTATCGGGGGAATAACTGTAGGGGAAGGTAGTTGGCAATTATATTTTGCATACGAAGACACATCATCATCACCAATTCTAGCACTGAAATCTCCTGCAACAATAAGATTAGCTGTTGTAGCTTCAAACATCAAATCTTTAACAAAAGAATTAAGCTTGTTCCATATAAGCACGGCCTTGAAGTGGGGGAATATAGATATTAATCAAATATAATAGATTGTTTTTAAACTTCAAAAGAATAGCTAGAGCATGCTACTCCAGTACAGAAACCTTAGTTATTTGAACCTTCAGTACCAGAGATATCAGCACCCCTAAGCCACCACATAATCTCCCACTACCTTTACCAGGAATGGCATTTAAACCCATGAACCCTCTATATCTTCAGCAAGCCACTATTCCTGTAGAAGGAAAAGGAGGTTATGTCTGTTGACAAAAGGCATAAAGGTAGGGTCCCTGCATCTGGGCTTCCAACCAGCTATGTTCCATGAAATGATAGATAGAAGGGACAGGTCGATTGAATGTCAATTATCTAAGGTTATAACAGATTGTTCCTGGGGTGAGGAGGCTTGTGATTCATTGACAATTATATTTCCATTAGTGTAGTTCCCTTCTCTGAAGCTAGATTGATTAGACTGTCTGATAAATTCTGGTTGTCTTTTTTGCAGAGGGTTTTGACTTAAGATCTCCTTTTCTTAATACTTGGTGGACTTAGAAGGATTAAGAGTTATAAATTGTAAAGACTCAGTATGGTAATCATTCGTATAATTAGGAGAAGTTTGAGTCAATGGGATGAGGGGATCTGCTAGGCGTCTGGGAGATAGGTACATTAGAGGAATCAGATTATCATCCTCACCAATGCGCCGTCTAAGTCCATTTTAGAATTTGTAGCTAACCAAAATGACTTGAAGAAAATCACCTACTTCTTAGCTAATACAACTGTCTGTTATGTTCAACGCTGCCAGATTTGCTGTGAAAGCAGCTAAACTTGGGCGCTTTACAGACCACCCAAAAAGGGTGGTCTGCCACTGTCTCCGTTTCCGTTGCGAGAAAGCCTCAGCCTCCAAAAGGGGAGGGTTCCCAGCAGCTTCTTTTTGCTATGTGGTAATGATGTCGCAAGGTACCAATGGCGCACTTGCAGCATCATTTCTGCGCTGCGACGTGCAGATGCTAAGCGTCCGCTACATCAAAATGGCAGCGCCTATGTAGAAAGGGCGCCGCCATTTCGTATGTGCTTGGCATGTAGCTAGGGTTAGGGTGTCTGAAAGGGATGCCCTATCGTAACCCTAGTACATGCCTAGCACGTACTTTTTGCCCGTGCGGAATGGGCCATGGATCAGATTTTGAGGATAAAGGCCTGCATGGGAAT
Source organism: Sceloporus undulatus (assembly GCF_019175285.1). Taxonomy (NCBI): domain Eukaryota; kingdom Metazoa; phylum Chordata; class Lepidosauria; order Squamata; family Phrynosomatidae; genus Sceloporus; species Sceloporus undulatus. The sequence goes on from NC_056530.1 coordinate 4,907,098, forward strand.
CTGCAGTAAACATTTGAATGGAGTATGGAAAATTGTGATATGTTTTTGTATGAAATACCTTTATAATTTTAGTGTAAACACATTGCTCTATATATTATAGAATTAATTGCCTGTGGGAGTTTTAAAGGGTTTGATTTTTTTTGGTAATTTGATGGCTATAACCTGTATTTGGTTGCCATGAATAAACCTGTATAATAATAATGGTGCAATGACCTTTGGTCAAAAGCAATAAATTTGATTTGAAAATGTAATGAACAATAGTGAAAGAGAAGATCTGATCAGAGAAGCTGGGGACATTCTTGTAAAAATGAAAGAAGCGAATATCATCCTCAACTATCCTTGCTCATGATAATTGTTGGTCAGAGGGCTCCAGCCACTCATGTAAAACTGGGCTGTATCTGCCATATCTGCAACTTCTACTAATCAGCTAGGCCTTCCTTTTGCCAGCTGAAACTGAATTCTTCTGAACTTAAGACACTAGCAAGGGATGCCATCAGATCTAGCAGCCAGTGGGCTTGGATTCAAGCAAGTATCTGGATCCCTCCCAAGTAACACTTCTAGTCGTGAGTAAGCAGCCCAAGTGGGTGTGTTATTCAGGCAAAAGTCTGGAATTCTCCCAGTTGGCAGATTTGACACTCCATGCGGCATTTCTTTCTTCAGACAATGGGCTGACCAATATGGGGGATAAATTATTTTTTCTCAAAATAGGAATCACACAAGAGTTTTAAAACTTTCTCAGAATTTCCCTATCATGGTGGCCACGGCATTCTGGCTGAGAGAATCTGGGAGTTGCAAATCAGAAAAGTAAGGGGCACGAGCTCTGCCCCACCCATCTTTGCCTGTCGGTGTTGCAGCAGCCGCACGCTGCAGCACTGATGCGCTGCCAAAAAGAAGCTGCCCAGAGTGCACCACAAACAGGAAAGGGTGCCGTCATGGTGCCATTTCCTGCCAGCAAGGTCTGGATGCTGTGTGGTGCTTGCATCATAATGGCAGCCCCTGTGTGGATGGGAGGCCACCATGATGGTGCAACCATTACCAACTAGGGTCTGGGAGCGTGCGGTTGCTGCGCACTCCCGAACCCTAATTTTGGCCCAAGGACAGTGCTTTCCGCCCATCTGTACCAAGCCTAACTTACCCAAACATTTCCCACACAGATATCTTAGTATTTATGCTAACAATGATTATCAGTGATTACATTTGGGATTGAATGAAAATAACACACACTGTTCCTAACATTTACTGGAGCAAAGTACACGGTATGCAGGTGCAGTGCTACCTTTCTAATTAGAGAATCTAAATATAAATTACATCCTATAGCTATCAATACAAGGGAGTGATTCTTTGTGGATATGCATGCTGAGTAGCAGAAAGTGTGTGAGGGTATGTACATTCATTACTTGGACAAGAGGGCTCATTTGAATGTAAGTGAAATTGGTAATTTTTTTTAAAGATGTTTCACAAACACTTGTGCCTAACCATGTGAATAGAATCTGGAGAACCTTCTGCGTTTTTTAAAAATCTATTTTCTACCAGTTCACACATATTTATAATGTAAGAGATCTGGTAACATTTATTTGCTTGTGTTTCTTTTAAGGGTGTTCACTGCTTACTCCAAAAATCACAAGACCACATAAGAATAATAAAAAAAGAAAAACAAAATCCAGTTTCTAAAATAAATCAAGACTCAGCAGAAGACACTAGTTAATTAAATATAATAATAATAATAATAATAATAATAATAATAATATATTTCTATTCCGCCTTTTCCTCACTGAATCAAAGCGGATTACAAGGACGTTAGATAGAAAAAATAATCATAACGATAACATGTCAAAATACAGAAAATAAAATAAATTAAAGTAGGTGCTCTGCCCAAAAAACAAAAATTAACAAATAGTTCTGACTAGTTTCACGTTTTGTTGTTCTGAGGACATGAGGAGGGAAACAGAAAATGAAAATTTATTTTTAAGGTAAAAGTGAGATCCCAGGAAATGCAAAAGACAACAATTACCTTTGGGAGGGAAGAAAGTTTTCACCCTTCTTCTATGGTACTGTCAATGCTCAACCACCGCTTGGAAATGTGCAAGATTGACATTGCTAACTAGAGCCTCTGGCAGTGTGTGGACAAATTCTGTGTAAGTTTCTCCCACATACACATGCAGTTCCAGCTGTGCACCTTTGTATGACCCACAGCACTTCTCTCCTGCAAGCATTTGGACTCCCACACAACTCTGACAATCCAGGTGAAATGTGGAATGTGATGTCTTCTGGTGGATCTACAGGTGCTGTTACTACAAATATATCTCATAAAACACATAAAACTATTTGTTGGTTCTCTATACATTTGAAGGTATATACGTTCTTAAATCTGACAGCTGTGTTGGCCATGTAGCAATTATTATTATTGCTCATTATTGTATTTCTGCTGAGCTGTTTTTTATTATTATTATTTAAATGATGTATGCATCCTAAGAGGCTATAAAGCACACCAAAGCTGCACTCCCGTTGGCAGTTTCCGACCTCCTAGGATGCATGCACGATTTAAACAGTATACCTCCAAAGTGACCCAAAGCAGCTTTATTTTACAAAAGAGACTTGTGGTAGCCTTATGATCTCTGGGGGAAGGAGTTATCTGTGGTCTGATCTGCACTGCAGAATTAATCCAGTTTATGCCACTTTAATTACTATGACTAAATGTTGAATTCTGGGGTTTGTAGTGGTATATTCCACAAAGAGGCCTGTGACCTCACTGGAATGGAGACATGTTGGATTGCAAAAGAGGGGCCCCTGTTGAGAAGCAAATGGACTTTAAATTTCCTGGACAAAAAATCTCCCTGTTGCCACATGGCCAGAAGGTGGAGGAGCCTGTCTGCAAAAGATATCCTCCCCTTCATAACATCTTTACTAAGGGCTGAAACAACATGCAGGCATCTGACTAACATCTCCAATTGTGTTTTTTTCTCCTATTTGGTTTCTTGCCTGATGGAGAAGCCCATGGAGCTTCAAAAGCTTGCAACAAGTATATTGTGCGTTTTCGCTGGACAGTAAAGGTATCACTGATGCATTAACATTTTAGGTGAAATATCCCCATTCATCAACACTTGGGCTGTCCTGGAGATCGCAATGTTTGTTCCAATTTGTTTATTAAAGCTAATAGTATGTGAAACTCAGTCAACAGAAACATTTGATTACAACAAGTGTTAGTTAAAGAAACTAGATCACCATTTGTAAACTAGGTATTAACCCTTGTAAATCAGAGGGAGGTACGCTTCTTAGCCATATGTTAGCCTATTCCCCAGCTGGACTCATAAACCCCCAAATCATTATTTAGAGATAAATGGTGATACTTTGGCTCTCACATCCCTGCATTGATTAAGCATACATATTTAAGCAATGCCCAGGTTGCATTTTTCTATGCACAATTTTAAAATGTGTGTGGGGGAGGAGATGCTTCTGCTATCATCCATCAGTGTAAAAAATTTGAATACAAAATGGCCTAGGTCCATTAAGCATACTGGTAAAATGTGAGTTTATGCCAGCATACCTAATACCATAGATATAGAGCCTTTTTCTTCATCTCCACAATGGGGGGTTTATAGTTCTATTCCCTGGCCATTACTAGTCTTCAGGGTGTGTCAGCTGTTCCTGGGTGTGTCAGCTGCCTGCATGCATTCAGAGAAGATGGAACAGCTTTTGACACCTAGCAAGTGCATTTCTTAAGGTGTTCATTTTAGCGATCTCCTTGGAAGGATGCAAGCCTGAGTCGAGCCTGCGCCTTCTTGGCTGGCATTTAACTCACAACCTTGTGGTCTAACGTCAACCCCTTGGAGATCGCTTGTGATGTCGGGGAACTTCAACATCAGTACTGAAATTCCCCTTTCAGGAGTGGCTCAGGACTTGATAGCTGTAAATGTGATGGAAAATTTGAAACATTCAGGGGAGGACTTCTATTTGGAAGAATGAGCTTGCATTTATTGGCCAGAAGGAAGCAATAAATTTGATATTAAATATTAGTGACCAGTTTAATTGCCAAGCAGGGCACCTAATTGCAATCATGCTATAAACAAAGGGCTTCACTTAATTATCTGCTGGCTAATTTGCATAGAAACAAACAAACAAGAATAATTTATACCGCTTCATACCGCCTAAGCAGTGTTTAAGCGGTTTACAACTGTAAGCTAATTTGCCCCTAATTATCTGGGTACTTATTTTAGCGACCTCCTCGGAAAGATGCAAGCCTGAGTCGAGCTTGAGCCCTTTTGTTGGTCTTGAACTCGCAACCTTATGGTTTTGAGTGAGTCGCTGCAGTACAGGCATTTACCCACTGCGCCACCAGAAGAATTGCAAATGATGCTAACTTCAGTTCTTCTAGCTTTTCTTAAAAAACAACAACTCTTAGTTCTTAAATTAAAGATGGCTGTCCTTAATTATTCAATAGTCATGACAGTAGTGGTGGAGTCAAGGTGGGCAGGGAAAAAGTTCAGGAGTTTCTTGATTACCAGGAATACTGTCTTCTGGACATAGCACGAGAAATTATGATTAATTTTAAAAGGTGGTAATGCTTGAAAAAGTTGAAGGCAGTAAAAAAGAAGGAAAAGGGAATAGCCCTGAGATTGCAAGACCTGAGCAGGACAGCTGGCGACAGGATCATAGAGATTTTAATTGTTAGGGTCACTATATGTGAGATCATGGAATCTTCAGAACAGTGGTCCACAACAAACTCAGGAAACAATTAAGTTTATTGTAAGAACAAGCAAAAGTATCCAAACACATTTTTTTGTCAGGAATAGGAGGTACAATAGCACATGGTTTATATAACCCCTGAAAGCAAACCCATCCTCATTAAACAATAAGGTAAGTTAATTGGATAACTTTTTCCCGCTCAGTGAGGAATCTCCTCCCCAATGATGCAATGTCCTCCAGTCTGGAATCCTTGGCAACCTCTCCAAACAATTAAGTTCCCACAAAGCGTTATCTACCCACTGCACCTTGAAGCATAAACCCTTGAGCTACAACTAGACTAAGTAATAATAAATCTTAACAGAACTATAAGCCCCAACATTCCCCACCCCACATACATATATTAGCAGCATATTAAAATATTGTGAACATCTTAACATAAAGGTCTATTAACAACAGGCACATAATGAGTCAGTTCCCCCTCCCAGCACAGAGACAGTCTTACATTCCAACCTGACTGGCAAGCACAGAGTCTAGCAGGCAGCCTACCTCTTTCCAGTACATTCTATTACCCAGTATACAATCAATACACCATAAACCCATTACTACTTTATTAATATTCATCCTTAACCCTTAACCTATAACCCTCATGAAATCCCAAATAAATAAATGAATGAAGTTTAAGATGGTAATATGATTCACTGCCAACAATGAGAGTGGATGTGACTTTCAGTTTTGGAAAGCTGGCTCCTTAAATATGCTTCTCTGGCTTTTTCCCCCCTCTCTCTGGCTTTGCTTTGCGAACAAAGATTCAGGAAGGACTCATCCCGCGCTTTGTACAAGCGTGTTGGTGACTAAAAAGGCCAATCTGGGATAAACAGCTAGGCTGGTGTGTGTCTTTGTCTCTTTGTCTTTGTTTGACCGCATGAAGATGCCCATTGGCTGCAGCTACCCAACTAGATTGTTCATATGCTTCAAGATGTGATAAATTAAGGTACATTAAGATAAAAAAAATCAATGCAGAAATGGTTGAACATATTAAAGTGAAGCTTACTGTTATATTTTTCTTTTTTAATGTGATAAGCCCCCTTATCACATTAAACTCTAAACTCTCCTTTTTATCTGATTTCAAGGCCATGTCCCTGAAACAATCTTACTCTCTGCTCTTAACCCACCTTACTTCCACACCTTAGTAGGAGACCTCCTTGGTCCCCCCCCCCGTCCCTTTTAAACATTGAACAACTGATGTTTTCTCTCTAGAAGCAGTTTCAAGCACCACAGAGGGGACGTGTTCCAGTATAATATATAAATATATATAATATAATATAATATTATATACTGCCTCTCTCTATGGATCAAGGTGGGAGAACAACACAGATATAAAATTATAAATAATTAAAATACATTCTCATTGTACAAATAAAAACTTAAAAACACATCAAACCTGTACATGTGCAATATCAATGTCTCATCGTACTTCTGAGTGGAATATCATCTTAAGCTTTTATAGCAGGTCTGGGCTTGCTGAAAGTTTGTAGTGGTGATTACTGGTAGGCAATCAGGATGGAAGAGCATTTCCTTTTGACCATTGTGAAACTTGCCTTGGGGAGCCAGCAGGGCATGCCTCACTGGCTAAGAGGTATGAAAACACAAGAATGCAATCAGAGCTAAGTACAAGTGATGCTCACAGGAGGAAGATTAAATTGAAAGCATGACTGGAAAGTTACCTTACTGACAACCTATTTCTAATATCAGCTGTACTGAGGACATTACCGCACCAAGCCCTGTTCTTGCTGCAATCACGTCAGTTAAACATACCAGAAACATACTGGTTTCAGACCAGCCATTATAGCTTATCTTTGCAATAGCGCAACAGGGGCTGCTTCAGCCATTGCACTCTCTTCCAGACATCCCCTGAACCCTGCCTCTCTGCCCTATGCCTGAACCATTAGGTCTTTTTTGTTTGTTTTGTTTTTATTTACACTTTTTCATGCAATTCAGGAACTCTGCTACTGATTTTAAGCTTAAAAAATATAAAAAATAATTTAAGGCTAGTTGGCAATAGCGAGGGGGAGAAGGGACAGGGGAAGGGGAGGAGACACTGATACTATGTGGCAGTCAATGTCACAAGTGCCCCAACAGCAATGTTGCACACCTGGGGACTAATGTGATTGCAAGGTCATTGATGAGTTTCCCCTGTCAGTTAAAAGGGACACCCTAATCACACTTTGAGGACACAGCAGAATCATGCAATAAGTATCTCCAAATACACTTTTTTCTGGCTCAAATTGAAGTTTAAAAGTCCAGTGAGAACGTCCTGAGTGCTTGAAGTTCCTTTTTGGGCTGCAGGAAGACCAGATTGGGGGTGTGGCATGTAGTTGCCGCAGGCCTGATCTGGCACTGAAAGGGGTGATTGCAGCCCCAAAGTTTTTCAAATATTTTGTACCCAAATAGTTGCATAGCAAAGCAGAGTCTGCTGGCCAAGCCCCAACCAATCTTGATTTACTGGACAGCAGCTGCTGTTGATTAGGATGCAACATACATCTTCCTATGAATGATCTCAAGTGCAAGAATTAGAATTAGAATCCATATTGCAATTCCTCCTCTCACTGGAGCCTGTAGTTCATTCTGAAGCTGCATTGCATTCCTGGCGGCTTCCCAGAAATGCAAACTGGATTCAAACTAAAGCATGAGCAACCTTCCCAGTGAAGGGAAAGTGTCTAATTTAAAGCATGATATGACAGTGACACAGGCATATGTCAGTATAACCCTCCGCAACCTGCCACCTTTTTTTTTTTTAGGAATTTCTTCTTATTCTGGTTGGTTTCACTGAAGTTCCAAAATTAGCATATTGCAAAGCTGATTTTAATTATTTTACTGACTGCCTACACAGATGTTGTCAATGAGAGGTTTGGTTTCTGGGGCCAGATCATCTTTACTTCCTATGACTACTAGCTGCAGACTCATTTCGCTTCATGGCAAAAGCGTGGTGAATTTAATCAAGAGCACTTTAAACTAAATCCTTGGTTGGTTGGAGATTATATTTTCAATATCTGTGCAAAAGCAAGTTACAAACACAAGGATGTTAATTCTAGAGGACAAGCTGAGGGAAAGAATGAGAACCAGAGTAAAACCTACAGTAGAATGAAAGATGACAACAAGCAATTCTTCAGATGGACAGGTTCCTTACCTCAGGAGTTTTTGATGTACAATTCCAGGGAGTAGGTGAAGCTGATTTAACTGTGGACCTTGTGGCATCCAGAATAGACTAGCTGGAGGCGACAACAAACCAACCAACCTATATTCTTGCCCGAGGAGGGGAGTGCTGCTGTCTGCAGGATACAGAGATGTTTTTCCTGTGGGGAGACCAGACATTTGATGAAGAACTGTCCGAAAGTCTCTGCAGCAAAGAAAGGACAAAATTCACAAAAGAAAAGGAAAGATAAGCGTGGGAGGGGGTTTGCTACTGCTGTGGAAGCAAGAGTATGATGAAGGAAGTGGTGGGACTGCTGGTTAGCAAGGATGGTAAAATGCAAAAAGGTTGAGCTGTTGGTTTGAGTTTGTGATGTGGTGGTTCCAGTTTATGACATTGGAGACCAGGGTACAATTCCCAGCTCGGCTATTAAATTCTCTGGTTGACCTTGGCCAAGTCACACCCTCAAGGGAATGACAAACCTTCAATGGCTTGTCTAAACAAATCTTCAACCTTCTCTAAACAAATCTTGCCAAGACAACCCCATGGTAGGGTTACCATAAGTCAGAAACTACTTGACTGCACATCACACACGCTCTTCCTTCCTCCTTTTTATTTTCTTTCCATGGTCATCACCTGAGATAGTTACAGTTATAGATAGTTATAAATGAGAACACAAACAAGAGTGCATTTTGGTTGGTCTAATGAAGGTATCATTGTTTGGATGTTATTAGATTTGCTATATGGTCAACACGGCTACCCCTAAATGCAGTTGTGTTTGCTAAGGGATTTGTAGGAGGGATGGGTGAGCAGGGGACACCCACTACTCTCTAAAGCAGGAGGGAACAACCTTTTCACCCTTGAGGACTGCAGCCCTTGTAGATATGGGACAAAACAGGGCAGCACTATGCAGACAAATTGTTTCTCAAGAAACATGTCCACCTGGGTATTTCAGACATGAGGAAACCAAGATGGAGCAATGCAAGCAATGGAGTGCAAAAAGCTAGGGAAGACATGAGGGGAAGAGTTGGTAGGAGCAGGAGAGATGGGAAACTGATCTGTGTGTGGCAGTGGGCACGAACGGAGGGTCATACTGTGAGAGCATGAGATGAAGTAGGAGAGATGGGAGTGTGAGCAGTGTAAGCAGTGTAAGCAGTGGAGTGTGAGAAGCAGTGGAAGGGCACATGGCAAGAGTGTCAAATCAGGCAAGAGGAGGGGAGACTGGAAGAAGGAAATGGGGTGCATTGTGAGAGCATGAGAGAATTTGTAGGAGGAAACAGAAAGTGAAGTAAGGGCATGAGGTGTAGGAAGGAGGGAGTAGGAGAGGCACGTGAAAAAGCATTTGGGCAAAGAAGTACAAATGAAAAGGAAGAACACTCTGAAAAGGTGGAAAGGGAGAGGAGGAAGACAGAAAGAAGAGAAAGTAGTGCAAGGAGAGGAGCATAAGGAGCAAGGCTCACTGCAACAATGTGAGATGAGGCAAGGGAATGGAGAGCAAGCAGTATGAATAGATGAGTACTAAAAGCAAGCGAAGGGTGCACGGAGAAGGGTAAAGATGAAGCAAGAGAATGAGTGTGAGGAAAGGGAAATGAAGAAAGAGCGGAAGGGGAAAGAAAGCATGAGTTGCAGTGACAAGGTGCAAGTGTGGGCATGATGAAGACAAGGGCATTGTAATAGGTTTATTAGCTTCACATCCGCTTGTCTCCTCTCCTTAGAGGAAGTTTTGATTCCAGCTTGTCAATGTAAAAGCATGTGCGATTATATTACTGTTTCTTTGGTCTTGAAAATATTTATATCTTGACAATTTCGACAATTTTTCATATATATATAATCGTGAATATATGTATCTTTCGTTTTTTATTGTTTAAACTATTCAATGAAGATTATTTTAAAAAAATAAATAAATGTCACAGGGCCTTTGGAGACAAACTGTCATATGAAAAAAGTAGTATTATACTCCTTTATAAAATGTAAATAAAATATTTTTAAAATTAAAACAAATATGCCTCACACTTTTGTAAGGCCAAAAGTTTGGGGAAGGGGCATGTTATCTAGAATTTTCAAATGCAACTAGTGAAAAATAAGTAATTTTCTAAAGAAGTGGAGAGCTTTAGTTGCCACCCACTCCTATCGCTTTTCCTTTTGTTTTCCCTCCTTGTATAGATTAGCGGCTATATCTCCCCCACAGTACCACTTGTAACATTGAAAAACAAATGCCTCAATAATTAAATAAATCAATATTTATCAAGAAAAGCTCTTTCCTATTGTGAGGAAGCATTAAATGGAAGCCCTATGGTTTTCCCTTTCATCCTGAGATGGGCAGGTCCTTAATACAAGTATCTTTCTTTTCTTCCCTTCATCAGCTTCTGAGCTGGCCTCATTTTCTTATATATTTTCAGAATATCATCACCACATCCAGAAACACCAGAAATTATTGAATTTTTTTGCAGGTGCATCAATATGACAAGGTATATCATCAGCATGCCACATTTCCATCTCTTTCAGTTTTGATCTTGACAAGTTCATATTGTGCCCTGTGGAACAATGACTCACACCACTGAGATCATTGCCATGGATAATAAGGAGGTGAAGCTTGACTTCAGCTTGTTCCAACCAGCTGGAAAAGACTGTTTTCTCTATACCCATCTGAAGAAGATGATCGTGAATAAGGCATTTGAAGAAACAAATGCAAATACAATGTGTTTTTCGTTAGGCTGACTCAGAAGCATAGCAATGTGTCTTCTATCAGGTCAGATCATTTGTTCATCTAACCCACCCTTTTTTGTACACATCAGAGCATGGAAAAGTTACTGGGGATTCTGGTAGCTGAAGCAGAAAAAGTAAACTTTCCAAGTTTGATGTTCATCAGCATGAGCATATAAACTCACAAGAACTGTGCAGAACCCCGGACATTGTTGAATCAACTCCAAGCTGGCTATCACCCTATACTGTTACAAGGCTACTATCCACTAATTGCTATGGTTGCCGCCTGTGGAATTATGGGATTTGTAATTTAGTGAGGCCTAAGAGCTCTCTGGCTGAGATTTCTAAATGGCCCTCCCTAAACTACAAATCCCATGGGAGGCATTCATAACAGTTAGTGGAACAATGCACTATGTGGATATTTAGCAATGCTTCCTCTTATCCACTTTCAGACAGAGCTTAGAATGGCATATTGTAGAAGAGCTCACAGGTGTCTGTTTGTTCAGGTGTACGAAACTTGCAAAGTATATGTATGTGTGCATTGAAATAATTTTGCACTCATTATTTTATGGGAGGTCAGCATAGGTCCTGGAAATATTGTACTGAGGTGTTTCCAAAAGCAACTTTAAAAAAAAATAAAGAAAAAAGGGAGACTGCACTACTGTGAGCTGACAATAGAGTGCTGCAATGAAAATGTTGCAGTATGGACAGTGTTCGCTGTTCAATCAGCTGTGACCTCTCCAAAATACTTCAGTCCACTTGCCAGCCCCATTATTCATTATACTGGTGGAAGAACAGGTAGAGCAACTCACAGTATTTTTTTATGTGTGTGTGAAGCAAAGAACAAAACTGGGCTTCACCTCTCTTTCATGCACAGTGGCTTTCTGGGCTGGTAGCTGAACTTTCCAAGCTTGGTGTTCATCAACATGAGCACCCATAAACCAGGAATTAACATTGTGCAGTTGTTCAACACTGGCAAATAAGGCAGGCTCCCTCATCACTCTTAAGACTAGTTTAGGTCAAACAGCGCCATCCTCCAAGACACTTGGGCAACTGTGGCAGCCTAGGAGGCCACCACAGCCCCATAGAAGACTTCATCACGATTGGAAAGGACTTCCGGTGTGGGAGGCAACGGAGAAGGACGCGGGGGAGAGAATCTCTCCACCCTAACCTTCACAACAGCGGTTCTGGATGGAACGGGGCCACTATCTACCCGTCCATATTCTTCTTGGGATGGAAGAATAACCTGGCAACCCAAAGGGGGGTCCAAAGAAAGTCTAACAAGACAAGAACTTTGGCCGCAGGGTTGTGGTCTCCCGCTGTTGCATCCGCATTTTGCTACGGAGGTGCTGCCTTCCACGCTAAAAAGAGTTTCAACGATAAAGCTAAAGTAAGCGTTTATAATTTACATTTGGACTATCTACTTGAATATTCCTAAAGTATCCATGGTGAAAGAAATAGCCAACGAAAGAAATAAAAAGAATTACAGGACTTTACTTAAGTTTTGGTGAGGACCCCTTGTTTTCATCTGCTTCTAAGATTTCCGGTGCTGGAAACGCGAGAGTGGAAAGAGCAGCCTGGGAAGCGCTGGACTACAAATCCCAGAAACCTTTGCGGACTGCATTGCCCTTAAGGGAGACTTGACTTAGAAAGAAATAGCCAACGAAAGAAATAAAAAGAAA
>NC_056530.1:4919365-4963859 GCF_019175285.1 Sceloporus undulatus
TACAGGACTTTACCTAAGTTTTGGTGAGGACTCCTTGTTTTCATCTGCTTCTAAGATTTATCATCTCTGATATTGGAAACACCAGAGTGGAAAGAGCAGCCTGGGAAGCGTTGGACTACAATTCCCAGAAGCCTTTGCGGACTGCATTGCCCTTAAGGGAGACTTAACTCAGAAAGAAATAGCCAACGAAAGAAATAAAAAGAATTACAGGACTTTACCTAAGTTTTGGTGAGGACTCCTTGTTTTCATCTGCTTCTAAGATTTATCATCTCTGATATTGGAAACACCAGAGTGGAAAGAGCAGCCTGGGAAGCGTTGGACTACAATTCCCAGAAGCCTTTGCGGACTGCAATGCCCTTAAGGGAGAACCAACTTGGAAAGAGAATTTGCGCATGCTCAGGGGAGTTTAAATCAGGGGTGAATGTTTGAGAAACTAAGCGGAGGCAGATAAAACAGATTGTGGAGAGGAGAGGGACGCGCAAGCGGCATTTGCAAGGCGTGGGCATAGTTGGGGTAAGCCAAAGTGAGAAGAAACTATTGGAAAGGACATTCACAAGGATTAAGAGGAGAGGTTTGGGGAAGAGACTAAGAAAATTGGGCTGACCAGCATAAAGTTGATAAGACAACCATATAAAGAGCTAAAAGAAAAGTGTTTGGAGCTGTAGTGAGGGAAAAGACAAGGAAGAAGAGTGATATACATTGGGACATACTTTACCTTAATATATATAAGAAAACATATGGAAACAAGAAAATCAAAGAGAAGAAAAGAAAGAGTAAGAGATTGTTACCTTGTTTAAATTTATATGTATTTTTTTCTCTCCCCCTACATAATAGAACATTGAATAAGAATAACTATAATTGTGAGGTTTAGCTGATCCAAAATCTAAAAACAATATCCCTTGACTACCTGATAGTCTGAATGAACTTATAGGTGTGTGTGGGTTCTTCCTTTCTTTTCCTTTTTTTCTCTCTCTTTCTTTCTTTTTCTCTCTCTTCTCTTTTCCATTTCCCTTTTCTCTCTCCTTTTATCTTTAAACTTTTCAATTTGACCTTTCTCCTTCCTTCAAAGTAATACTGTAGTTGTATAAAAATAATAATAGGTGTCAATGGTTTTTAAATAAGAGGAACTTAATTGGAAAAAATATAAATAGATAAAAATATTCTTGATCTATACATAATCCTGGTGTTCAAAGAAAGGTGAAATGGCTGTGTAAGACATAAGAAAGTTGGTTATTATATAGAAGTATTTTCTTGTTTATTGGTTAATGAATGTTAATATATTTGTATATCCAATTGTTGCTGAGTTAATTTAACTGTAAACATTGAGCAGGAGGAACAGCAAATAAGAACAGAAAAAATGGCAAAAAATAAGCAAAGGGTCAACACAATCTCAACTGCTGCTTACGACACAAAGAAGAGGATCTATGGAAGATTCCATTAAGATAATTGACCCAAACATTCGAATATTAGATGAAATAAGGAAACTACAACAAGAAATGAAGGAAGCAAGGATGGAAACTAAAGAGGACATTAGGACTGCATGTGCTGAACTAAGAGAGGAAATAAAGGACACTCGAGCGGAAATCAGAAAAGACGTTAAAAAAGAACTAGAAATCATAGGGAAAAAAAATGGACAAGTTAACAACTGATCTCAATAAAACACAGAAAGAAGTTGAACAAATAAAAGAAAGAACTAATATACTAGAAAAGTCCTCCAAAGAATTAAACAAACAACAAGAAGAACAAAAACACATGGAATGGAATAATGAATTAAGATACCGGGAAAAATGTATTAAATTAAGAGGACTAACAGAAAAAAGTAAAGAAGATTTGTACGAGAGACTTATTCCGGCTTTGGCAAGATACGTTGACATAACTCCGGAGGAAATGGAAATGGAAATAGACAAAATGTTTCGGATAAATTCTCCTCAAAATAAAGACAGAAACGTTTCAAGGGATGTTGCAATATGTTTTGCTAGAACTAAAGTAAGAGATAGATTTATTCAACAAAGCTATGAAAATAAGCTTTGGATAGAAGATATGGAGATAAAGATCTTTAAAGACATACCACCACAAATCATGATGAACAGACAGAAATATAAACCCTTGACACGTCTTTTGAAAAATATTAATATTGATTTCAGATGGGATAGAATTGAAGGACTATCTTTTTTTTACCAGCAAAGAAGATACAAAATAGATACGATAGATAAAGCCAATGAAATAGAGATGAAGTTAAGAAAAGAATACAAAGAGAATGGAGGAAAAAGAGATTACCCAACAAAGGAATGGAGAGCTAGTAAAAATAATGGTACAAACAAGGAAAAGACAGTTAAAGAATTAGAAAGATTTGATCCATTGGAAAGAACAGAAACAGAAACAGATCTTCTTAACTGGAACTAAGAATAAAAAACTGAAAGTTTTCGATTTTTTTTTTCTTTCTTTCTTTCTCTCCTTACACTTAATTATAAGCTATATAGAAATTTACACAAAAAATAAATAAATAAAAAAGAAAACTTATTTTTCACAAAAGGGGTGGAAGGGGTGGAACAACAAAAACAACAACAATAAAAAAACAAACATTTTATTAAACAATAAGCAAATAATCAAACAAAATGTCAACTAAAATATTATCTTGGAACGTAAAAGGAATAAACTCCAAATATAAAAGGAATATAATCTTTCACCAACTAGAAAAAACAAAAAGTGACATTATATGCATTCAATAAACCAAAATCAAAAAGGAAGAAGTAAAATATTTAAGAAACCCAAAATTAGGCGCATGCTATGCATCAACAGCAAATAAGAAGAAAAAAGGAGTAGCGCTTTATGTTAATAAGAAATACGAATCTAAAGAAATATTTTGTGACACTAATGGAACCTATATAGCAGTAGAAATAAGACTGAGGAATCTTATATTTTTAGCAATAGGAATCTATGCACCACATGAGAACAAAGAGATCTATTTCACCAATTTATATAAGAAGATCCAGTAACTTAAATATGATAACATCCTGCTATTGGGAGATTTTAACGCGGTTATAAATCCTAAAATTGATAGAAAAGCTAATACAGGAAGAAATATAAAAAAAACGCAAGGGAAACTACCAAAGATCTTCTTTCAAATGATGGACGAGGTAGGTTTAGTTGATGTGTGGAGGCATAAATATGGTCAAACAAGAGAATATACTTTATTTTCGGAAGTGCACAATGCTTTCTCAAGAATAGACCTATTTTTAGCAACCAAAAATTTACTCCCGCTGATACAATCAATGGAAATTCTTACAAAGCCCATTTCTGATCACAATCCCATAGAAATAAAAATTCAAGAACGAAAAATAGATTTTTCTTGGAGATTGAACACTGATTTATTAAATAATGAAAAAGTGATAACTAGAGTGAAAGAAGAATTAAAATGGTATTTTAAGGAAAATACATTAGACAATCTCCCAATGAAGACGATATGGGATGCAAGTAAAGCAGTGGTGAGGGGAATTTTAATTAAAATAAACATAGAACAAAGAAAGAAAAATAAACGGGAAGAATTAGAGTTACAAAGTAGACTTCAAAGAAAGGAAAGAGAATGGAAGGAGAAAGGAGATAAAAAACTGAAACTGGAAGTACAGATCTTACAGGAAAAAATTAAAGCAAAAATGAAAATGATAAGACAGAAGAATTTCGAAAGTGGAAACAAAGCAGGAAAACTATTGGCACAAAAAATAAAAAAGCATAAAGAGAAGAAAATAATTAATGAAATAAGATATAATGACAAATATTACACAACACAAAGTGAGATTATAGAAAAATTTGTAAAATATTATGAAGAGTTATATGATGACAAGATAGAAATAGAAAATAAAGAGAATAAAATTGAAGCATATTTGAAGAAGCATAATATTAAGTCAATTAAAGAGATACAAAAGCAGAATCTAAACAAAGAATTTTCCAGTAATGAAATAATTGAAGCCATTCAGAAACAGAAACTAGGAAAAGCACCAGGTCCTGATGGTTTATCATCATTATATTATAAAAAATTTAAAGAAGAACTTGTGGAACCACTTAAAAATACATTTAATGAAATTAAGACTTATGGTATACCAGATACATGGAAAGAAGCTTTAATAACAGTCATCCCTAAGGGAGAGAAAGATCTTGTTGAAATAAAAAATTATAGACCTATTTCATTAACAAATTTTGATTATAAAATTTTTACATCAATAGTGGCAGAACGTCTTAAGAAAATTTTGAACGATTATATACATCATG
This sequence comes from Sceloporus undulatus, assembly GCF_019175285.1. Lineage (NCBI taxonomy): Eukaryota > Metazoa > Chordata > Lepidosauria > Squamata > Phrynosomatidae > Sceloporus > Sceloporus undulatus. The sequence continues at coordinate 4,923,632 of NC_056530.1, forward strand.
ACCAAAATGGATTCCTGCCGAGAAGACAAGGCTATAGTAATATAAGGACACTTATTAACATTTTGGAATATTATGAACAACATAATGAAAAAAAATTAGCTTGTATATCACTGGACGCGGAAAAAGCCTTTGATCGGGTGGATTGGGAATTTCTATTTCAAGTTATTCAAAAAATCAATATGGGTGAAGATTTCTTAAAGTGGATAGGTGCAATTTATAAAGACCAAAAAGCAAAATTATTAATCAATGAAGAGAAATCCAAATGTTTTAGTATTAAAAGGGGTACAAGGCAGGGGTGCCCCTTGTCCCCTTTACTCTTTATCCTATTGATTGAAGTTTTGGCCAATAGAATTAGGGAGGAGAAAGGAATTGAAGGGGTTAAAATCAAAAACTTTGTTTATAAACTAAAAATTTTTGCAGACGATATTATTGTTTTTCTAAATGATCCTTTGGAAAGCATTGATATATTAAATCAAGTTGTAAATGAGTTTGGATCTTTAGCAGGATTTAAAATAAATTTGGAAAAAACTATGATACTCTGTAAGAACATGTGCAAGGAAGAAGAAAAACAACTAAGGGAAAGATCAGGATTTGGTATAAAGACTAAGATTAAATATCTAGGAATCTATTTTTCCAACAGAAATATCGAATTGTTTCAAAACAACTATGTAAAAATATGGGAAGAGATAAAAAAAGATTTAAGAAAATGGTCAAAATATAACTTATCTTTTTTAGGAAGAATTGACCTGATCAAAATGAATGTATTGCCAAGGTTGATGTACCTATTTTCTAACATTCCAATTATGACTAATGATAAATACTTTGATATATGGCAAAGAGAATTAACAAGATTTCTATGGCAGGGTAAGAAAACAAGAATAAAATGGAAATTGCTAACAGAAGATAAATTAAAAGGGGGGTGTAATTTACCAAACCTTAGATTATACTATTATGCTGTTTGTTTAAAGTGGCTAGAAGAGTGGTGTACTTTAAAAAATGATGCCTTGTTGAATATAGAAGGTTATGCTTTGAATATGGGTATACATGCATATTTATGGTATAATACACCTAAGAAGGATAGCATATTTAATCAACACATCATCAGAAGAGCAATACTTAAAGTTTGGTTAAAAATTAAACATCAATTTTATAATAGTATTCCCTCCTGGGTATGATTACAGGAAGCATATTATAGCAGAACTAAAAGCAAGGATCATGCATGGATAAGATATGCAGATATAATAACTAAAGACACTACGGGGAAATATACCATGAAATCAATGGAAGAAATTAACAAGAGAGGTAACATACAAGATTGGTTTTTATATACCCAACTAAGAAATCGCTTTATGGAGGATAATAGATCACCAGGATTGACCACAATAGGTAATGAAATAGATGAGATCATAATGGATAAGCAGGGAAAACATATATCTAAATATTATAAAGTGCTAAAACAAAGAGATTTAGAAAATGAAACCATTAAACACTGTATGGTAAAGTGGGCGCAGGACATTAAGAGCACAATTACTCTGGAAGAATGGGAAAAGGCTTGGAAAGAAACAAATAAATTTACTTTGTGCCAAAACTACAAAGAAAACTATATCAAAATGATGCATAGATGGTACCTTTCTCCAGACTTGATTAACCATATATATAAAACAGGCAATAATAATTGTTGGAAGTGTGGGAAACCAGAAGGGAGTTTAATACATATGTGGTGGTTATGCGTGAAAGCAAAAGATTTTTGGAAAAGAATTCTAGAAACAATGCAAAATATCTTAGGTATAAATATAACTTTAGATCCAAAATTGTTTCTTTTAAACATAACTCAAAGCATAAAAAATACAAAATCTTATAGAATCATTTTATATATGGTATCCTGCGCAAGAATGTTATACGCTAAATATTGGAAAGATGTAAATATTCCATGTAATGCAGAATGGCTAATCAAGTTATATGAGGCAAAAAATATGGACATACTCTCTGCCTCATTGAAAGGAAGCTCAGAAGAAACTATGAAGGAAGAATGGGTATGTTTGGATATATATGAAAATAAGGGCAACATAATTAATCTATAAATAATCACTGGTTGAGAAGTAAAGATATGTCAAGATGATTATCCATGTGAAATTTTTTTTCTTTTTTGTTTGAAATAAGAGGAATAAACTTTTAGCTTATAGTTTAGATATTTCCAAATGTAAAGGAAGGTGGGATAGGAAGAGTGATAAGAGTAGTAATAGCCTTGTAGAGAGTTTAGTTTTATGTGGTATGTTTATCAGACTAAATGAGTTGGTGGAATATCTAATGTAGTAAATGTATTATATGTTGTATGGTTAATGGTATATAATGGTATGTAATTGTAAATTTAAATGTTTATTTGTTTTTTGTTTTTTTTATTTTGTCATGTGTATTTGTTCGTTTTTAATTGTAATAAAGAAATTAAAAAAAAAAGAAGACTTCATCACCTTCACCTTCATCACAACCCCACCAGATTTTCCCCATTGCCTTGTAGGGATTGAAGAGGCATTTTACCATATTTTAGGCTCCCTCGGGCCATTTTAAGCCCACAGAATGTCTTTTCTAAAAACAGAAAATGAGTGGATGTCATTTTCAGCTTCCCTCTAGTTTTTAGAAAGGCATTTTGGCCTAAAATGGTCGAGAGGTTCCAAAATGTGGTGAAGATGACCCTAGATCCAAATACCCTTTGGAGGGCATTTTAGGAACAATCTTTTTTTGGGAGAAATTGACCTATGGACCTGCCCGGAGCTCATGGGCTGCACTTTAACTACCCCTGCTATGAGCAGGGAAAAGCCAAAAGCCTCAGGGAAACAGGAGGGATGGAGTGGCAATGTTGCCCCTTGGCATGTGCTGTCACCAAACCATTGATGGGTTTGCATGAGAGTTTGGTACTACTTCCAGTCTCAGAGTTCCCTTAATCATGATCATATCTTCCTTTTAATATTCCATTTCTACTGCATAAACATTGGCTCTCACCCACTGAGTTTCTTCTTAGGGAATCTGATGTTTGTGATGTTGGCATTATTGATAAATTTTGGTTCAGTTTAGTTCCTGAGCCATAGCAAAACTTTGTGAGAAGGTGCCCTCAGGAAAACCAGGCACCTCATAAGTTTACTGGGAGCTACAGAAAAGCTTTTCAGCTTCACCTATTAGTCTGCAGAGTCAGACCAGGCTGTTCCACTAAAAGCAAGCATAGGGTCAAATGCTACTCTGACTCTCATTGCTCCCAGATGACATGTTGACTTGAGGCAAAAGTACATGGCAGAAGTCCAGTGACAACTTGCATTAATTTTGCAGCTGATCAAGTGTCCTTTGAAGTCAGATAGGAATTATTAGTAGCAGTTTGTCAGGTGGCCATCTCTACTTAGTTACATGATAATATATGAACAATGATCCCCCTTTGATTCTGGTACTGCAAAGAAGAGATTGCAGATATCTGTGTGTGCAGATTTGAAGTGATTTAATTAGAGCAGAGCCATGAGTTGGATCTTGATCCACTGACAGAATTCTGCATGATTTGCAGCTGATCAGCAAGAATCTTTGACCCCCAACTGTTTAATGATAGCATCCACAAGATACTATTGTCATCCTTTACACATCCACATATATCATAAATTAGGATGTAGAAATTCAGCAAACTTCAAAAATTATTGGGTTCAACATTCTTTAATTCTAAGTGTCATTTGTACCAGATCCTGGGTTGGCTCATACTGACTTGCCCATCTGCTTAGGGCCTCAGTCTTAGGAGGTACAAGTAGACTGTCCAAAGTGGAAAAGTTGCTTTTTGGACTTCATCCATTGGCTACACTATCTGGGGGATTCTGGGAATTGTAGAGCAAAAAAAAATCCTTTTCAAGCTATTATTTATTTTCCCCATATAGAATTAAACTGGATTTCTTTTCCAGCCCTTTTTTTGAGGCCTAAGTAAAGAACCATAGTATATGCTGCAAGTGTATGGTCAGGATATGGCCACATTTCTAGTGGGAAGTATTTGGTATATTCAAATATGAGGAAAGATAACCCACACCAATTCCTATGCACTTTACATCAGCAGAAAGGCATATTCAAACCCAGTCAGAACTTGACCTTAGAAACTGACTACCTCTCCCTAATGGAGAGGGAAAGTCATCAGAATCCATGCAATTTTGCATGCTAAAAAGCAAAAGGCATATCACTTCAGCTGAGAGTCGGCATGTTTACAAAAATAAATGTGGGCACACCATAGACTAAAGCAGGTGAGCATCATGACACGTGAGCTTTTTTGCCGCTCTCCCTCTCAGGCCACTATTACAAGGGTGACACCTGGAAGCAAACAAAGCTCTAGTTCCCCTGAAAATAAGACATACGAGCACCTATCCAGTTTTAGAGTGGAGTCATGCTGCCTGGAACCATCTAGAAGTACAATTCTGCATCTAAACGTCACATATTCCCGGCACACTTCATATTTAGAATAAATTAGAATCTGGTTTGCCACCACTGAAATTAGACTTTTGCGGAGCAGATTGTGACCTCTAAGTAAAACTTGGGAGTCGGAGATCTGGTCCCTGAACATGCTCCAAGCTAGAAATCTAAATGGTTGTGGGGAATATACCATCTGAATGGAAGAGCAGTCATTCCAGTTTCCCATAATGTCATAATGATTTACCACATGGTCTCTGAAATGGCATGCTCCTAAAAGAGGAAGAGCTGACTACTGTACACATATTATTCTTTTTTGAAGCTGCTGTTTGTGAAGGTGCTTCCTGATTGTGGGTCTGCAACTCCTAGTCTTTGCCATTTCTATAATTGGATTCCTCAGGTAGCATGACAGGAATTTATTTTTCCTGAGGCAGTACAAAAAGAATTAATGAATTTTGAAAATCTCTTTCTCTTTCTCGCTCCCTCTGGCATACAGAAACACACACATACACACCAACTAGATGCAAAACAACCTGCCTGCATGTATTAGCAGGTTGCTTGCTTTTATTTTGTGCCTGGAGAAATAATGGCCAAAGAGCATGCATTTTTAATGCCTCCTTCTCTAATGAGGTCCAGGGCCTATAGAGGAGGTAAAGGCTAAATGTACTGATACAAATCAAAGCCTATAAATCACTCTGGAAGAAAATAAAAGTAAGACCAAATGAGAGAATGTGAAACCAGACACATGGTGTGGGAAGCTGCTAGTGCAGTTCCATGAGTTGGTATCAGAGTTTGGCAGAACTGGACACGTTTCAAGGCCCAATCTGGCCCATCCATTGCAAGACTGGCTCGTGTCAGGCTAGTCAGTGGATCTGTTGTTGTGGGAGTGTGAATCCATTCTCACATTTATGGCAACACTCACAGCTGCCACAGGAGGTCCACCAGTATCAGGAGAGCTCCCATACAACCCAGAGAAGGGGTGGCCAATGGCCATGAAACCAACAGTGGATTTGCTGTCTCTTTCTCCCTGCTCCCAACAACAAATTCACTTGCTGCTCTGTGCTCAGATATTCACTTCAGGCCTTCAAACAAATGAACCCATTTGGAAAGGAAACCCTGTTTTCGTAATAATCACTTGCAAGGGCACAACAGCCCTTACAACTTGTTCCTGGAAACATCTAGTCAACCACTGCGGGAATATACTTGACTATGTTCTTTTCTCATGCTCCGTACACTAGAATATAAACCAATGGATTTGAAATACAAGAAGTGCTCCCTAAACTTCAAGAAGAATTTCTTCATGGTAAGAAATAGTGGAATAGACTGCCTCAAAGAGTGATGGACAGCAACATCACCTGTTCCTCCTTTTTAAATATGGAGGCTTTTTGGAAGCTTAGTGCTATGCAAGAGTACAATAGGAAAGACCCAAAGGAGGAACATATGTCCGACACACAGCTGTTCCCCCCTGGCATAACTACATAGGCAGCACACTGAAGCTTCATACAAGATTTTCCCAGACCCTGGGAGCCAGTGGTAGTGATATATTCAAATCTTTCACTCCAAGTCTCAAATCAAGTAAGTCTCTGTCTTCAAGTTCCAGGTTGTCTCAGATCCTTGTAAAATACTTTGAAGTAAATCTCAAGTCTGGGAGCCAATTTTAACAGGACAAAAAGAGGAGAAGGAGGTGTATGTGTGTTTTTCCACAATAACTAGAAAATCAAGATGTGTGCAAAGTTAGGTTAAACAAATTATCAGACGGGAACAGCAAAGGTGTTAGGCAATGGGCTTGAGGCAGAGATACAGTAGGCAAAGGCTACTGAGTAGATCTAAATTCCTGCCTCAAGCCTATTGTCGTTTGCTTTTTCTGAATGAAGTTAGGCCAGCAATTGCTAAAAATATACGTCTCATGTTGACTGGAATTAGTGCATGATTTATTGCTGGGCTGAGTCCAAGTCAAGTAATTGAAGTGACTTGAGCCTGACTTGAGTCAGAATCAACTTAAGCCTAGGTCCCTGGTCAGCAGAGTGTAGTAGCACTGAACTATGACTCTGAAGACCAGAGTTTGAATCCTCACTCCCCCACAGAAACCCACTGAGTGAGCTTGGGCAAGCCACACTTTCTCAGCATCAGAGAAAAGCAATGACAACCCCCCTCTGAACAAATCTTGCCAAGAAAACCCCAGGATAGAGTTCCCATAAGTTGGAAACAACTTAAAGGCACATGACAACAGCAAACCTGGGACTGAACTGCATGCAAAGCAGATGCCCTACCACTGAGTTACAATCTTCTCCAGTGCGAGTCCAATTGTGAGGCCCAAATTGGCACTGAAAGAAACAGCATGTTTGTATTATCAGCTCCTCTGTGTGCAGATAACTAGAATTGAACAATGTTCTTTTCCTATCTGAATTCAATTGTCAGATCTAAATTGGCATTGAAAGAAATGACAGACAAGTGTCATCAGCATCTCTGTGAGCAAATAGCTGGAACTGTAGCAGTATGAAGTACCATATCTTTTCTTCCCTAGCTCAAGATGGAGAGAACAATATTAAAAGTGCAACAACTACTAACATAATCAAAAAAAAGAAGAACATCTTGAGAGCAAACTCTGCTGACTAGTTCAGATACAATCCATATACAAATCATACAATCATAGTTGGAAGAGACCACAAGGGCCATCCAGTCCAACTCTCCTGCCATGCAGAAACTCACAATCAAATCCAATTGAAACACAAAGCCTGGCTTGATGTTTGTAAAGGATTTACATTGAGAAAATCAGATAATCAATTCTGTGTCAACTGACTCTGGAAATTTGGATATTAAACTACACACTACTGTATGCTTTCTTTCTCTCTCTCATTGTCTATGGTTGGCTCTGTGTTAGTGAGTTATGCATTCATAAGTCTCACATCTGTCAAGCCTCAGGAGGGATGGCTGCTATTTTGTCTTATCACAGGGAAGGAGATGGCAAAAGAATATGATTCTGGCCATGAAGAAACAATTACTCTGAGCTCCATTTTGAGAGCACACCTTCAAAACTCTGCCTGCCCCTGACTGGCTTGAGACCAGTTGCTTTTCTATGGGCTGAATCACCCCTCCCTCACCAATAAATGACAGCAGCAAGGACACTTCCCAGGGCTTGACAGCAGCTTGACAGCAGCCAAAACAAACTCACACACACAGAGATACACACACTTTGGGCAGATGGGATAATAGAACCATAGAATCATAGAGTTGGAAGAAACCTCAAGGGCAATCCAGTCCAACCACATTGCCATGTGAGAAGGCATAATCATAGTACTTCTAAAAGATGTCCATCCAGCCTCTGTTTAAAAACCTCCAAAGAAGATGAACACATACACTGGGACATGTTTTGGGACTCTCCTGACAGACCTTTTGTGGAGATTGCTGTCATTTCCTTTGTTGTTATTGTTGTTGTTGTCATTGTTGTTAGCTGCCTTTGAGTCAATCCCAACTCATGGTGACCCTGTGAATGAGACGTCTCAAGTCCCTCTGTACCTCCCTACTCAGATCCTGCAAGCAAAGGCCCATGATCTCCCTGAGTCTATCCATTTGGCAAGTAATCTTCCTCTACTGCACTTAGGCCAGAAGAATTAAATGCACAGATATAGGATGGGAGACACCTGACTTAAGAAGACAACATGTGAAAGGGATAGGAGTCCACGTTGAACATGAGTCAACAGTGCAATGCGGCAGCTAACAAGGCCAATGCGATTTTAGGCTGCATCAATAGAAGTATAGTGTCTAGATCAAGGGAAGTATTACCACTATATTCTGCTCTGGTCATGCCCCACCTGGAATATTGTGTCCAGTTCTGGGCACCACAATTCAAAAAGGACATTGAGAAACTGGAGCGTGTCCAAAGGAGGGCGACTAAAATGGTGAAAGGTCTGGAAACCATGTCCTATGAGGAACGACTTAGGGAGCTGGGGATGCTTAGCCTGGAGAAAAGAAGGTTGAGGTGATATGATAGCCCTGTTTAAATATTTGAAGGGATGTCATATTGAGGAGGGAGCAAGCTTGTTTTCTGCTGCTCCAGAGAACATGACCAGGAACAATGGATCCAAGCTGCAGGAAAAGAGATTCCACCTCAACAATAGGAGGAACTTCCTGACAGTAAGGGAGTCTCCCTCCTTGGAGGTTTTCAAAAGGATCCTGGATGGTCATCTGTCGGGGATGCTTTGATCTGGATTTGCTGCATGGCAGGGGGTTGGACTGGATGGCCCTTGCAGTCTCTTCCAACTCTATGATTCTATGATTCTATGATTGTCTTTTCTAATGAGTCGTGCCTTCTCATGATGTGGCAAAAATGCTGTGTTTTTCCTTCTTTGTTGTGAGAGATAAAACTGTCTTTGCTCTGCTGCGTAATCACCTATGGCAGATGAAAAGGTCACTGGAGAACCTACATGTTGTCGTGTAAATCATGAAGCAGATGTCACTTTTCACTGGATTCATGATGGCTGTACTTGTACTTGGTAGCAGAATGTGACTTTATATGGTGAGCTGGGCCAAAAGCAGCAAGAAGACACTACAAGTCACACTGTGACATGCTCACTTACAGCTTCCGTGTGCACTATGCCTAGAATAATTTATTCTGGCATCTCTGAAAAGCCTGGGAAAAAAAGCCTACCCAGGTCATCCTCTCACTTGTTGCCAATGGATCCTCCTCAGCATTGATAATGACATGTGTGTCAATGGCCATTCTAGGACTCCATATTGTGCCACACAGGTGGAGAAAAAGCCACATTTCCATGGGGATGATCTGTAGGAAACTTCATGATATTATGGTTGGGTTGAACTGACAGGGGGGTGCAACCATCAGGTGTTGATAGGGCCCCTCTTTGTAACAGAGTTTGGGAAAGTATAATTTTCATACTACAGCTGCAAGAATTCACCAGCCAAAGTAATAATTGGGGCACTGTGAGTTTTTGTCCAAAAGGTACCTTTAAAAAATTCTGCATAATCCTTGGTTTGGGCAGAGAAAGAAAATGATCTGGCCCTCTTTGTGTTGTTTAATTGCACCTCCCAGCACTATTGGATATTCTGGCAAAGGCTGATGGGAATGTCATCATAAACCCATCCTTTTTTACTGTGGAGAAAATAATTTTAACGTCTGAAGGAACCCCTGCTTAAAAAGTTATTATACCTACAGCGCAACACTTTTTTATTTTTTCAGTTATGATTTTTGGGGAGCCTTTTAGTGACCTCTCCTGGAATCCTAAAGTTCTAGGGAACCCTGGTTGAGAAACCCTGGTATAGACAAATAATAGAGTCACAGATAGATAAATCTGTCAGTTTCACTCTTGACCCCCTTGCCAATTGGAAACCATTCAACCAAAATTCTCCAAATTTTGTCCTAATGGTAGCCTCTTCTGCTGACTGCTGGCTATGCATCAGACAATTAAATATTATGGTACATCCATTTCTTTAAGAGTGCTCCATAGTTTTTCATGATCAACACAATCGAAGGGGTAGAGAGATGAGCTGTGTCCACTACGACCACGTGCAGAGTTGATCCTCACAGGCAGGACACCACAAGAAGGCTCTTGGAGAGATGTCTGCAGAGGCTTCAGGCAATGAAGGAAAAATTCCTCCCACACAGGCTTCAGCCTTGAGCTCCTGGCTTGAAGAAATCAACACTGCTGGATTGCAAGGCTCTCACTCAAACAAGAGGGCTTCAATCACTTGTTGCAAGCTATGTAAAAGAATGCAGCCATCTTGAATACTCACAGTCTATATACATGAAATGATGTACATGTAAATGCAATTGGGGTATGCTTATGATATTGTAATGAAAAGGTATGTAATGAAAAGGTATAATTTTAGTGTTGCTAGTTGTTTATGTCACAACAGTTGGCATTATATTTATTTATTTATTTTGTATTTTATATATTGTGTAATTTTATTCGATGTTATGTATATTTGATGTTACTGTGAACCACTTTGATTGCTGCGGAAAAGCGGTATATAAATAAAGTTTTTATTTATTATATTCAGTGATATACGGAATTACGGTTTATGAGTAACATTAGCACAAAAAACATTACTAAGGATTCTGAGGTTGAGACCATGAGTTACCAGTGACGTCAACCCTAGTGACGCCACTGGTTGGTGTTAACAGGTCTGGAGAAATCCCTGAGATTTCATAGTCCAAACCTGAGAACATGGGCTAGATCCTATTTGAAGGCTGATTCCATGGCGTTGCAGGCAACAAAGATTTTTTCTCTCTGTCAGCATTGAATCTTCAGAGAGCCATCCATCACGGCTGTTCCAAGTGGTCAGAGGTCTATTACACACATGTCCTCAAGCAGAAAATGCAGACCACTCAACAGCCCACTGTGAAGAATTTGCAGAGTAGTTTGCAAATTAAGTCACTCAGATCCACTCTGACATGGATCTTCTGGTTGATACTGTGCCAATGGATGAAACTTTGGTGACTGATTGGTAATGGATACTTTTCAATTTGTGCAACCTGATGATGCGGATAGGCTCCTTGGAGAGGTGAGAGCCAGCACATATGTGTCTCAGACCCTTGTCTTTTATGATTTATCAAACAGGCCAGAGGGAAACTGGCTGAGTGGGGCAGTTGTGAGGCTGTTATTGGAAAAGCCATCCCTGAATCCCACTATAATGGATAATTATTGGCCAGTGTCCCAACCTATAATTTTTGAGCAAGGTACTAGAATGTGTGGTTTCAGCCCTGGCTATGGAATACAGACAGCTTTGGTCACCTTGGTGGATGACCTCCGCAGGGAACTGGACAGGGGGAGTGCGTCCCTATTAGTTCTGCTGGACCTCCATTGACCATGGTATCCTACTGCACCACCATTGACCATGGTATCATATTGTGCCACCACACTAGGATGGGACTTGGGGATACTGTTTTTACAGTGGCTCTGTTCCTTTCTGAAGGGGCAAACCCAGAAGGTAGTGTGGGGGACTTCTGCTTCTGCTATGGGGTCCCTCAAGGTTCTGTTTTATCCCCTATGCTACTCAACATATACATACACTAGGAGAGGTCCTGGAGTTTGGGGGTACCGTGCTATCAATATATGGATGACACCCAACTCTTCTACTCTTTCCCAGCCCATGAGGGCAAACAAATTGAAACTTAATCCAGGGAAGACAGAGGTGCTCATCAACAATCAGACGGCAGATCAGCAAATAGGGATTCAGCCTATGAAAATGTGGTTACATTTCCCCTGAAGACAGTTTTGCAGTCAGATTCATCTTCCAGAAAATGCAAGTTAAAGCCACTTTTACCTGGCTGTCTTATTCTGCCCCATAGTTTGTCATGAAAGAGTTTACTTCTACAGTGTAAATGCACGCGTGGTGGAGGAGGAGGAGGGCAGTGCAGTCAAGCGGCCCAGGAGGAGGAGGAGGTGGAGGAGGAGGAGGTGGCGACAGCAGTGGCGGCGGCGGCAGGACCAGGCCAACCCCTGTTCTAAAGGATAAAGCAAAAGAAAACGGTGCCAAAGAACTAAAAAAAATTCAGCAGGCACTATTCTTGTGTTCACACTAAAGGCTGGATGGATGAGAAAGTAAAGGTAGATCAGTGCTTCCAGGACAAATTACACTCTTGCCTTTCACCAGGAGATAATCTCTTTTTTAAAAATAAGAGTTAAAGTACAGCACTTGTATTGACCCATGGATAAGTTGATTCTGTTTTTTGGAGGGGGTCAATTTTTAGACTAAAATTTCTAGACTTATACATGAGTATATACATTAATCTACTCACCTTGGCTTTTGGCTACATTCTTCCTCTTGCCTTTGTCCCCCAATGACCATTGTTCAAATGGATGGTGACACCTCATCACCACACCCACCAAGCTTTGCATCCCTATGGACATTCTCACACAGAGTCCAGTGTGTGTCCTGGAGCAGTGACATTCAGACAGCCAGGGACCTGAGATGGGTCACTGTGACCTGGACAGCCAGGCCAGAAGAGTGGTTTAAATAGCAACCGCGTTCCATCCATTTCCAGGAATGCATGGGAGAACTGCTGTGGCACTAAGGATCACCTCACGTCAGGAGTCAGGGTTCAATGGTGGCTGCTCCTAGGAATGGTCCCCCCTGGTCGCTGGGGTGTTGCTGGTAGGGTGCGAGTCAGTTCATTCCTTTCCTCACCTCCTTTTCCTTTCCTGCCTTGGCCAAACAGCCCTACTCTGCCCATAGTTGTCCTGTGCCATCTGCCTGTTTTTAACTTTTTAAACTAACTATTATAATTATTTTAATGAGATAATTGGTAATTGATTATTATTTTTATGTTGGTGGAGGTTTAAGGGATTATATAATTGGTGATTATGTTTTGTTATGTACCTTTATTTCTTTTACAGTAACCTGCCTCGATCTGCAGGGAGAGGTGGACTATAATTAAATACTATTATTATTATTATTATTATTATTATTCTGCAGGGAGGAACACACAGCCTTCCAAGTCCCACCAACAACTCAAACTCCAGGTGACGCTCCTCTGTCACTCACCTCAATGAAAGGAAGGACATGGAAAGATGACCAGGGCTGCAGACTGAGAGCTGAACAGACTGCCCTTTACAGCACTGGATTGGGGCCTTGGCAACTACATGTCGCAGCCCTGATCTGGCCTTTCTGCACCATGGAAAGGGCGCCATAGTAGCCAATGCCATGGCTTTTCGGCACTCCTTTGGCGCTGTGTCATCTGGACTGTCACAAATTGTGGAAAAATAAGAAACGGGAAGCATAAGTGTATTTTACCTAAAGAGAAGTGCACATTTTGGCCAACTGTCTTCCATAATGAGGATGGAACAAATTCCTTTTGTTTGCTAATGCATTACAGCTTTGAGGGGCAGGAAGGACAAATGGCTAAAGGCTTTCTTTGGGAGGCAACATCACAGTGGGTAAGAAGAACCGAGTTGCCAGGGAAACCATTCAACCAGAAGAGCTGTTCCGCTGAGCCTGGAAATGCGGGGGAGAAGAAAACCTCAGCTTCAGGAGAAGATAATGGCAAAGCACTTAAGCAAATTGCATAGCAGGGACAGAGATGGCCATCTCTGGACAGCTAACACAATCCTCTCCGTGTCTCAAAGAGTAATTCCATTTCTTGCTGACAGAACACCAGAATAAATAATACCGCTAAAGCAACAGTCCTTAATTTCTGTTTGTCCATCTTCCTTCTGCCATCATTGATTCCAAATTTTGCTGGAAATATAATGGGAGAAGAGATGGAACGAAAACAAAAAAAAAGAACACGATGAACCCTGCTAGATCATACCAGGGGCACCGCAGATACATCACCAGATTCGTTGAGAGGGACAGTTTTCGTAGTGGGAATGACCCCAGAGATGGAATGCAGATGCCTGCAACTGTTTTTGTCTGCCCTGAGCCCCACTGCCAGCAACTTTCAGTAGTGCCTTCTTTTCCAGTTAAACTATGTTACTGAACAGTGCAATTCTCCTCTGAAACAAGGTGCATGTGTCCTAGGCATGTTTATATACAGTGGTACCCCGGGATACGAATTGATCGCGTTACGAAATTTCCGGGATATGAAAAAGTTAGATTGGAAAAAACTGTTCCGGGATACGAAGGTTTTTTCGGGTTACGAAATTTTTTTCGGCGCGAAATTTAAACGCGCGGCTTTCCAGCGCTAACGGAAAGCCTTTTCAGGTTGCGAAATGCATTGGGTTACGAACGGGGCGGCGGAACAAATTAATTTCGTAACCCGAGGTAGCACTGTAGTGGGGGAAAAAAATCGAGATTTTCTGTGAAACTGGAAATGGGGAAGTCTGATGACTTATAGCAATACATGAGTGGAGGGTGTTCAGTGTGCCCCTCTAAACCTGTTGTCCATTCCAGTTGACCACTGATGACCAACAGTTTCTGTTGACCACTCCAGTTTAAAGGGCCATCACATGTATTGTTTATTTATTTATTTACTGTATTTATACCCTGCTCTTCAGCCCTAAGGGCGCTCAGAGGGGCTTACATAATGTTTTCATGACATGCTTATTTTGACAGATGCACGAAAAATAACAATGTTATAATTTTCATAAGTCTGTTACTATAGTTATATATATGTTCTTTTCAAATTTGCCAGAAAAATGTGTACTTTGTCTATTTCTAAAGTCTCACATTCAGATCTCCTTTGAGATAACTGTTCAAATACTCTCATTTCCTGTCCTTTTATGTATTTTTGAAAATGCCTTGATTCTTTTCTGCAGTTCATCCATTAATTTATTTTTATCCTTTCTCCACCTTGAGGTCTCCATTGTAAAAAATTCCCCTAACTACTGCCTTCATAGTATTCCACATAAATTCTGGACTGCTATCTTTTCTGTTGTTCCACTTGAGGGGGGAGGGAAGAGTTTATTGTCATATTTTTCACTCTCTGCTTATACAAAAGCAGTGCGCTGTTTAACCCCCATACTCTCTTTTTGTCCCCTTTTATTTCAGATCTGCAGCTTGGTTAAGGAGTGATCAGGAAATAAATTTTTGGCCAAAGGATGCCTCTCTGACATTTTTGTAGTAATGTTCTCTGATATTACTACAAAAGTATCAATCAATATATAGATATATAGGGTTTTTTAATTTTTAATTTTTATTGATAAAAGACACATACATAGTCATAATAACATAACACAACAAATACAACATCCACCATCACATCATACTACAAATAATTCATAATCACTAACAACATCTAACAAAACCAATAATGAGTTTTTGTAGTTGTTCTATAGATTTCATTCTATATGCTTTCTTATCCATCATTAGTCAATCTTTGTATTTCAACCAGGGCGCTTTCTCTTTTCTAGTTCTGTATAGAAATGCCTCCTGTGCTGATGTCCATCCATTTAAACAGCGCCGGCGTTTTTTCGTAACCCGAAAAAACGTTCGTAACCCGAAACAATAAATCCCTATGGGATTTTTTCGTATCCCGAAAAATTCGTAAGCTGGGTAATTCGTATCCCGAGGTACCACTGTATTACCTTCCAAACACAGTAAACGATCATTGTCTAGTTTTACCCATTTGTCTAACCATAATAAACAAGATGCCTGAAAGTAAAGTTTTAGGTTGGCAGGGTCCATCCTTCTTTTCTCATCTGTTATTACCTTCTATTTGATCCTAGCTCTTTTGCCTTGCCATATAAATTTTGATAGTTCTTTTTGCCATTTTTCTAAGTATTTTTCTCTGGAAATTATAGGTAGATTCTGGAATAGAAACAAGATTCTAGGCAAAATATTCATCTTGATAACAGAGGCTCTTCCCATTAATGATAACTGTAAGCTAGACCATCTTCTCTAAATCATGTTTAACTTCTTTCCATAGCTTTTTGTAATTATTTGTAAATATTCCTTTTCGTTATTATTACTCCTATATATTTTACTTTACTTTCTATTTTGAATCCTATTTTCAATTGTATTTCTCTTTCTTCTGATGCATTCATATTCTTCAAACTGACCAATGTTTTTTCTTGATTTATCATAAAACCTGAATGTTTACCAAAATCTGTTATCTCAGAAATTAAATGATCCAGGCTTCTTTGTGGATCTTCTACATAACAGATTAACTAATCGGCAAAAGTTTAATTTCCACTGATGATCTTTTATTTTGACACCTTTTATATTTGGATTTAGTCTTATCCTGTTATTCAAGATTTCTAAAATTAATATATAGGAGTGGTGATGATGGGCACCCCTGCCTGGTGCCTTTCTCTATACATATTGACTCCAATCTTTCTTGGTTCACTATAAGTTGTGCCTTTTGTTCTCTATAGATAGCCTTTATCCAAGATAGAAATCTATCTCCCATGTTCATCTTTTCTATAGTTTTCAAAAGAAAGAACCTATTAACTTTGTCAAATGCCTTCTCTGTGTCCACCATGACTATTGTCATTTCCCCCCCCAATATGATGTTCATAGTATTCTATTATATTAATCGCAGTTCTAATATTGTTCTTTATTTGGCGGTTCGGCAGAAAGCCATTCTGGTCTTCATGGATAATGTGTACTAGAATCTATTTTTAGTTGTTCAGCCATAATTGTTGCAAATATCTTATAATCCACGTTTATCAAAGAAATAGGTCTGTAATTTTTGGCTTCCCATCTATCTCTTCCCTCTTTATGGATCAGTGTGATAAACGCGTGCTTCAAAGAATCTGGAATCCCTTCTTTTTGTATATCATTTAAAGTCTCTTTTAATGGACTCATTAGAACCTGTTTTTTTTATAATATGTGGCTGACAGACAGTCTGGTCCTGGTGTTTTCCCTAGTTTCAGTTTCTTTATTGCTTCTGAGATTTCTTTATCTGTGACATTCTGGTTCAACATTTCTTTCTGAGTTGGATTCAGTGTAGCTAAATTTTGGTTTTCTAGATAGCTCATAATGTTCTCTTTGTCACATTTTTATTCATATAGAGATTTTGAAAATATTCTTTAAATGCCTTCTTAATTTGTTCCTGGTCTGAAACCATCTTATCGTATTTCAATTCTGTGATTAATTTTTTCTCCTTATTCCTCCTTAATGTATTGGCTAATAATTTCCCAGCTTTATCTCCGAATTCAAATTGTTTTTGTTTAATAATTTTCATCTTAATAATAATAATTTGTTTTATTTATATACCGCTATTCCAAAGATCATAGCGGTGAATAGCAAGTAAGCTAATTAGCAAGTAAGCTAATTTGCCCCCAACAGTCTGGGTACTCATTTTAGCGACCTCGGAAGGATGCAAGCCTGAGTCGAGCTTGGGCCCTTTTTGCTGGTCTTGAACTCACAACCTTGCGGTTTTGAGTGAATGGCTGCAGTACAGGCATTTAACCACTCCATATCTTCTTTGATATTTCTCAAGGGGAAGAGATCTTAACGTTGTACATAAAATCCTGATTGATCCTTAAAGATTTCTCTTGAATTATATTTTTTATTTACATATATTGCAACGCCTTTATTTTTTGCCTTCGTTGCCGAGGCAAAGCATTGACCTAATTTGTGATTTATTAAGTATTTTGTTTCATTTGGTTTAATTTTTGTTTCTTGAATGCATATTATATCTCCTTTAAGTTTTTCCAATTTATGGAAAAAATTTTGCTTGGAATTTATTCGTTTTCACGTTCCATGAGATTATTTTCATTTTTTCATTTTTTTTATGTGCCACCCCTTCCGCCCCTTATAATAATTTTATTCCATCTTTATTTATTGTAAATTCAGTAATATATAATTATTCTTGTCCTTGCTTTCCTTTCCCTTCCCAGGAAATGGCCTTGGATGCTTTCTTTCTTTCTTTCTTTCTTTCTTTCTTTCTTTCTTTCTTTCTTTCTATCTTGTCTTCCAATTCAAAGTCTATTAATGACTAATTTTCTTTACTTTCGCTTTTCTCAAAAATTTCCAGTTCTAGTTCATCTCGCTTAGTTTTTCTTCTAATTCGGGTCTTTCCTCTAAATTAGGTCTTTCTGCTATATCCATTTTTCCTTTGCTGTGGTCTCTTTCTTTATTTTTCCTTGCTCTCCATTCTCTTGCTTGGTGATATCTTTCTTTCTTCCTTATCTTTTTGCTGTGCCAGAATTCTTTCTTCCAACTCTTTTGCTTTGTTCAGATTATCTATTCTGTATCTCTTCTGATTGAAAGTGATTGTTAAACCTTCAATTCGTTCCCATCTATATTCTAACTTCATATTTCTCAAAAACTGAACAAAGGGTCTATATTTTTGTCTTTCAAATAAAGTTTGTGGTGGTAAATCCTTAAATATTTTAACTTCAGTATCTTCAATAATCAAATTTTCGTCATAGCTTTTCTGGACGATTTTATCTCTTGTTGTAGCTTTGATGAAACATATCAGAACATCTCTTGGCATTTTCCTGTTCCTTACAGCCGCTGAATTAACTCAAAATAATTTATCAAGCTCATATTCCATTCTTTCCTCACTTGAGCCTATATAATCTGCTAAAATTGGTATTCTCCTAGTGTATAAATCTTCCTATGGTTTCTCTATCAATCCTTGAATTTTAATGCATTTATCACTTTGTTTCCATTCATTTGTAAAATCTCGTGTTTGTAACTGACATTTTATGTGTAATTTCATTCGAAGTTTTTTCCCCAATATGTTAGTTTTGTCTCTAACTTTTTCAAGCTCTTTCTGGGTTTTTGTTCAGTCATAATTTATTTTCTCAACTTTCCCCCCAAAACCTTCCAGTTCTTTCTTTAGATCTTTTCTTATTTCCAGTCTTGTTTCCTTAACTTCCAGTCTTGTTTCTTTAATTTCTTCTCTTAATTCTTGATTCAATTCTCATTGCTCTTTTAATTCAAGTCTCAATTCCTTCATTTCCTGTCGTAGCATTCTTATCTCTTCTAGTATTCTCATATTTGGATCAATTCTTCTCAATGTAGCTTCCGTTGAGCCTCTTCTTTGGACTTGGGTTTGTACCTGACTTGTCCCTTTTTTGCTGCAGCCATTTCTTCTTCCTCCGTTAAATGGATTATTGTCCAAAGAAGATATATTAGTTCAACAGAAAATTATAACCCCTACTTTTCGCTCAATTCACACCAGTCTCAAACAGAAATAGAGAATTAATCAGTTATCAACTCTTTTTATCATCAATCAATTTTTAACAGTTCTTATCTAATATATCTAATATATATTCCCCAATACTGAATAAAGGATCTTTTAATTATCTTAACATATAAATTAGTCTAATTGCAGCTCACACTATAATATTCCCCAATCTTGCCATTTTTTCCAGCTTTTATAATCCTTATTTTCTATACACCAATATCACACTAAGCTTTACCACAGCGAATAAAATAGTGGGACACAGGAAATATAAAAAAGTATCAAATGTGATTAAATTATAAAAAATTATATTTTTAACCTTATTTTCTTCATTGAAATTCTATTATATTCTATGACAATTTTCTAAATTTATATTCTTTTTCCCACTATTATACTATCACATGTCCTCCATAGCATTTTCCTTTATTTTCCTTTGACTCATTACTTCACAAAAAGCACTCTTGATCTTTTTCTTTCAACTACTTTTGCTGCGCTTGCTTGATTGAAAGCATATTCCTCAGCGTTTCAACATCCCTTTTATATTCTCTGTGTTTTTCTGCTCCTTATAGTAATCCTTTTAGTAGTAAACTACTCTTTCTGTCTCCTATAGACTCTCTGCGGTTGTTCAGTCTTAATGTCTTAATGTCCTTTCTTTCCACCTCCTTATATGTTTCCAATTAAATGTCTCTGTTATCTAAATATCTCTCTTCTTTTTATTCTATTCAAATCCTCCTCTCTTTACCATCTTCCCCAGCGTTTTTACAGCTTTTACGACCTAATTGCTTTCACTTTACTGCTCTCCGTCATAAAGCCATTACAGAGTCCGCCGCTTCTCCTCCACTTTGCCTCCGCTCTTCCTCAGTTGTGTCCCATATATTTACAGAACTCACTTCTTTAAGAGGGATAATAAGGTAGATGAAATATGAAAACCTCTGTTGATTTACTTTAGCTTAATGTTGTCTTCTGTTTGAAATGTGGATTTAGGAAATGCCACCACAAAGATGGTTGCTGAAGTGGTTGACTCAGCCCAATCAGCTCTACCTGGTCTGGAGCCTAGCAAAAAGGGGGAAAAACCCCAATTCCTGGCATTGACCTGGGGGAACCCCAGGGTGGGATCAAGTAAATAGATCCTCTTATGGGAGGGGCTATGGACGGGTCTAAACTTGTTCCCATTTACCATTCCTACATTCAGTGAGGAGCAACTCAAACTTGCGTCCTCTCTCCTTTTCTCTCACACCGGAAGTCCATCAATATATGGTTATATACTGTAGTTTTTATATGTAATCTTTCTATTTTATATGGTTTTAAGTTATAGCATGTCACGCTGGGTCTATTGACTGTAAAGACTGATTGATTGATTGATTGAGTGACTGATTGACTGACTGATTTAATGTTTTTTTATATTAGAATATAGTCTATTCTGGCTTAGCTCCTAGATGATGCTGGCTGGGAGTATTTTTTTTAACGTTCTGCCCCTAGATAAAAACAGAGACACATTTAGTTCATCATCCTGCTTCCCACAGTGACCATGCCTTTGGGAAGCCTAGAACTCAGTATGTGAAATTAATAGCCCAGAGGTAGAGAGTTTTCTGCCCTTCGAGCATGTTGGAGTTGAGTGACCATGATACCTTATTATTGGCAATGCTGGCTGAAGCTGATGAGAGTTGAAGTCCAAATCATCTGGAAGGCCACATTTTCTTCACCCCAAGTAATTTTCCTCTGTTTTCCTCCCCCCAAATCTGTTATAGTCAGTGACATATGATCCCTGAATATGGAACATCCATTTAGCTGTTCAATCCATTTAGCTGTCAGCCAAGGATGACTGACAGACATATCCTTTAAATCTGCAAGCATCAGAAAGTTACTTTGCCAGGATTCAACTCCATTAATGTCACAGCCAGCAACTTTTGCAGTCTCCAAGTGTTTGTCAAGCCTGTCTTTAAAACATCTATGACGTCGGTTATAACCATACCTTGTGGTAGAAAACTGCACTCATTAACCATGCATTGCAGCTTTGACAAGAGACTTCCATGTCAGTAGGGCACTGACTCTGCTCTGGGTTTTAGTCCTCTATACAAGAACAATCTTTTATGTGTTTTGAGGTTAGGATTCACCCAACACTTTGTTTAATATGAATGTTTAAAGTTCAGCTAGAATGCACCACTGTGGACTGACTGCTTCACTCAATGGGAGCCATTCGCTTTTTGTGAAATTGTGTTTCCTTTTGTCCATGCTAAAACCTCTGAAAATTGCAGTCAATGGGTGGAAGAGGGTATTCCCAAATCATGGGAAACAGCCAATGTTTCAGTAACTCCTAAAGAAGGTAAAGACAATACGATAATGTCAAATTACAGGCCCATAGCCTTATTAAATATCGATTATAAAATCTTCACAAGTATAACTGCCAACAGATTGAAAAAGATTTTAGTAGACACAATAACCACAGATCAGAACGGTTTTTTGCCCGGAAGACAGCTAAGGCACAACATAAGAACAATTATAAACACAATAGAATATTACACTATCCATAAAGACAAGAAAATGGCACTCATCTTTGTTGATGCTGAAAAGGTCTTTGACTGCATAAAATGGAAATTCATGTTTCAAGTCCTAAAAACTATGGGTCTGGGAAAAAATTGTTTAGAAAATCTAGTTCATCTATATTCAGACCAGAAAATTCAGATAATTATAAATGGACAGAAAACCAACTACATATTGGTTGAAAAAGGTACGAAACAGGGGTGCCCGCTATCCCCGTTACTTTGTATAACAACTCTGGAAGTGTTGAATAATGCAATCAGATCAAACAAAAAGTACCAGTACCATCAGGGGCTAGCCTGAAGAAGGAGGCTCCTCCCTCCCTAACTGTCATCTTTCAGCCTCTGAGGGAGAGAGAAGGCTGGCCAGTACCATCAGGGGCTGGCCTGAAGACAGAGGCTCCTCCCTCCCTAACTGTCATCATTCGGCCTCTGAGGGAGAGAGAAGGCTGGCCCAGTACCATCAGGGGCTAGCCTGAAGAAAGAGGCTCCTCCCTCCCTAACTGTCATCGTTCGACTTCTGAGGGAGAGAGAAGGCTGGCCCAGTACCATCAGGGGCTAGCCTGAAGACAGAGACTCCTCCCTCCCTAACTGTCATCGTTCGGCCTCTGAGGGAGAGAGAAGGCTGGCCCAGTACCATCAGGGGCTAGCCTGAAGAAGAAGGAGAGCCCTCCCTCCGGTCCATCTGCCTTGGTCCAGGCCTCAGAGGGAGAGAAGAATGCTGGACCTGATTCCCTCCCCCCCCTCACCATTCCCTTCTCCTTTTGTGTCGTGTCTTTTAGATTGTAAGCCTGTGGGCAGGGAACTGTCTGTTATCCCCTCTATTGTAAACCGCTCGGATTCCCAGTGATTGGGCGGTATATAAATAAAACCTATTATTATTATTATATTAAAAAAATAAGGGGAGTTAGAACTAAAGGGTACGAGCATAAGATCAGGGCATATGCAGATGATATGGTGATAATGTTGGAAGATCCAAAGGAAAGTATAGAATACATTTTAATGGAATTGAATGAATTTGGAAATTTATCTGGAATTAAAATGAATAAAGAAAAAACATTAATGATTACAAAAAATATGAAGCTGAAGAAAGATGAAGAACTATCAAGGAAAACAGGAATTAAGATTGTAAAAAAAGTAAGATACTTAGGTATATGGATAACAAGTAAGAATACTGAACTGTTTGAAAACAACTATAAAAAGTACGGGGTCAAATTAGGAAAGACTTGCAGATGTGGAACAATATGGAGTTATCTCTACTAGGAAAAGATGAATGTATTACCAAAAATAATGTTTTTGTACCAAAATTTACCTATAATCACAAAAGACAAAGTGTTTACAGATTGGAATAAGGACATTAAAGAATTTCTAAGAAAAGGCGAGAAGGCTAGAATTAAAATGCAAACTATGAAAAAAGAAAATATTAAAGGCGGCTGTGCACTTCCAGATTTGAAAACGTACTATTGGGCATGTGGATTGGAGTGGGTTCTGGATTGGATAAAGGCTGATGATAGAAAACTGTTAAGCATAGTCATGTAATATGAGATTTGGATGGCATGCCTATCTCTGGTACCAAAAACAACATGTTGACATAGACTTTGTACACCATGCAGTCCGCAAACCTCTATTGAGAATCTGGAACAGTGGTAGGCAATCTTTTTGAGCCGGGGGCCGGGTTGCTGTCCCTCAGACAACTGGGGGGCCGAAGCCAAAAAATAAATAATTAAATAATTTTTTGAAAAATTAAATATATAAATAAACCAGGACAAATGTAGGACAAAATTTTCAAATGGAAGACACTTTTTTTAAAAAAATGGAGGACACACGAAAAAATTTGCTGATTTTTTTAAAAAAATGTTAATATAAATGCATGTTTCCGAGGCTTCTATAGACAATTGCCCCCCAAAGGCCTAGATGGCAATCGGCGGCAGGACTGGGCTGGGACCGGTCCCAAGGCCTCGCCGGGCCGCAGGTTGCCTACCCCTGATCTGGAATATAGTCAAAAAAAGATATTACCAAAAAATCCCAACATGGGTGTCTACCCAGGAAGATGGGAGGAAAACAAAATTTGGCTAAGGTACAAAGACCTATTACAAATAAACAAAAAAGGAGAGACAGACATAAAATCTAAGGAAGAACTGGAACTGGAGGGCAAAGACATCCAATGGTTTGGATATTTACAGATAAAATCCAAATTTAAACAGGATAGCATTAAAGAAGGGTTTGAAACAGAAGAAAATGAAATAGACAAGGTAATCTGGAATAAGGAAAAAGGCAAGATAGCAACATTATCCGTAACTGTCATCCTTGGGCCTGTGAGGGAGAGAACAGGCTAGCCTGAAGACACAGTATTCTTGACTGTATATTATATTGTAACATGTTTAAAATGTATATTCCCTTTGAACTTGGAAACCGCTTTGATCTTCCAGGAAAAGCGGTATAGAAATAAAATAAATAAATAAATAAATAAATAATAAATTATATAAAATACTTATATCTTGGGATTTGGAAAATGAAACTGTAACAGACTGCATGACGAGGTGGGCACAATTAGTATGGACGATTGGGAAAACTCTTTTTAAAAACTATGAAATTTACGGTAGCACAGGACCTTAAAGAAAATTATGTTAAAGTATATAATAGATGGTACTTTACACCGGTCAAAATTGCAAAAATGTACAAACTATGCAATGATAGGTGTTGGAAATGCAGGACTGAGAGAGGTTCATATTATCATATGCGGTGGGGATGCTGTAAAATCAAGATATTTTGGAAAAATATACATTGTATAATACAGAAGATGTTTAATATAAAACACCCCATGGTCCCAGAACTGTATTTACTAAATATGACTGGATTTTTAGGATACGCAATAGAAAAATCTTACTGGAAAATTATTCTGTATTTTGTATCAGCAGCTAGAATAATTTTGGCAACAAGTTGGAAAAATGGAAAAGTACCAGAGATAGATGAGTGGATACAAAAAATAATGGATCTAAGAGAAAGCTCCCACCCCCGGCATGCTGCTTCATCCCTGGAGGGTGGAAACTCTGCCCCCAGCACGGCGAACCAAAAAGGCTCGCCATCACTGGTTTACGTTCTTCAGCACAGCTCTATGATCACCTTCTGGCAGCGTTGTGCTGGAGGACCTAGAGATTTCTGTAGAGAACATATTACTCAAAACTGCAAATAATCAAAGCCACAAAAGTCAAAGCCACAGATGCGAAGAGTCAACTGTACATCTTCAATGCCATGCGTAGTGTATGCACCATTTGTGTTCAGAGGCAGGATGGCCAAGATACAGCATGTGGAGACAGAGTATAAAATTTTAACAAGGCAAAGCTATACACCATCTCCTTTTTTTATCCTTCACACCACTCACCTGTCTTTTGCATAGGCCATTTCACGGCTGGGGGAAACTATGGGACAGCAAAGGAATGCCCAACTATATTCCTATAGCTAGATACATAATGGCAAAGACATCCTCTGGGAGCTCCCAGGGTCCTCTCGATGTCCTGGAAGAAGGCATCATCATCATTGTTTACATCATCGTGTACATTGTGTCTACAGTGACATAGCCAGAGACTTCTGCACCATTCCCTGCTCTCCACCAGCCACTAAATGGTCCAGTCAGAGGAGGACTGTGAGAGACAGGTGAGTTTTTTTGTCATAGGGTGGTATTGAATTCATCCTTCCACAAGGAACTAAAGATGACAAGCACTGGTATTATATCTCTAAGAGGATGGCAGCCCACACTTTTAGGTGCTAGTTGCCTGGAGGCAAGGAAGGGCAACTGCCTTCTTGCACTACTTATAGGATTCCCAGAAGCATGAGGCTGGTCACTTTGGGAAATTAGAGAGCTAGATGGTCTCAGCTTTTCCTCTTGTACTGAAGCGCATAGCTATCCATTTTGCGGCCTATGCCTAATGATGCAATATGTATTCCACCCCTCATCAATTGTGAACATAATCAACAGAAAAACCACTTATTCATAACCATCCCCAAGCCATCACACCAGGAATGGATCCAAGGATCAATTTTGTTAGTGGATTTTGTTAGTCTCTGGGCTGCAAAATAGATAGAGAGGTGCAATGTATTGTTTTTCTGGTTTGCTTAAATGACAACTATGAGCAACTTTTCAAAGAAGGTTTTCCACATATGCGTGCATGTTGTTGTTTGTTGATGTTGTTGTTGTAGTTGACTACGACTCATGGCAGCCCTGTGGATGAGACATCTCCAAGACAACCTTATCTTCCACTGTTCTGATTGGTCTTGCAAATTCAATCCTGCAGCCTCCGTGATTGAGTCCATCCATCTGGCCTGTGGTCTTCCTCTCTACTACCCTTTATCTTTCCCATCATTATTAATAGTAAAAAAATAAAACAACAATAACAACAACAACATTGTTTTTTCTCGTGTTGTGGCCAAAGTACGAAAGCCTCAATTTTATCATCTTGGCTTCCAATGAGATTTTAGGCTTGATCTATTCAAGGACTCATTTGTTTGTCCTTTTGGCTAGTCACAGTCCTCAGCAATCTCCTTCAGCACTACATCTCACAAGAATGTATTTTCTTCCAATTTCTTTACTGTCCAGCTCTCACATCCATACATGGTAATGGGGAATACAATGGCTTGAACAATTCTAACTTTAGCGCTCAGTTTAATATCTTTAGAATCGTGTCTAGTTCACCTATACCTTCCCTTCTCATTCCTTGTCTTCTTCTTATTTCTTGACTTCAGTCACCATTCTGATAAATGTTTGATTCTAGGTTCCAGGATCCTGTGTGGAAAACAAAATCTGTGGATGTTCAAGTCTCATTAAATACAATGGCATAGTAAAATGGTGTCCCTTGTATAAAATGGCAAGATCAAGGTTTGTTTTTTGAAATATGGATATAGATATTCAAACTGTGAATGATTAAATCTGTGGCTAAGGCATCTGTAGATACTAAGGGCTGCTTGTACCTTAGTATTGTGCTTGTACTCAAGCCCCAACCTAGGAACTGAGAATGCTGACAAAATGGTAGATGAAGTATCCATGGCTGGTCATATCTCCTCCTCCTGAAGTTCTTTCACCAAATATCTCCTCCTGCATGCATAAGGCAAACATGCAATCTAAGTTGTTCTTGCAGGTGTGAGGGGAGGGCCAGGGAACAAAAGGTCTAAGGTAGGAACCTCTGCAACTACTTCCCTTTTTGACTAGCTATTTCTTCATCATCTCATGTGCCTCTTTGCTGCCTTTCCTGGTCAGATTAGTAAATGGCTGTAGTAGTCATCTCCAAGGGTCAACAGCTGCCAAAGCAAGGCTAGGACATAGAGGTTTTGCAAGCATAGCTACACTCCACTGCTTTTTGGCCTATGAAAAGATTTCTTCAGTGTTGTCAACCAAGCAGCACTTAATAGCTATCTCTCCAAGGTCCCCAAAAGCCAGAGGGACATATTAGAGGTGATACTGTTGCTTCCTGCGCTGCAGAGACTGAGTTTCCCACAACTGCTGTGGCAGAAGTACTTACAATGTAGAATGAGGAATACACATAAAGAGGAGCCCTGGTGGCGCAGTGGTTAAATGCCTGTACTGCAACCACTCACTCAAAACCATCAGGTTGTGAGTTCAAGACCAGCAAAAGGGCTCAAGCTCAACTCAGGCTTGCATCCTTCTGAAGTTGCTAAAATGAGTACCCAGACTGTTGGGGGAAAATTGGCTTACAGTTGTAAACCACTTAGACACTGCTTCACTGAAAATGAAGCTTGTTTGTTTGTTTGTTTGTTGTAAAGAGAAGTGCAGTTGACTCTTGCCTTCCTTCTGGCTAATCAGAGTGATCTCTTGAACTTTGAATGAAGGAGCACTTGAAAGATCTGGTTGTTCCCTTCTGTTTTCTTTTCTTCAAGAACAAGAATTAGCAACTAAAGTGGTGCACTTGATTTTTTTATATTTGTCTTGCATGCCTGCAGGGCAAATGAAGTGGTGCATGCACAGGGATGTAACTAAGCACCAAACAAGTTGTTACATAAGAAATCAAAATATATTGACATTTAGACTAGTACTGCCCAAAGATGCCATGAGATAAAAATGTGATTGTATCAGCACTGGAGAAATAATCCAGATTGACATTGCTTTAATTGCCACATATCAGTACTACAGAATCCTAGAACTGGTAGTTCTCCTGTATATGTGTCTAGCATACAGAGATCACCTTGAGATAAAGAAGATTATATGGTAGTGCTCTTCAATTTACCTCATGTAATGGACCAACAATTCCACACACAAACATCGTGTGTGCCAAGGACTGCTACCATGTTTGTTGCTTCGAGTCACTTTGGAGGTATGCTATTTAAATGAGAGAGACCGGAAGCCATGCCGAAGCGACACTCCAGTCCTAAAGACTGGAGCGCAGCTTTGGCACAGTTTCTGGCCTCTTAAGATGTGTGTGTCATTTAAAAAGCATACCTCTAAAGTGACCCAAAGCAGCTTTATTTTGGCCTGTATGTACGGGCCCATAGTTTCCTGGAAACTCACTACAGACTGACACCAGTCCATGGACCACTACTTTTAAATAGCATCACAATAAGGGATAAACTAAGCAGCACATACAGAATTAAAAAAAAAACCCTTTCTTGTGGCATAATTTTTTAGAATAAAGAGGTATTCTCTGATTTCCATTTTTGTGCTAAGGTTATCCTAAGGGTGATCACATATTAAAGAATTTTACCATACTCTTTCTCGGTATCATCATTTACCATATTCAATAAATACACCTCAGGCATTTTCTGTAAAGTAATACCTAACATTTCTGATAATGAAGTATTTATCATATCCCAATATTTCCCTACCTCTTTGCAAGACCACCAGCAGTGAAAGAAAGAAAGTGCCCTGTTCCTTTTTGCATTTCCAACATAGGGGAGATTTATTTTTGTACATTTTAGAGATTTTTCAGGTGTTAAATACCATCGGAGATATATTTTGTAGTAATTTTCTCTCATTCTTTGTGAGGCTGAATATTTAGAAATGTTACGCCACGATTTTTCCCACTTTGCCAAGTCCAGGTTATGACCAATATTTTTCACCCATTTTATCATCACGTCTTTGACCACCTCTGTCTCCAATTTCTCCTGTAACAGAATCTTATAAAGTTTCCCAACCGTTCCTTTTTTCTTATCCATATGATATCTCTCCACAATTTGTCTATAGGGGGACCAGTTAATTTAATGACTTTCTCTTGCTAACTCTTCTTGAGATTTTAATTTCATCTCCCCTCCATATCTTTTCAGTAAAATTTTATAAGTAAGCCAATTTTCATCCTATATCATTTCCATTCTTTGATATGTAGGGAGACCCAGTCCAATAGTTTCATCATTATTCTTTTTTTGTATCTTTCCCATATATCTAATAAAGATCTTCTAATACAGTGAGTATTAAAAATTTTGTTCGTTTTCTGGAAAAAGGTATTCCATGTACTAGAAAAGGGGAAAATAGACATCTGCTGTATTCAAGAAACTAAAATTAGGAAAGAAGAAGAAAAATATCTTAAAAATCCAAAATTAGGTCAAAGCTTTATTTTGGCAGGGGATAAGAAAACAATGGGGTGGTAATCTATGTTAAAAACCATATTAAAGGGAAATAAATATTTATGGATGATGAAGGCAGAAGGTTGCAATAGAAATTAATCTGGAAGGGAAAATACCTTGGTTATAGGAATATATGGCCCAATCGGCAATACAGCAAATTTCTATACATAATTAACAAAGAAGATACAAACTTAAATTATAATAAATAAATAAATAAATAAATAAAATTTATTTGTATCCCACCCCTCTGAGAACAATCGGGGCGGCTAACAAGTTAAAAATACAAAACATATCAAATCCCTAGTACCCTCCCCCCTTAAAAAGGTATTAAATCTAATAGAGAATTAAAACAATACAAGTTAAAACTGACCCAAAGGTCAAACAACATAATTACGAACAACATATTTTATTAGGTGATTGGAACAGGGTCTTGGACCCATCTTTAGACAGAATTTTGCAGAAAAAAATAGATGTAAAACAATGGAAACTCCCACAATCACTATTTAATATGTTAGAAAGCTTGACTCTAATAGACTCCTTACACTTTCTACTCAAACCCCACAATTCGGCTTCTAGAATTTATATTTTATATCAAAATAACTTTGGAAAAATATTAAAAGAGTAGCTATCATAGTTAATAAAATCTCAGATCACAACCAAATTGTACTTGAGACATGTAGTTCTACACAAGAATATACATGGAAATTAGACAAATTTTTGTCAAAAGAAGAAACGTTTCAAAAACAGATTAAAAAACAATTACAGTACTACTTCAAAGAAAATATTGAAGGTGAGGTGAAATATAAAACAATATGGGATGCAAACGGTAATCAGATGAATTTTAATCAAAAAGAGTAGCAAAAAGAAGAAGAAAAAGATTAAACAAATCAGGAAATTTCAGAGAAAATTCAGGAAAAAGAAAAAGTTAACATTCAAAATCCACAAAACGTAAAAATCAGAAAAGAAATTAGATTACCTTACAACGGAAGAGATTAGCAAAAAATAAAATTCACATAGCAAAAATACTTTGAACACGGGAACAAATCTGGGAAATTTTTGGCTTATAAAGTAAAAAAATCTTAAAAGGGGAATTTAATAATAGAACTACAAGAAAATCAAGAAAGACACGTAAATCCTGATAAAATTAAAGAGATTATGTACAAATATTTCCAGGATTTGTACTCTGAGAAAAATAATGGGGAAATGCATTTAGAGAAAATAGAGAAATATTTGGAAAAAATAACAAAAAATACTTTAAGACAAGAAACCAAAGATTTATTAAATAGTCCATTTACGAAGCAAGAGATAAGGGATGCAATTCATAAAGGGAAAAACGGGAAAGCTCAAAGCCCAGATGGATACACAATGATGTACTAGAAATTATGCCAAGAATAATTAATTAGCCCCCTTCAAAAAGTGTTTAATGGATTTATTAGAGAAGGTATCCCTGGAAAGAAGCAAATATAATCTTGATTCCCAAAGAAGGGAAAGACTCTAGTCTTCCTCAAAATTATAGACCTATATCATTGCTAAACACGACTATAAAATATTCACAAGCATATTAGCAGAAAGACTTGAAAATTTCTTACAAAATTGGATAAAAGAGGATCAAAACAGTTTTCTACCAAAGAGGCAAATTAAATATAATATAAGAACAATAATAAACATAATCGAATATTACGAAAAAAAAAACCCTGTTAAAGAATTGGCATTAATGTTTCTCGACGCAGATAAGGTGGTCGATAACTTAAATTGGCAATATATGTTAAAATTAATACAAAGATTAGATCTTGGAGAGAATTTGGTAAGCTGGATTAAACAAATATACTCAGAACAAACAGCAAAAATTATTGTGAATGGGTCCAAAAGAGACAAGTGCAAAATTGAGAAAGGCACCAGACAGGGGTGCCCTCTCTCACCTCTACTATTTATAATTTGTATATAAATATTATGCAATGAAATAAGAGATAACAAAGATATTAAGGGAACCAGAGTTAAAGGCCAGGTGTAGAGAATTAAGGCATAGGCGGACGATTTAGTAATAATAGTGGAAGACCCCCTAGTAAATTGTGAAAAAATATTACAATTAATTAACGATTTTGGAGAATGTGTGGGTTTTAAAGTTAACAAAACTAAATCAACCATGATCATATGTAATCTAGAAAAAAAGAAACAAGAATGCTTACAAATGAAAACTGGAATTCAGGTACAGAAGAGAGTTAAATATTTAGGGGTTGTCATAACAAACAAAAATAGTGAACTATTTGAAAACAATTATAAAAAAAGTTGGCAAGAAATAAAGAAAATCCTGGAAACCTGGTCAAAATTACAGATATCATGGATGGGAAGAATTTCCATACTTAAAATGTGTGTGCTCTCTAAAATATTTTTTTTATTTCAGAATTTACCAATAATAACAAAGGATTTAATATTGGACAATGGAAAAAGGATATTCTCAAATTCATTTGGGCAAATAAAAAATCAAGAATAAAATGGTCCTCATTAACAGACAGCAAAGAAAGAGGAGGGTTATCAGTGCCTGATTTTAAACTATATTACCTGCTGTCTAGATTGGATTGGATAATGGATATATTAGGAGAACTAAAAGCTTCTGAATTTAGAGGGATTTAATTTGGCATATGGATGGCACACATATTTATGGTATGGGAAGGTGGCCCAAAATAAAAATTTTAATGATCACATAATAGGAAAGCACTTTGGAGAGTTTGGAAAATTTACAAAGGGAAAATATAGAGAACCTTGCCAGACTGGGTATCCTTACATGAAACGCTGTTATAAAGAATTTGTATAGAGGGTAGAGAATGGATAAAATACAAGGAAATCTTAAAAACAGAAAATGGAATAAGAACAATTAAAACAAAAGAAGAATTAGAAGGGAAGGGATTTAAATTACAATGGTTCTTATACAGTGCACCTGCATTATAGCTGGGCGCGCTTTACGTGGACTTGAACATATGTGCTCAAGTTGTGGGGAGCACATGCAGTGCAAGGGGTGGCGCGTCCCATTCAAATGAATGGAGCGCACGCCCATGGCACCCTGCGCACTCCTGTGCTGCCGCGCTGCTGCACACGAGCCTCATTCAAATGAATGGGGCTCCCGTATAGGCGGAATTTGCCTTACGTGGGGGGATCCGGAATGGATCCCCGAGTAAGGCAAGGGCCCACTGTATTTTCAACTGGTTCAACGATATTAGGTTGGACAATAAACAACCAGGTTTTAGTATAAAAGAGAAGGAATTAGACGTAATCATTACTAACGGGGGGAAAAAAGGTTTGATCTCAAAATTATATAAACTTTGTCTTAAATTAGAACTGGAAAAGGAAAGAATCAAACCATGCATGATCAGTTGGGCAAAAAACATTGGGCACACAATCATTCTGGAAAAATGGGAAAGGGCCTGGGGAAGAGACCTAAAATTCTCATTATGTATGGATATAAAGGAAAATCTGATAAAAATGATCCACAGGTGGCATTTGACCCCTTCCAGATTAAGCAAAATATAAAAGAGTAAGACAGAATTATGTTGGAAATGTAACGGGAAAGTTGGATCCTTTTACCACATGTGGTGGACATGCCCTAAAGTTAAAGCTTATTGGAACAAGGTTCATAAGACTATACAAACCGTATTGCAAATAGAATTTAATTTGGAACCTGAAGTGTTTTTGTTAAATATGGCAGACGGTAAGGTAGTAAGGCAGAATCTAAAATTGATCCTGTATCTAATAACAGCCGCTAGGATTTCCTTAGCTAAATCCTGGAGAAATGTGGAAGTCCCGACAGTGGACACATGGCTATACAAATCTCTGGAGATAGTGGAAATGGATAAAATCACAATGACATTAAGAGACAAAGCAGAAAAAGCAAATCAGATCTGGGACCCTCTAATGAAATATTGTAAAGACAGATGGTCAATTTAAATAGATTTCGCAGTAAATTTTTTCTTTAATCTCTATTTTTTTTTACTTAATATCTATGCAACAAATTGGTATAGAATGGAGAAGGTAGAAAGAGTCTTGATAAAAGCGCAATCTTTTGTATTTTTAAGGGCATATACATATATTTACACACAAAGATATTGTGTTACGAAGGAATTGTAGTCACAATAACTTATATGCTAATAGAGGAATATATTCGCATAGCTGTTAAGATCGTATTTACGTAAATACTGGGGGGTGGGGAATAGAGAGAAGAAAGAAGAGACAAGCAAATGTTTTTTTTTCTGTATATATTGTCAACTTTAATAAAGATTATTAAAATTTTTTTTGTTTATTTTCTCTTTTCCATAAACAAGGTAAGCGTGCCACCCATAACGCAGGCCTTCACCTTCTAGCGCTAATAAACTATTGTCTTTAAGGGTAATCCATTCCCTCAGCCAGGTTAAACAACATGCCTCATAATATAATTCTAAGTTTGGAACCCCCAAACCACCCCTCTGTTTTGAGTTCTGTAAGATTTTTAGGCAAACATGGTTTTTTTCCCCTTCCCATAGAAAGGACGTTATTTCTTTGTTCCAGCTTTTAAATGTCTTCCTTGAAATTGGAATTGGGATAATTTGAAATCGAAAAATTAATTTTGAAAGAATTAGCATTTTAACTGCTGAGATTCTGCCTAAAAATGATAGTTTTGCTCTACTCCATCTGCCCAGATCTTTCCTAATTTCATTCCATAAAATCTTATAGTTTTTTCAAAAAGGTTTATATTTCTTTTGGTCAGATTTATTCCTAAATATTTCACCAGTTTCTGGATATTTATTTCTGTTAACATTTTCAATTCTGTCTCTTCCATTTTTGATAAATTTTTAGTTAAGAAAAGTGATTTATCTTTGTTTAATTTACAACCTGTTACATAGCCGAATTCATCTATCTTTTTTACCAAGAGTTCTGCACTTGAATTTGGTTCGTCCAGTATTATTGCTAAATCATCTGCATAAGCTCTGATCTTAAAATTATGTTTTTAAATTTTTAATCCTCTAATTTCATTCTTTGATATTTTTTATTAACATTTCAGTCACCAAGAAAACAGTAAAGGGGACAAGGGGCAGCCTTGTCTGGTGCCTCTTTCGATGTGAAAACGTTGAAATCTTTGACCATTTACACAGACCTGTGCCAATTGGTTTTTGTAAATTTCCTTTATCCATGTTCCAAATTTGTTTCCTAATTTCATTCTATCTATAATTTCATATATAATTTCCCAACTCACGGTATTGAAAGCCCTTTCAAAATCTGCAAATAATATTCCTAATTTCCTGTCACCATGTTGTTGATAAAATTCTAAAGTATTAGAATTATTCTTAAATTGTCTCCCATTAATCTAACCGGAAGGAATCCCCTTTGATCAACATCTACCCATGCTTGCATACATTTTTAAAATCTATTAGCCAATAGAGAGATTGATTTTAAATTTTTAGGGTTCGTTAGATCTTTACCTTCTTTCGGTATAACAATTATATTTGTCTCTTTCCAAGATGGGGGGATTCCTTCTTCTAATACAGTACAGCATTCATAGTCATTTTCAGGGGGTTAGCCAATTCCTCTAAAAAACTTTTATAGAATTTTGAAGTAAAGCCATCAGGACCTGGCGCTTTCCTATCCTTACTACTCTTTATTGCCTCAATAATCTCTTCCGTGGTAATATCTTCATTTAATTTCTGAGATTGTGCTTCCGATGGGTTGCTAAATTTAATTTCATTCAGATAGAATACAGCACGGGCCATCCAGTCCAACCCCCTGCCATGCAGGAAATCCAAATCAAAGCATTCCCGACAGATGGCCATTTAGCCTCTGATTAAAGACCTCCAAGGAAGGAGACTCCACTACACTCCGAGGAAGGAGTGTGTTCCACTGTCGAACAGCCCTTACTGTCAGGAAGTTCTTCCTAATGTTGAGGTGGAATCTCTTTTCCTGTAGCTTGCATCCATTGTTCCGGGTCCTGTTCTCTGGAGCAGCAGAAAAAAGCTTGCTCCCTCCTCAATATGACACCCCTTCAAATATTTAAACAGAGCTATCATATCACCTCTTAACATTCTCTTCTCCAGGCTAAACATCCCCAGCTCCCTGAGTCGTTCCTCATAGGGCATGGTTTCCAGACCTTTCACCAGAGCCCTCCTCTGGACATGCTCCAGTTTCTCATTGTCCTTTTTGAATTGTGGTGCCCAGAACTGGACACAATATTCCAGGTGGGGCCTGACCAGAGCAGAATACAGTGGCACTATTACTTCTCTTGATCTAGACACTATACTTTTATTGATGCAGCATTGCATTGGCCTTTTTAGCATTGCATTGGCCTAAAATTGCATTGGCCTTTTTAGCTGCTGCATCACACTGTTCACTCATGTTCAACTTGTGGTCTACTTGGACTCCCAGATCCCTTTCACATGTAGTTTCATTCAGCCAGGTGTCCCCCATCTGTGCATTTTATTTTTCTGCCCTAAGTGCAGTACCTTACATTTCTCCGTGTTGAATTTCATTTTGTTAGCTTTGGCCCAGCTTTCTAGTCTATTCAGGTCATTTTGAATCTTGATCCTGTCCTCTGGGGTATTAGCTATTCCCCCTAATTTGGTGTCATCTGCAAATTTGATAAGTATGCTCCCAATTCTGTCATCCAGGTCATTGATAAAGATATTGAATAACACTGGGCCCAGGACAGAGCCCTGTGGGACCCCATTGGTCACTTCTCTCCAGGATGCAAAGGAGACTTTGTTGAGCACCCTTTGGGTATTCTTTAATGGTTTCTATTTCTGTTGATTGTGTTCTATACAGATCTTTCTAATATTCTTGGAAGACTTCATTTCTTCATTCTGAGCAAGTGTCCCATCTTTTGTCCTAATCTCTGTTATTATAGACTTATTTTTTTCTTTATTTTAATCTTATGGCTAACCATTTCCTAATTTTGTTCGAATGTTCAAATGTAGTTTGTTTTGTCCTCTTTAAATTCTTTCCTATTTCTGATGTGTTCTCAAAATCAGTTTGTTTCTGTATTACTTTTATTTCCTCAATCAATTTTTTATTAGATGATTTCCGTTGTAATATTTTTTCTTTTCCCTCTAACTTCTTTGTTATTTGATTTAGATTTCCTTGTTTCTTTCTTTTCAGTTGAATGCCTTGTTGTATTAAATGACCTCTGAAGATGTCTTTACAAGCCTCCCATATTGTTGTACGTAGTTTTTGTTTCGCCAGGTGTGTTTTCTTTAAAGTACTGGGTAAGGGAGTACTAGAAATAATGTCTTTCTCTTGCAACAGTTCGTCGTTTAGTTTCCAAGTATAATGTTCCCCCCTACTGTTTAAACAAATAATAACAGGATTGTCCTTGGAGGTATTTCTATTTTAGTCACCTGGGTAATCAACAGTTTTGATAAGAGGCACATGTCAATTCTAGAGAGCGAATGGTGTCTCCCTGAAAAGAAAGTGTATTGCTGCTTGTTTTTATATAAGTGTCTCCAGCCATCATATAAGTCCAAATTCTGTACCATATTAAAAAAGGATTTAGGTAATGTCCCTTGACTTTCCTCAATTAGCTAATTTTCTATCCAATTTCAGTTCTAACACACCATTAAAGTCTCCTACAATTATCACATTCATATAATCACATTCAGCAATTTTACTATGCAATTTCGTATAGAACTTACTCTTATTTATCTGGGGACCCTATAATCCTTTTACCAGAATTGTTATTTTCTCATATTCGATACCTGCTCCTACATAGTAACCTTCAGCATCATAGAAAATTTATTTCGGTTTTAATTTTTCTGAGGCATAGATTACCACTCCTTTTTCCCTGTTTTTGGCTGCTGGAATGAATTCCTTTCCTAAATTTTGAGACCTTAAATATTTCTTATCTTTATTTTTAATATGTGTTTCCTGCAAACAAATTAAGCCAAAATTTCCCTTACCCAGAGTGTGATTTTTTTTCCCTGTTTAATTGGGGAGTTCATGCCTTTCACATTCCATGTAATAATCATTTTTCCTTTTTATTTTCTGAAAAAGTGGATTCAAGAAGGTTCAGTTCAGTTTAATAAATTTTTGACTTTAACTTAATCCCACTAATTTGTTCCAAAAAATAATTTTTCACTCAATTCTTCTGTATGTCCAGCATCGAATTCTTCTTCTTTGCCTGTTACTCATTCCCCAGTCTGTAGTTCTTCTCCCCCTGGGGGTTCTCCTTTTTCGTCTTCTTCTTCATCTCTCACGCTTCCATCTTTCCTGCTATCTTCGATTTCTTTCCCGTATTTCATTACTAATTTTAAGTTAATTGAGTTTTATTTGATACTGGAAGCTTCTGTGTTTTCCATCCTTGGGGGAACAGGTGAGATAAAAATAGCCATCTAGTGACTGAGTAGGTGTCAGGCTCCTGAATGTAGGCCCCTCTTCCAACAAGAGACTGTGCTTTGAAAGTAAAAGCTTTATTGAAAAAAGTGATACATACAATAGAAGTGACTTTTTGTCAGGAATGAAGATGTATAGTAACATATGGTTTATATAGTCCCACAAACAAACTCAGCCCATAAAGCACAAAAGCAAATTAACTGGATGATTCTTTCCCGCGCAGTGAGGAACCTCCTCCTCAATGATGTAATGTCCTCCAGTCCGGGATCTTTGGCAAGCTCTCAAAACAATTAAGTTCCCACACGGCATTGTCTCCTCACTGCACCTGTGACCTTGAAGCATAAACATTCCCCACTACTAGACTAAGTAATAATGAACCTTAACAGCCTATGAGTATAATCAAGCATAGTTATATATCCCATCATCCCACAACCCAACATATATAGCAGCATCTAAAATATAATAGCAGCATATTAAGGTATAATGAACATACTAACATAACATCATATAAGCAATAGGCACTTTATGTGTCCATTCCCCCTCCCAGCACAGAGACAGTCTCTGGCTGGCCGAGTAACTCCCTTACATTCCAGCCTAATAAGCAAGCACAGAGTCTAGCAGTCAGTCTCCCTCTTTCTAGTATATTCTATTAACCCATTATACAATCTAACAATAAACCCACTACTACCTTATTCTAATAATATTTAAACACAACCCCAAATGAATTAATGAATGCAGGGGATTTCTAACATTAGGCTACAAATTGTAGACTTTAAACACATGGGCACCTCTTTAAGTTACTGGATGATCTCTGATGGCAAGGGTGGCCGAGATATTACCACTGTCCTAGTGGCTTCACCGCCACTCCTGTTCTCTCCTGGGGAGATGACTGAGGTGGTGAGGGTAGCAGAGGGTGGCAAGCGAGTAAAGCAGAGGGAGGGAGGGGTAGGCTATCACTGCTGCCACCCCCCCACCAGCCCCTTGCACCAGGTATCACCAGGGCTGGTGATGCCACTGCCTTTCCCTAGTAGGTTGATGGATCTATATCGTTGGCCCTCCATATCCACGGTTTCAAGCATTCATTGCTTGAAAATATTCCCCCCAAATATAAATTCCAATAAACAACTCTTGATTTTGTCATATTATATAAGGGACACCAATTGACTATGCCATTGCATTTAATGGGACTTGAGCATCCATGGGTTTTGGTATCCATGGGGGATCCTGGAACCAAACCCCAGCAGATACCAAGGGCCCTCTGTATTTTTTTTTTTTAAATTAATAACTGCCATGGTTTCAAGACTGAAAGAACAGCATCTCAGCTGAATACACCTCCATGAGCAACTGTCAGAATGATTTTTTTGCATCCCAAGTAGAGAATAGAATAAGCTTTAATTGCCTCATGTATGTCAGAAAGAGGTTCTTGCTCACAATGTGTTATGTCATAGATCAGGAAAAGGCGCTTAGACATATAAATAGGTACTGACAGGAGTTTCAGGGACTAGAACTGAGAGAAACAAAGGATATGAAGCAAAGAAGCTTTGTAGGGTCAGTTCTTTCTTTCTTTCTTTCTTGCACCAGATTGTATCAGCAGAATGAATGCACTGATGTGTCACTGGGACAATGTCAGAGCTTCTAGCCTAGAAACAGGAATGAACCTGTCCCTGATAGAGCTTTAAAATATATACCATCATAGGAGATAAGATGATGCCTTATATTACATGTGTCAGAACATGTGCAGGTAGAACTCCCACATCTCAGGGCCAGGGTCTTCTTATCTAGTCATTGCTATGATAGGGAGGAATTTCAGAGTGAAAAAACTGTAATGAAAAGTGTAAGCACATATTTACATTTGTTAGACTGGTGGGGATTTTAAACATTGAATAGCATATGCTGTGCATCTATCATGTACATGTATCATGCTTAATGGCACCACCAGAGTCTGATCATTGTAACATCACCAGCCCCCAGATGACTACACAAGGGTCAACATTAGATTTCAGATTTTGGCACAGTTATCTCAGGACGTATGATGGTCCTGGACTAGCAACCCTCTATGCAGTCCTTCATTTATTTATTGAAGAGATTTGTAAACATATTTTCACACAGCATTGTTTTCCCAAAATGGCTTATAAATTCAAATAAAAATCAGTACAGAACCACAAGCTGCCAAGATTCAGACATCTGCTAAGCTAGTCCTTTGCATTCCTAGATTCTGCTGGTATTAAAGAGTCCAAATTTTATGTGAAAGGGGAAACCTTTACCTTATAACCTTTACTTTTATGTCTGTGTGTGTGTGTGTGTGTGTGTGTGTGTATCACTTATAAATTACAGTCATCCCTCCATTTCCACAGACTCGAGTTCTGCATACCTCGCATATACACGGGTGGGATACTGAGGGGAAAACAATGGGGCATTTGGCCATGATGCAAAGCCATAGCTGACTGCCCGTGGGAGTGTGCCCCATTCAAGCCAATGGGGCTTGAATATACACGCATTTCTGTTTTCATGGAGAGGGGGATCCAAAACAGATCCCCTACGAAAACAGAGGGGTGACTGTAATTAAACACCTTACAGTATAAAAAATCAGAAGGTTGGCAGTTCAAGGCCTGCGTGCTGCATGATGGGGTGAGCTCCTGTCACTAGTCCCAGCTTCTGCCAACCTAGCAGTCTGAAAGCATGCAAATGCAAGTAGATAAATAGTACCACTTCAGTGGGAAGGTAACAGCATTCGGTGCAGTCATGCTGGCCACAGGACCACCAAGACGTCTTCAGACAATGCTGGCTCTTCGGCTTAATAACAGAGATGAGCACTACCCCCTATGGC
>NC_056530.1:4963869-5091803 GCF_019175285.1 Sceloporus undulatus
TAATAATAATAATAATAATAATAATAATAATAATAATAATAATAATAATAACAACATTTATTTATATCCTGCCCCTCTACAAGATGCAATCAGGGCGGCTTACAAAGATTAAAAAATATTCATGTCAAGAGACTACCTTTACTTTATCCTTACGTACACTAAGATATATACATAAAAATATCCCTTCCTGCACACCTCAACCTAACCCATCCACAGAACAAAACAAATACCGAAACACACACATACAAAACAACATAAAAGAACAACACTTAATTGACTTCCCACCCTCGAAATCCAAGAATATAAAGCTACTCAGAACAAATCTTGCCAAGAAAATCCCATGATTGCAATACATCAGAAATTATTTGAAGGCACACAACAAAAACAAATGGGAAGATACAACAACTTGACACCATTCATGTATGACCTGAAATATATAAATATATAAATGTAGCTCTAAACATCAAATCCTGAAAACATAATCTTCCAATTTTTATACAAGGCAAAAATAAAAATAATAATAATTCCCAGTCTTTAAAAAAAAAGGTCTAAAGATTTCTCTTTGATCAATGGCTTAGCCATCTCAGCCATTTCAAAGATCTTAATAGGCCATGGTATATCTTCTCTTTTCCAGCCCTGAGTACATAACCATTTTGTTGCAATACAGTGTATCACCTTAAAATTAATTCCCTTGAAATTGTCTTGAACTATATCTAATTAAAAAAGCTCTGATTTCAAAGTGCAAATCTTTTTACTCAACTCAGCATGAGGTAGCTGCACTCTGGAGGAGACGGCAGAGTGTTACCCTTCCATTAGCATTAGGACAAGAACAAGCCTTCTGGGAATTTGAATGGATCATCTCATGTGGCGTGATCATAATTGCTTCTTGTGGGTAAAGAAAAGGAATAGACAAACCACACACCTTGTAAAAAGCATGGGAAGTAGACAGCCATGCCAACTAAGAATCCACCAAGATGAGAAAAACATCTCTGAAACGGACAGAATTGCAAACAGTTGTGTTTGTGTTTGTGTTCAGGGGGTACAAACTGGATAACTGGGTATTAAATTGTGAATCAAACAAATTTCTCACCAATCCATTTTTTCTCACCATACCCCAGAAAGGAACAAGACCTAGAAGATCCACCCATCCATTTAAAAGACAGAATCAATGTGACACAATTTATGTGATGTCACTGATGCAGTGATTAGGGATGGCATCTCTCCTCTAAATGCCTGTCTGGAGTCGGTAATAGGCTGGATGAGGGACAACAGACTCAGCTTGAATCCAGAGAAAACGGAAGTACTCATGATAGGTTCTCCTGGTCCGGGAAAGGAGATTTCTCCACCTGTCCTGAATGGGGTCACGCTCCCCCTGAAGGACTCAGTTCGCAGTCTGGGGGTGCTTCTGGACTCATTGCTCCACCTCACATTTCAGCTGGATGCGACAGTCAGGAGCACCTGTTATCAGCTTCGGCTGATACGCCAGCTGCAACCCTACCTGGGCTGGAGGGACCTTGAAACAGCGGTGCATGCTCTGGTAACTTATCGGTTGGATTTCTGTAACGCACTCTACATGAGGCAACTCTTGTTCCAAACCCGGAAGCTTCAATTAGTACAGAACATGGCAGCAAGGTTAGTCACTGGATGTCCCAGGACTAGCCACATAACACCTATTTTGCAAGATCTTCATTGGCTGCCTATTCGCTTCCAGGCACAATACAAGGTGTTGGTTATTACCTATAAAAGCCCTAAATGGCTTGGGCCCAGGGTACTTGGAGAAACGCCTCTCCCCATGTAATCCGCCCTGCACTCTCAGATCGGCCAGGAAGCAATTGTTGAGGGTTCCTAAGTCGAAGTACACCTTGACTGCACAGAGGGCGTTTTCTAACTTGGCCCCGCAGCTCTGTAACTCCCTTCCCAGCGAGCTCCGCTTTGTCGCCTCCCTTGACCTGTTTAGGAAGAAGCTCAAGACCTATCTCTTCCAACAGGCTTTCCCCCATGTGTCGTGATATCTGCTCTCTCCCTATCATATAAGTTGTCTTCCAGCTAGTTTTGCTTTGGTTTTATTCTCTGTAATCTTATGGTGTTTTTAACTCTAGAGTGTTTTTGGTATATACGTTTTGTTCAAATTGTATATGTTTTATACCCTTGTGTAACCCCTTTGACTCTTTGGAAAAGCGGGCTATAAATAACAGTATTATTATTAGTAGTATTAGTATATATATTATATTATTAGTATTAGTTGATTCTGATTATGTTAAAACCTCTACTGTACATACTCCCTGCGACAGATAGCCCTTCAAGTTAAATGCTGCTGGCACACGGATCCCCTGGGACAGCAATTCATTTCAATTGATTTTCTGTACCATCCATTTTGTTCTGATTCATTATCGGTTCTCTCATCCCTCCAAAAGACAATGAAGAATGGAATAACTCCCATAGGAAGATGCGTATGGAATATTGGCTGTCTTCAGCCTGTTTTGCATTCAGTTTTCTTGCAGTCATTCCCCTGAAAGAGGTAATTCATGATGCCTTTTCCAACAACACAATGCTCTTGGGTTCTCCTCAATTATTTATTCATACCTATTGCTTCACATCCTTGCTG
Organism: Sceloporus undulatus; assembly: GCF_019175285.1. Lineage (NCBI taxonomy): Eukaryota > Metazoa > Chordata > Lepidosauria > Squamata > Phrynosomatidae > Sceloporus > Sceloporus undulatus. The sequence goes on from NC_056530.1 coordinate 4,966,475, forward strand.
AAGTATAGACACAATCTATGCAGACAATAAGTTCTCAGTTTCCCAGGCTTCTGCAGCTCTTGTCTTCTGAATACTTGTTCCTCCTGTTTTCTTTCAGCTGCTTTTTCTTTTGTTGTTAACATTTCTTTCGTTGTTAACATTTTCAGCACCTACCAAGATAAGTAGCTTATGTTAATCCCTTTCTGAGTGTTATCAACAATGGTATATTGATAAATGATGAAGGACAAGAACTCATCATGAGAGCCATCATGTCCACACTAAAAGGACAGACAAAAATAAAAATAGCTACCTCAGTCTCTAATCCCAATTCCAGCATTTTCTCTCTCCTCCATCTTTTTGAAAATCTTTGGGCCCATTCCCACCGGATTTAAATCATGATCCAGTTTAAATCACTATGGTTCCCACTTGGGATTCGATTTGGAATCGATTCCTAAGGGGGGGGCAGGGTTTTCCCTCATTTAACCGGCATTAAAAAAGAGCTGGGTTCTCCCACTCCTTTTTGGACTAAATCGATATTTGACAATAAATTGATTCAGCCCAGTGGGAACCCAGGGCAGATTCGAATCCGCCCTGTCAGCCCCTCTCTGCCCCGGCTGTGCCTCCCTCTGTCCTCTCACCCATAACTCCTCCCTCCCTCCCTCCCTCCCTCCCTCCCTCCTCCTCCTCCTCCCCCCTCCTCCCAATCCCTCCTTCCAAACCCTCCTTCCCTCCTGTCTGGGGGCCCTGGTGGTGGTGGTGGCAGTGGGGATCTCAAGGCTCCCTCCACCGTCTACTTCGGCTTGCTTGCCTCCAGTCCGTTCATCTTTCCCGTGGCGGTGGTGGTGTAGGAGAAGGCTTCTGGATAGGGCTCATTGGACGTGCCTCCGTCCAGCATGCCTCCGCCTGTCCTCCAATGACATCCAGGATGGAGGCACATCCAACAAACCCCAGCAGCCTGGAGGACACAGGCGGTGGCGATGGAGAAGGCCTGTCCTGGACATTGTTGGAGGACGGATGGAGGCATGCTGGATGGAGGCATGTCCAATGAGCCCTGGCTGGCAGCCCTCTCCACTGCCACTGCCGGGGGCCCCAGGAGGTAAGGAGGGAGGGAGGGAGGGAGGGAAAGAGGTATAGCCAGGAGGACAGAGGGAGGCATGGCAGGAGAGGCTGGGGCAGCCTCTCCTGCCATGTCAAAAAGAAGCCTGTCAAAACAGGCGATTCCTGAAAGGAACCCTGAAACCAGTGCAAACTGTATTTGCTGAACTGGTTCCAGAATTTGGTTCAGGAATCGAATCTATAGGTAAGTGGGAATGGGCCCTTTGTGTCTTATTTTCCTATCACATCCAACCTGTGTCAAAATACCTTACATTACAAGAAGGAATCAATTGCTTAGATGATGAGGCAGAGAGAACCCTTGTCAGGTTTGCAGATGATACAGAACTGGAAGGGGCAATGTTTAAAAGATTTGTATACAGTAGAGTCTTGATTATCCAACCTTCAGTTATGCAGCATTCCAGATTATCCAACGTCACTGCTCAGTGATTTCTTTACATTTTCAGAGGACTGAACTCTTTATACAGTACATATTGTACTGTACATCACAATGTTGATCAGTGATTTCTTTACATTTTTAGAGGACTGTTTATACATTACAATGTTATTCCTATAACGTTACTTTTACTGTTACTGCAATAAAATGTCAATACGTTTGCAATTCGTAGTGATTTCAAGGCTTTTCTTGGACCCTCCAGATTATCCAACATTTTTGGCTATCCAACTATCAGCCCGCCCGTTTATGTCGGACAATCGAGACTCTACTGTATTTTTCAAATAATAATAATAATAATAATAACAAAATTTATTTATATCCTGCCTCTCTATAAAAAGCAATCGGGGCAGCTTACAAAGTTAAAACATACAGTCCAAATCCTCAAACCCCCCCCCCCAAAATACAATTAAACTGTGGAATTAAAAACATAAAAACATGCTTAAAAAACAATACAATAACTGTGGTGGAGTTGGAGGTCAGATGGCCAGAGAACTATTCAGGAAAGGCCTGCCGGAAGAGATCCATCTTTATAGCTTTTTAAAAGCTATTTAGGGTGGTAATATAATAATAATAATAATAATAATAATAATACATTTTATTTATAGACCGCTATTCCGCAATTAATAATAAAAATTCAGTAAAAATAGTAAAAATTCAGTAAAAATTGAATACAATACAAATACAATGTGACAGTTAAAGGAGGGAGAAGTCTCGTCCTTCAGGCAGTCCCTGGTGTTGCTGGGTCTGCCTGATCGCTCCCTCTGAGGCCGAGATGACAGTTAAGGAGGGAGGGGCCTCTTCCTTCAGGCTGTCCCTGATGTTGCTGGATCTGCTTGATCGCTCCCTCTGAGGCCGAGATGACAGTTAAGGAGGGACGGGCCTCTTCCTTCAGGCTGTCCCTGATGTTGCTGGATCTGCCTGATTGCTCCCTCTGAGGCCGAGGTGACAGTTAAGGAGGGAGGGGCCTCTTCTTCGCTCCCTCTGAGGCCAAGATGACAGATCTCGTCCGGCAGCCATTCTACAATCTGGGAGCAACAGCTGAGAAGGTCCTCTGGGAGGTCGTTGACAGCTGCGTTTTACAAGGCTGTAACAAATTTTTCCCTAAGTGTGCGGGGAGGATTATATGGAAGGAGGCGTTCCCAAAGATAGGTTGGACTCAAGCCATTTAGGGCTTTAAAGGTGATAAGCAACACCTTGTACTGGGCCCGGAAACTGATGGGCAGCCAGTGAAGTGATCTTAAGATCAGTGTTCTGATCTTCTGGATGTACCAGAGACCAACCTGGCTGCCATGTTCTGAACTAATTGAAGTTTCCGGACCAAGCATGAGGGTAGCCCCATGTAGAGTGCATTGCAGAAATCAAGAAGTGAGGTTACCAGCGCATGTACTATGGTCTCAAGGTCCCCGACTTCCAGGAAAGGGCGCAGCTGGCGTATCAGCCAAAGCTGATAACAGGCACTTCTGACCGTCGCATTCACCTGATTTGCAATGTGAAGTGACGAATCTAGGGGCACCCCCAGACTGTGAACACAATCCTTTGAGGAGAGTGTGGCCCCTTCTAGGACTGGAGGTTGTATCCCGATGCCTGAGTTCGGAGCCGATACCGTAAGTACCTCCGTTTTGTCTGGATTCAGCTTCAATTTGTTTTCCCTCATCCAATCCATTACTGCCTTAAGACAGTCATTGAGAGGCGAGACGCCATCTGAAGTCGCAGCTGAAGACCGAGACATGGAGAAATATATCTGGGTGTCATCAGCGTACTGATAACACCCCACCCCATGCCTACAAATGATCTCTCCCAGCAGCTTCATGTAGATGTTGAAAAGCATCGGGGACAATTAAGCTCCTTTCTTGCCGAGCAACTGTCCCCGAGCACCACCCTCTGGAATCTGCCCAAGAGGAAGGAACGGAACCACTGAAGTGCAGTGACTCCTATTCCTAACTTTCTCAGGCGATTCAAGAGGATATCATGATCTATAGTGTCTAATACCGCTGAGAGGTCCAGAAGCACTACCCCTGTCGATGCCCAGACGTAGGTCATTAGCCAGAGCAACCATGGTGGTCTCACCTCCAAATCACGTCCTAAAACCAGTTTGAAATGGATCTAGATAATCGGTTTCATCCAAGACAGCTTGGAGTTGAAGGGCAACCGCTCTCTCAATCACCTTGCTCAGAAATGGCAGTAAAGAGACTGGCCTGTAGTTCTTCATATCCAGGGGGTCAAGGGAGGGTTTTTTCAGGTGCAGCCTAACTGCCGCTTCCTTCAAACAAGATGGAACCTGATGTCCTTTAAGAACACCCTCAAGGCGTCTCCCTCCTGGACAGCCAGCCATGAAGGGCAAGGGTTGAGAGGGCAAGTTGTTTTCCTCACTCTACCAAGGAGCTTGTCCACGTCATCAGTACTTACAGATTGAAATTGATCCAGTATAACCACATCAAATAATCTTAAATGTGTCGATTTTAATTGCTTTTAATATTTTATTGTTGGGGTTTAATTTATTCTCCTTGTGAGTTGCCTTAGGTCCCAGTCCAAAAGAAAGGTGGTATAGTGGTAGGATTTATTTATATGCTGCCCAATCACTGCAAATCTGGGCGGCTTACAACAGAGGGAATAATAGACAGTTCCCTGCCCTCAGGCTTACAATCTAAAAAGACACGACACAAAAGAAGGGAATGGTGGGAGGGGGGGGGAGGGGATCAGGTCCAGTATTCTTCTCTCCCTCTGAGGCCTGGACCAAGGCATATGGACTGGAGGGAGGGCTCTTCTTCTTCAGGCTAGCCCTGATGGAGCTGGGCCAGCCTATTCTCTCCCTCACAGGCTGAAGGATGACAGTTATGGAGGGAGGGCGCTCTACTTACAATGTTGTAATAAAATGAAGTAAAGGTAAAGGTAAAGGTAGTCCCTTGATATGAATGTCTAGTCATAACCAATTGTAGGGGGCAATGCTCATCCCTGTTACTAAGCTGAAGAGCTAGCATTGTCTGAGGTCTACTCTGGTGCTACTGCACTGAATGCTGTTACCTTGCCACTGAGAAGTGACACCTATTTATCTACTTGCATTCACATGCTTTCCAACTGCTAGATTGGCAGAAACTGGGACTAGTGATGAGAGCTCACCCCATTATGCAGTACTTGGACCTCAAACTGCCAACTTTCGAATCTTCCAGTCATCAGAATTGGCATCTTAACCACTAAGTCCCACCTAACAAAATGAAATCCATTATATAAAATTGCAAAATCGAAGTACAATAGCATCCAAAATCCACAAAACAGTGATACTTTTATTGGCCAACCCAAATACACAAAATACATAATGCAAACTTTCAAACCTCAACAGGCTTCTTCATCAGGGAAAGGTGTTAACAATCAAACAGAAGAAAGAAAGAAAAACTACAATGTTGGAGACATTTTGCCTACATTTTGTCAAGATGTTATATTTGTTCACAGGTTAAGATGGTATAGTATCCATGTAAGCAGAGGCTATTACTCCACCTGGTCCATGCCACTCTCTAAAGGGCATTTAGGGGCAAAATAATTTTTAGAAGTATTTCATAAATACTGAGGATCCAGGAAGCCTCTAAACATGGTGAAAATAGAGAGGTTTAGGGAGGCATTTTGGATAAAAAGAAAATCTTGAAGCACCTCCCCGACATACTTGCCCACCTTTCCTATAATGGTTGCATAGAAGAGAAGATTGCAGTATGTTTTGTCTATAACACAAAATATGCTTAAATCACTTCTACACAACCATTAATGGACTTAGTTTTTTGTGGGTTTTTCGGGCTATGTGGCCATGTTCTAGAAGAGTTTATTCCTGATGTTTCACCTTTATCTCTGGCTTCCATGCCAGCATTCTCTGAAGATGCCAGCCACAGAGGCTGTTGAAATGTCAGGAATAAACTCTTCTAGAACATGACCACATAGCCTGAAAAAACCCACAAAAAACTAAGGATGCTGGCCATGAAAACCTTTGACATCACATTAATGGACTGTGAGCCTCTTCTGTCCTTCACCTGGCAAAGCTACACAAGGCAGGGCATAAGCCAGCAGATGACCCATGGGATACGGCATCTCCATTCACACCACTGTCACTATAAAAGCAACTAAAAGTTATTGAAAGTTACATAACAAAAACTGTGCATTTGTTATTTCAGAGAAGAATTACAAGTAGCCAGCTGAATTACTTTTGACCTCCAAGGTGTCAGAGGCAGATATTACATAGAAAGAAGAAGGATACATTTCTACAAAAAAAAAGAAGAGCAGTTCAACACATTTCACCTGACTTTTTCTTCAGAACAATATGCGCATACAAAACAACCAGTTTAAAGAAAAGAACAAAAACATTGTGAACCTTCCAGAGGGCACTCGAAAGCTTCTTTCAAAGTGCATCTAGAGATAATTTTTTTTTATCCACTAGTCTCCACTTATCTTATGATTCTCAGTTTGGTGGCCAAATTTATAGATCTTTGGTTTTTTAAATATGCTTGGGATGACTGGTGACTAATCTGGCCTTCCCTTTTCTCTGTGTTGTGAAACATATGTCACTAAGAGATTCTGGAATTAGCTGTTATTTGGTGCACACATCTCCAATCTGTTTTCCTATGGTTTTAATTTATTTTTAAATTGTTTTCTCTTGTTTCAACTTTTGTGTCTTGTGTGTTTTAACAATATTTTTTGTAACTGTTGCAGGCTGCTTTCAGTCTTGATCCGAAGAAAACAGTGGGGTAGAAATAATCAATCAATCAAATAGGATTCCAATTCTTTTATTTTATTTATTACCCTCTTTGCTGCAGATAGGCTACTGCAACCCAGCACTGAAAAAGTCTAAATTTCTCCAACCCTTCCCAAGAATTCCATAGCATGGAGCCATGCAGTGCAGATTTGTTGTAAGGTCACAGTGACCTTGCTTTGTGATTCCCAAGAATACGTATCTGTTCTCCATACTTTTAGGGAAATATTCAGCAGAGATAATAAAACAGTGCAGCAGCGAACAGGTTGTTCTTTATACTTTCTCTGAGGGTGTAATTTCTGGGAGCCAAATCCAGGTTATTTTTGTTTCTGCAATAAAGACAGAGAAATCTACAAGCAGGAGATCTGGAGTTATTTGTGGTTAAATCAGTAAGACATTTGTTGTATAACTTGAAGAATTACTTTTTGACTGAGTCTTTATGGGAAGAGTTATGAAAACAGATCTTGTGGCACCTTTGAGACTAATTGAAAAATAATGATGATAATAATAATAATAATAATAATAATAATAATAATAATAATAATAATATCTTATCCGCCACTCTCTCCATGGAGCAAGATAGAAACTGGTAGTATAAGCTTGCGTAGACTTGAGCCGACTTCCTCAGATGTATTTATTTCAGATGATCAAAAGATATTAGAGGATAAGATCTCCTTCTTGCCTTGAAAACCAAATGCTTAGAAGTTCAGATTCTCAAAAGTAGGGTAAGAATCAGTGATATGCCTACTCAGTTAAATGGTTGTATTTATAGCAAATGAACAACAATATACTGGTGTACACCAAGGAACACATGCAGAAGGGTATGGTGTGTAGGCAAACCATAAGTAACTGATTGGTCAGTGTGGTAGAAAGATGTTGGACAAGATAGGCCTTTGGTCTGATCCAATAGGGCTCTTTTTGTGCTTTTATGGGAAATAACCTTTGGCTATAAATTACAGCCAGCTATCCATATCCTCAGATTTTTTTTATCTACAGATGCAAGCATCCATGGTTTGAAAAACATATACATTCCAAAAAGCAAACCTTGATTTTGCCATTTTTTAAAAGGACACAATTTTACTACACCTTTGTATTTAATGAGACTTGAGCATCCACGGATTTTGATATCCATGAGGATATCCATCCAACCTTAGTGGATAACAAAGGCCCGCTGTATTAAATGGAATGTGCGATGATGATGGATCTTCATATGTATTGTCTTCTGTTATACCAAGGGTAGGCAACCTATAACTCCAAAGCCACATGCAGCCCTTGTCCTGATCTTATGGGACCCTCAGACACACACACACACACACACACACACACACACCATATATACTCAACTATAAGTCAACCTCATGTATATGTCAAGGGCAGATTTTTGGGCCAAAATTATGGATTTTGATATGACCCATGGATAAGTCGAAGTTAAGACTTAGGGGCATGTAATGAAGGATGTAAAGGGCAGAGCAAAGGAAAACAATACCAACAAACCTGCAAAATTCCAGCAGGCATAACTATTTGTGCTCATACTAAAGGCTGGATGGATGAGAGAGCAGAAGGTGGTCAGTGCTTCCAGAGCAGATTAAACTCTTGCCTATCACCAGGGGATGGTGTATATATATATATATATATACACACACACACACACACACACATATATATATATATATATACTTTGTCCATTGCCAGCCTGAGAATCTGACAAATTACTCCTATGAGAATATGGTCTTCCTCTGTAAAGAAAAAAAAAGTTGTTGGATCTTTTTCTTATTCTTATCCAAAAGTTGTTGGATTATTTTTCTTATTCCAGAATATTAATTTTTTGGATTTTTAAAGTATTTTATAATTTAAATATTTTCTGCCTTTGGAAAGTGTTTTCCCTTCCCTTGTTCTGTCTTTTAAAATAAGAAATATTTTTAAAGCAGTAGGACACTCCATAGTGATGTCGGGGGGCTGATAAAAGAGCAGCTTTCCCAATGTCCTTATTTCTTCCTTCTTCATAAAACGTATTGCTAATCTCTTTCTCCTTTCATTTCCTTTGACAAATGGATATTTAATACCTTCACATCTCTGAATTTTCTAAATGGTTAAATATTAATTTTATTATATTATGCAAGATGCGTTTAAAGCCTTCAGGGTTATTTTTAGCAATGTAATGTTCCAAATGCCTCTTTCTCATACAGTGCCCCCTCTATGCTACATCCAGGTATGTTTTTGTGCTTCTATGAGAAGAAGCAACACAGATTTGTTGATAACCCCAGAGTCAATATCAAAGTGTCAGTAAATTGAGGGCTCCAATCTGGAGATCTGTGCAGCACTACTACTTACTTAATTTAATTAATTACAAACATTATTCCTGTAATGTGAATGCCCCATACTGAACTGAGGCTAACTATTTCGTTTAGAATCATAGAATCATAGAGACTGCAAGGGCCATCCAGTCCAAACCATGCAGGAATACACAATCAAAGCATCTTCAACAGATGGCTATCCAGCCTGTTTGAAACCTCCATCACCTTCCAAGGGAGTGTATGCCACGGTCAAATAGCTCTTACTGTCAGGAACTTCTCCTTAATGTTGAGGTGGAACCTCTTTTCCTATAGTTTGAATCTATTGCTCCAGGTCCTAGTCTCTGGAGCAGCAGAAAACAAGCTTGCTCCCTCCTCAATATGACATTTCTTCACATATTTAAACAGGGCTATCATATCTCTTCTTAACCCTTCTCTTTTTGAGGCTAAACATATTCAACTCCTTAAGTTGCTTTTCATGGCATAGTTTCCAGATCCTTCACCATTTTGGTTGCCCTCCTCTGGACACACCAAATAAAGGGATGACAAATGCAACACAAATTCCATGGACAGCAGCTTTCATAGGACCCGTCATTCATACTCTACACGTTGTAAGTGATGTTATTTGTGCAGCCACAATTTTGCCATTTTCTATAAAGGACACCATTTTACTACGCCTTTGTATTTAATGGGACTTGAGCATCCATGGACCTAAAAAATAGTACTACCTACACATCAGACCAATAATAATAATAATTGTATTTTCTGCTTCTCCTCAGGCTTGAGGCATGGTAACAATATATTAAAATACAAACAAATTAAAACGCATAAACCCACGTTAAATACTACACTATTAAATCCTATTTTAAAAACTTTTTTAGGAGAATTGCAAAATAACCCATAAGAAATGAGTGTGCTCGGTGGGCATCAAATGTTGACTGACTGTGGGTTGGAGAATAGAAAACTAGAGCACGGGTAGGCCAACCTTTTTGAGCCGGGGGCCGGGTTGCTGTCCCTGACAACTGGGGGGGGCCGAAGCCGGGGGTGGAGCTTCCACCCTCCGGGGCGGGCCGTGTGCTGGGGTGGAGCTTCCATCCCCGGTGGAGCTTCTGCCCAGGGGCGGAGCTTCCACACCCAGGGCGGAGCTTCCAACCGGGGCCAGGCCTCCTCTCTTTGCCAGCCCCTGACGGGGCCCAGGCCCTATCACAGGCCGGGAAAGAGCCGACGGGGGCTGCCAGTGCTGGAGGCCTTCCCCTCTTGCTGGCCCCTGACGGGGCCCCAGGCCCCGTCAAAGGTGGCAAAAAAGCTGCAGGGGCCGCCAGTGCTGGAGGCCTCCGCTTTGTTCGGCCCCCTGATGCCGAGGCCCGCTGCCACTGCAGGAGCCCTCCTGGGGCCCCGTGAAGGCAACGGGCCTCCCAGAGGCCCGCTGTCACCACTGGAGCCCTCTGGAGGAGCCCAGTGAGGCAATGAGCCTCGGGGGGCCCACTGCTGCCGGAGCCCCTGGAGGACCCCAGCGAAGGCCATGGGCCTCCCAGAGGCCCGCTGCTGCCGCAGGAGCCCTCCTGGAGGAACCCAGCGAAGGCAATGGCCTCAGAGGGTGCTGCCACCGCAGGAGCCCTCTAAGGACCCAGCGAAGGCAACGGGCCTCCCAGAGGCCCGCTGCTGCTGAGGAGCCCTCCTGGATGGCACTAGCAAAGGCCACGACCCTCCCAGAGCCGCTGCCACCACAGGCCCTCTGGAGAACCCCAGCGAAGCACGGGCCTCCCAGAGGCCCGCTGCCACCACAGGAGCCCTCCTGGAGGCCCCCGCAAAGACCAGGGCCTCTGGAGGCCCGCTGCCACCGCAGGAGCCCTCCTGGAGGACCCCCGCGAAGGCAATGGGTCTCCAGAGGCCCGCTGCTGCCACCGGAGCCCTCCTGGAGGACACCATGAAGGCAACGGGCCTCTAGGAGGTCCACTGCTGCCACAGGGACCTCTGGGGGACCCAGCGAAGGCAATGGCCTCCCAGAGGGCTGCTGCCACCGCTGGGGCTCATGGAGGACCTCAGCGAAGGCAACGGGCCTCCAGAGGTTGCTGCCACCGCTGGGGCCCTCCTGGAGGACCCAGCGAAGGCAACAGGCCCCTGGGAGTCCCGCTGCCGCCACCGGAGCCCTCCTGGAGGGCCCCAGCAAGGCAAGGCCTCCCAGAGGCTGTGCCGCCGCGGAACCTCCTGGAGGGCACCAGTGAGGACACGAGCTCTCGGAGGCCCGTGCCAAGCCGAGCCTCCGGAGGCCCCAGCAAGGCAACCGTGCCTCCCAGAGGGCTGCTGCCACATGGGCCCTCCTGGAGGACCCCAGCGAAGGCAACGGCCCCTGGGGTCCCGCTGCCACGCCGGAGCCATCCTGGGGGGCCCCAGCAAGGCAACGTGCCTCAGGGCCTGCTGCCGCCCAGGAGGAACCCTCCTGAGGACCCATCGAGGCAACGGGCCTCTGGGTGTCCCGCTGCCGCGCCGGAGCCCTTGGAGGGCCTCAGTGTATGGCACGGGCCTCCCAGGCCCACTGCTGCCGTCGAGCCCTGTTTGAGGGTTCGGCAGTTGCCGTGGTCCTCTCGAAGTCTCGCGCAACCTTTTTTGTGTTCTGCGGGACTTCGCACCGCCATTTTTTTTCAAAATGGTGGCGAAGTCTGCACAACCTCGGGGAAGGTCAACGAGATTCGCTGCCATTTTGAAAAAAATGGCAGCGCCCGGGGCCGGATCAGCGCGCGGCAGGGCAGGCAGGGGCCGCCAAAGGCCTCTGTGCGCCGCATCCGGCCCGCAGGCCGGATGTTGACAACCCTGGTACTGTTGCTGGAAGTAACCATGGTTGCTGGCAAGAAAACTGCACACTTCCACTTTTGTTGCCTAGATCATGGTCTACCAGGTTTTTGGTCTTCCAAGAATCAGATCCCCTTTTTAGCATGCAGGCTGGGGATTCTTGGAGTTGAAGTCCAAAACATACAGAGCATGAAACACTAGGACTTTATCACACAAGGCAGTAAAGTAGTATTTTAACTGTAGAAATAATGTGTCTTTGGCCAGTACTGATCATCCATGTCATGTCTATCTCTGCTTCTTTGCATTCAATCTGTTGTGCATTTTTCATTGTGGACAAACCCCCATAGATCCCCTTGCTGCTATTTTCATTACTGCCATTGCAGTATCCTTCTTCTGCTGCAGTTCCACTTCTCGACAGAAACGTGGTATAAGTGGGCATGATTCTACTCTTCTTCCCTCTCCCCTTCACACCTTCCCAAACTGGTTACTGTGTGCTCAGGTCACTCTTTCCCCTCCCTATCCTCCTGGATTTTGCATTGCAGAAAAAAGATCAGAAGTGCTCTTGTGATAAAAATGATACCAACTTCTGTACTTAAACTAACACAACTGTGGTGGGACAAGCAGACTGTGTGTTGATAAATCCTAAGAAACTTTTGGGGTACAGACCGCCCCAAATGGCGAGGCTTCCCACCAGCAGAAAAAGAACCCGCAAAAGGCCATAGCGAGTGCGCCCAGTGGCATACAAGTGGCCACAGTCGCCACTGGCACACTCGTTACACAGTGTCCGTGCCTTGTTGATGCTGCACGGTGCTTGCGTAATGACAGTGCCGTGTTGTACAGGGCACTGCCATTTTGATGCCTTGTCACTTGTGCTACCCCCCACAAAATTATGCCAGTTCCTGTCTGAATTGGAGTTAAGCAGGTCAGCCTGCTTAGTACTTGGATGGGGGACTGCAATGATAACGGGTGTTGTAGGCTTGTATTTCAGAGAACAAACTCGCAAACCACCTTTGATATTCCTTGCATGAATACCCTATGAATTCAGGGGTCGCCATAAAGTTGACTGGCAATTAGGACACATATGGAACACTAGATGGGCTCAAATCTAAATATCTGAAGTACCAGAACATGTTTTTTAATTTCGAAAGCTAAGCAGGCTCGAACTGGTTGCTTGGATGGAGGACTGGCAAGGAATGCCAGGTACTGTAGGCTATATTTCGGAGAAAGGCAATGGCAAACTGCCTCTCAGTTTTCCTTGCCTAAGAAAACCATATAGATCACTGAGAAATTCCTGCAAAGCATTTACTTAATACAATAACATAGACTAAAAGCAGAAAGCTTTGGAAGTCCATTAAAACTGTTGAAATTATTTAAAAATGTACATTTAAAATTCTGACGCAGTAGCCCATATTTTTTACCGCGTTTAAAATGTGAATGGCTGTTGAAACATTAGGAAAAGCTAAAGAAGAACACTAACAGACATCGTGCAAAATAGAACCTGAGTATCCCTACAAAATTTAAAGGTAAGTGAAATTAATTCTGGACTGTAGCTTTGTGGCACCATAGCTCTCTGACAAATGCACAAAACTACAATTCCAGAATTTCATGCATTGAGCCATGGTGGTTAAAGTGGTGTCAAACCCGTATTTCTGTTTTTCACGTCTATGGGTCCATGTTCTGGAGAGTTTATTTGTGAGTTTCGCCAGCATCTGTAGCTGGCATCTTTCAGAGAATGTGTGTGGAAGGAGTTGGGTATATTATATATATACTATATATATATATATATTATATATATATATATTATATATATATAATTACTGTTGGTTGAGAGGAAGCGATTTACATGTTATTTGTGTATTGTTCTATTGTTGAATGGTAAGGCCTCACAGTGTTTTGTGTTTATGTTTTTACCCCGTCCTTCACTCCTAAGGCTATCAGGTGGCTTACAATTTCCCTGCCTTTAGGCTTACAACTCAAAGATATGAACAAAGGAGAAGGGATGGTGGTGTGGAAGGGTGAGGTCCAGTGGTTTTCTTCCCTCTGAGGCTGGACCAAGGCAGATGGGACTGGAGGGAGGGCTCTGCTTCTTCAGTAGCCCTGTGGAGCTGGGCTGCCTGTCACTCCCTGCAGGCCGAAGGATGACAGTTACATGTAGGGAGGCTCTATATCTTCATGCAGCCTGGTGGAGTGGGCTGCCTGTTCATCCCTCAGAGGCTTAAGGATGAATTTATCATGGAGGGATGCTTTATTCTTCGGTAGCCCTGATGGAGCTGGGCCTGTGTACTCCTTAAGGCCGAAGGATGTCACTCATGGAGAGAGGGCTCTTTTCTTCAGGCTAGCTGTTTTTCCTTGCAGGACGGAAGGATGACGTTATCATGGAGGAGGGTCTTATTCTTCAGATACCCTATTTAATTAATGATCCTTGTCTGTGGGAAAAACCTGACTTGGGTGTTTGTCATTTGCATTTGCTGGGTGTTGATTTGTGTTTTTAATGATGGCAGCCAACTTTGCTTTCTTTTGGGGTTTTTCTTTTCTGGTGGAGTTTTCCAGATGTTTTTTGGATTTCCAATGGCTTCCTGTGCATCCTGACATGGTAGTTGTTGGCATGTGTCCAATTCAGTGTTTTTCAAAGAGCATTTTTGCCCAAGATGTTTATAATGTGTTCTGCTTATGCTGCTTTTTCCAGCTGACAATCTGCAGTGTCTCTCATGTTCCTTGATTTCGTGTTTAGACATGTGTTTGTGTGGTCCTATGTAGATTGTCTGCAGCTGCATAGTGTGATAAATCTGTGGCTGTGAGAGGGTCTTCCTCCCTTTACTGAGCGCAGCTTTGCTGATTTTCTTGGTCTAGTTGAGTAGATCATTGGAGGTTGTGTTTCCTCACGTTTGCCTATGTTACTCCTTTGATGTATGGCAGATCCTTTTTTGCCCAGTCTACCAGTGTTTTTATTGTGTTTCTGGGTGATGACTGGAGTTGTTTCCAGTCTGAAGATGCCAGCCCCAGATGTTGGCAAAATGTCAGGAAAAAACTCTTCCAGAACATAGCCACATAGAATGAGAACTCCACAAAAAATGATGGATGCCAGCCATGAAAGCCTTCGACTTTCACAAAAATCAAATACTGTAGTCCTTCATTAGGGATGATGGAATATTCCTGGTTCCTGCCATATGAAAAGCATATGGTGCTGAAAGCAGTCTAGACATACTGTCTTTCCTTTTCAAAAGAAATTTCATGAGGGGAAAATGAGCAAAAGGATGAGAATGTGTAGCATTTGAGGTTGGAATGAGACATAGGTCTAACAGGCATTGGAGAAATAATACTGCTTTAACTACCATGGCACCAGGCTATGGAATTCTGGAGTTTGTAGTTTTGTGAGACATTTAGCCACAATAAACTACAAATCCCAGAACCCCATAGCATTAAGCCACAGCAGGGTTCGAATCCCTGCTCAGTCACAAAAACCCAATGAATGACGCTGGACAAGTCACATTCCCACAGCGTCAGAGGATGGCAATGGCAACCCCCCTCTGAAGAAACTCTCTTCATCTCTCTCTCTTTTAGGTGGAGGAGTAATAAAATGACAAATGCATATAAAACTGCACCACAGATGAATGGGAAGCCATAAATTTCACATTTATTTCAAATTTCTTTATTCTTTTATCTTTGCCTTTTGGTGTTGCATTATTTTTATACAGCACTATCATACACAATTATTATATACATTTTTTTTTGTATTCCACTTCTTTCTTGTATTCCAGAACAACCTCCTCCTTATTCTTTTTCTGTCAGCAGGAATTAGCTATTTTATGTTGGCTAGCTTTTAATACAGAAGGTTTTAAAAGAATGAGTTAAGGCTTGCTTGTAGGGTTTTAAATTCAGTTGTTTCTACTAACTTGTTATCTTTTCAATTGCCCTGCATTCTTTTAAGTGTACAGTTGAACTCTTTTAATACTAGGATGAATTTAATTCCATTTGAATATTTATTTTTGGTATATTCTTAGCCGTGTTGTTCTTTTAAAAAATTAATTCTTGAGTTCCAATTCTGGAAGAAAAGTGGGATGATGATGATGGCAATGACATTATATTATATTTATTATTTATTATTATAATAATTTGGATTGCTATAGGTTGGAAACAAATTGAAGGCACACAACAATTGCCTTCCCTTGCTACATCGCTGGTTTATGCTCCAACTGAATTCTGGTCAGTTTGTATGCTGTGTGGTACATAAGAAAAAGCCCAGGAGAAATGAGATCACAAGGGTGTGCTTCTTTCCACAGATCACCATTGATGATACAGCACATGAAACCATCAATACCTCCCTCTGTCACCTAGTGCTTACAAAGCCCAAGCTCAAGTTTATGCTCTGAGGCACAGAGACTCCTAGCCCAGATTTTTTGAACTCGGCTCTTTACAGATCACTGGAGCAAAGACTGACAGCATCATCTTGCAACACATAACCCATGTTGGGCACATTTTAACTTCCAGAGATATTTTGTCTATCAATTCCCTGTATGGTGACAACAGACCTTCGTATGTGCTAATGTGGAGGGAATGAAGCTCAGGAACAGGAATATGCTGTGAGAGACAAGCCTGTCCTCCAACTCTTCCATTGGCTGTATAGCCCTGCACATGCCTGGCAGTGACACACATTGAAAAACATATTGTGGCAGGAGGAGTGTTGCTCATTTCTAGGGCATATTTTCCAACTGGTTACCTTCATGTTTGATCAGACTATGGCTTAAATCCTGTTAACTATGGTGAATATACAGGAGACAGGCCATACATAAACATGCGTACATGTTATTTCACAGTGCAAATGCAGTGTGTGTTTATGGGCACATGAGTGAAAATCTGAAAAAATCAGTTTGAGTTCTGTCGTCTATCTAGTCCAAGGCTACTCAATCCAGCCTAGATCATCTCCAAACAAGTAATTGTCCAGCACTTGCTCCTGTGATCACCAATTGTTGGTTCCCATAAAGAAATGTATCCTGTTTAATCTAAACCTACCCTCCTGAAATTCAAGCCAATTGAATCTACATTTGGGAGAAAAAGCTTTTTGCCTGGGTTGCCTATGCGGTAGTTTTTCATGTATTTGAAGAAAACTATCCCATTCTTTTTTCTCCAGATGGACATGTCCAGTTCCTTTAACCATACCTCCAGTTCCTTTAACCATTGACACCATCAATGGAAGTAGTAATAATACAGAAAACTTTTTCCAAATACAGTCATAGCAACCTTGCTGAAACGTATGTAGGGCTAATATCCAGCTAGTGCCTGCATGTTGTCTTGGGATTTACTGTAAGCAGTAAATGATGCAAAGGAACAGAGAGGGAACAAAATGATGAAAACAATTGAGGACAAAGTCCACACCATTTTTGGTGCAGGAAACATTACTTTTTTTTTTTATCCAGTGCAGGAGACATGTTGGAATAGCAACTCACCAACCAGGATTATCCCCTTGTGGTTCATGTGCCAAATGCATTTCACATCTGACATGTACCATTTGGGCCAGTAAGAATTGCTGGAAAGCAGGCTTGAACACCTAAGCTTTTAGCAAACACAGGCCTCAATGCCAAATACACAGCACTTTGGGGCAAGCAGCCAGGGCTCTAGCAAGACCCAGTGATGTTGACATTCCCTTGAGCTCTTTAAACACTGTTCCAGTTGTCTGATCAAAAGTAGACCAGTGAGCTGTCATTACAATTTTCTGCAATATACAAACCATGGCATGACTCTCAGCTAGTGTATAAATAAGCTGGAAGTCCCCAAGGGGCCCACTGACATGTATTAGGGAGCCTATGAGAGGGAACATAAAGATTCTTTCTCATCCAGAAAGAATGTAAAGCTTGGAAATTTTATTGCTTTGGACTTTAATTGACCAGTCAGCAAAGTCACCATGGATTTTGGAAGCTGTAACCTGAAATGTAAAAGTTTCAAGCTCTGGATTTTTGTTATTTGTGTGCTGTGCTGTAGTGATAAATTATGCAATGCAGGTGTTTACCATGAGTATGCCCTCAAGGAAAGTCTAAGAGGTACATGGCTGTGCTGAACTGTATCAGTTCTAGCATTTTTTTATTTCCACAAGGAGCATACCTAACAGATCTTCATTTCCTGATCAAAACAAGCCACCCCCAAACACTTTGCATTTCAACAGGGATAACTTAACAGCACATTCGACTTCTGCAATGCGCTCTACATGGGGCTATCCTTGTGCCTAGTATGGAAACTTCAATTAGTGCAAAATATGGCAGCCAGGCTAGTCTCCCGAAAAACTAGGAGTGACCAGATATCACCTGTTTTGAAATCACTTCACTGGTTGCCTATCAGTTTCCAGGTGCAGTACAAGGTGTTGGTTATTATTTTATTATTGATAGATATTTTAATACTATTTTAACTGTATTGTGTTTAATTCTTTTTTAAGGAGGGATGTTGAGATAGAATATTGTATATTGTTGTTTTAATCTGTTGTTAGCCGCTTTGATTGTTTTATCACAGAAAAGCAGGATAAAAATAAAGGTTTTATTTTATTATTTATTATTACATTGTTGCTGTGAAAATCAATTTCTACCAGCTACTGTGAAGAGGGGCAGGAAAAGTTGCGCGAGATGGCAGAAGACATATTCACTACTAACCAAAAGCTCCTGGTGCCTCAATCCAGTAAACCCTGTTTCTACTACAACATTTTATAACTCTGCTAGAGAAACATCTACCATGCTTTTCTTTCCAGAATAGACTGACATGGAGTGACAGTTGAGCAGGTACATACTCACTGGTGGTGTTTTACATTGTTTATACAAGCTACACTCCAAAGGCATTATGGCTGCATCAAACGTAACTAGAAACAAAGGCCATACTCCCATTCCAATCAGAAAATACTGTAATTCTCTCTGGGAAAATGCTCCTGCACCCAGTACAAGAGTTCAGAAGAGTTATTTGGGGGGAATGGACTACAATTCCCACACTCCCCAGAACCACAGCCAGTGGCTGGAATTACATTGTAGTCCAAGGTAGCCAAATAGTATTGACTCCCCTGCCCAGGCCTTAATGTAACCAAATGGCAGCAACAGGAAAAGTATATGTCATTTTGATTTTCCCATAATGCCCTAGAACATACAACAGTCTCAAGTCTGGGCCCTGTGGGTTAAGAATGTGCAGCTCCTCAGATCTAGTAAGCCCACAGCTGGGACACCAAGTATGTAGGTGCCAGGGCATTTAATTTAGAGCTGGACTTTCCTGGCATCTCCGTCTGGTCTCATCTACAGTACAAATAGCCTCTACACCAGCCTTCTACATTTTCTTCCAGACAAGGAGGAACTGGGGACTCTGTTATTTCAGGAAATGAAATCCACCCTGGATCTAGGAGTCCTAGTAGATCACAAGTTGAACATGACTCAACAGTGATGCAGCAGCTTAAAATGCCAAAACAATTCTAGGCTGCACCAAAGGAAGTATGGTGTCCAGACTAAGGGAATTACCACTCTATTCTGCTTTGGTAGGCCTCCCCTACATTACTGTGTCCAGTTCTGGGCACAATTCAAAAAAGATGTTGACAAATAGGAGCGTGTCCAGAAGAGGGGGACCAAAATGGTGAAAAGTCTGGAAACCATGTCTATGTGCAACGACTTAGGGAGCTGAGTATGTTTAGCCTGGAGAAGAGAAGGTTAAGAGGTAATAT
This sequence comes from Sceloporus undulatus, assembly GCF_019175285.1. Classification (NCBI taxonomy): domain Eukaryota; kingdom Metazoa; phylum Chordata; class Lepidosauria; order Squamata; family Phrynosomatidae; genus Sceloporus; species Sceloporus undulatus. The sequence goes on from NC_056530.1 coordinate 4,985,491, forward strand.
GATAGCCCTGTTTAAATATTTGAAAGAATTGTCATACTGAAGATGGAGCAAGTTTGTTTTCTGCAGTCCAGAGAATAGGACCTGGAACAATGGATTCAAATGGCAGGAAAAGAGATTCCAGCTCAACATTAAGAGAAGGTTAAGAGGTGATATGATAGCCCTGTTTAAGTATTTGCAGGGACGTCATATTGAGGAGGGAGCAAGTTTGTTTTCTGCTGCTCCAGAGACTAGAACGTGGAACAATGGAACAGCAAAAGAGATTCCACCTCAACATTAGGAGGAACTTCCTGACAGTAAGGGCTGTTCGACAGTGGAACACAATCTCTCGGAGTGTGGTGGTCTCCTTCCTTGGAGGTCTTCAAACAGAGGCTGGATGGCCATCTGTCGGGGATGCTTTAATTTACATTTCCTGCATGGCAGGGGATTGGACTGGATGGCCCTTGTGGTCTCTTCCAATTCTATGATTCTAATACACATAAGGTCTGAGGCCTTCATTGTTGCCGATGCAATCCACTTCTGCTCAGCATACATTCCACCTGGGTCTTTACTTGAAAGTCAGTGTGGAAACCTCCAAAATAGGGCACTCTCCACTTTCATCTAAAAAGATACTGTCATGACATTCACCTTTTGAGTACCAAGTCAGAACTGCATATTCAACAAGTTGTTATTACTGTTATTGTTGTTTAAATTACCAAGCTTTTACATCAGAAAAAGGCTCCAAGATTTGACTAAGCTGTTGCCAGTCGCAAACAAGGAGTCCAGATGTTATGCAGGGCAACTGACACATTGTGCCACAAACTTCACAGCCCACACCTCTCAATATGGCAATGCTTGCAGTACATTACCCAAGCATGTACTTCTAAACTCATCTTTTCAACATTAAGGCTTAGAATTTTTTAAAAAGAAAATGAAAAAAGCAGAAAGTCTCAAATGTCATATTCTGTGCCCAATACAGAGTTCTGCATCATAGTTGCAGAACAGAACACAGCCGTGCCTTCAAAACATCACTGCAACACCTAAATCATTGCCAGACCATCATCCCCCTTTAAGTAATTCATTAATTCCTATTGCATTTAAGGGAAGCTCAAATTTCAGATCTAAGATTTTCCTCCTTTGCCTGCTTTTGTCAGCAGATATTGAAGATTCTTTGCTTTCTTTGGTTGCAACTGGGCAGTGTCTTCTCATTTGTGGCTGGTATACAAACGAATGTTGCATCAACAGAACTGCAAGAGAAAGGACACTTTCTAAAATAACATTAAGTTAACAATGTCAGATACTCTGGAACTCTACAATGTAAAAAGCCAAGTTCTGCAATGGTGCTCAGAATTTAGAAAAGTTACTTGTTTACTACAGTTCCTAGAATCTCCTAGCCAGTTGGGGGCTTCTGGAAAATGTGATCCAAAAAGGTAACTTTTCTATGCTCCAAAACAAGGCTCCAATTAATTACCAATAAAAGTGGACCCAAATGCAACAGTGCTTAGGGTAGGATGATGCATCAGTGTTCCAGCCAAAGCTAGAAATAATATAGATAACCAACATATTTTAAAAAAAATACTCTTCCTTTTTTCAAAATAATATTATCTAAATGAAGAACTATTAAGTAAAACTGTGTACATAGTTTGCCAGAGCCAGATAGTTGAATATAAAATTACAAAACCGAAAATCTAAGAACATCCATAGTATCAATACTTGTACTAATCTGCTAATACAGGCAGCTCATGAAAAGCACATGCACAACACACTACAGAGTAAGACAAAATTACAAACAATTTAGCATAGCTTTCTGAAATGTATGTGGAATAAAAAACCTGCACTCACTTTAACACTCCACACCATATTAGCCAATGAAAACTGATTTTCTAATTTTCTTTCTTTCTCCTGTTATTCCTTTTTCTTTCTCTCTCTGCCCTTTTCATCCTTTGCCCCCCCTTGCAACAGAAACTGAACTGTAGTAAGAAAAATGTGTTAAGTAAAACAATACATGTGTAAAATATGAAGTTGGGATGCAATGGACAAGGGAAGAAAGATTTGTGCTTTCGACCTAAAAATTGAACAGTGTCCATTTCTTTAAAATAAATAAATAACCGGGGCTGGATTTGACAATATTTAGGGGTCCCATGTTTTCCCCCTCCCACTTAAGAAGTACAGCATGGGAGGAAGATCATCCAGTAACTTAAAGAGGTTTCCCTGAGTTTAAAGCCTACAATTTGAAGTCTATTCATTCACTAGGTGGCAGACCTATTTTTATCTACCTTTTCCCCAAAAGGAGGCTTACAGTATTACTCAAATATAATAAAACTTAGTTGTAAATATAAAATTATACAACATACATGAACTTAAAACAGAAATGAGAGCACTTAAATATGATTAATAATAATAATAATGATTTATTTATATTCTGCCTTTTCCTTGCAGAATCAAAACATGGTGTGGATAGATACCCCCTTTAAAGCGATGCAGTGGTCATGCACAGCAGCCTTGGCTTCACTCAAAAGGATGGGCACAATTGCTGACATCCTGTTGGTGTCTTGTGTCCTTTATGCCATTTGGACATTTCAGAGGAAGTAATCCCCACCTCCTTGTACTCCCCTTTGTGCAGCTGCCATGGGCATCTACTGGTGGGAATATCTGGTCCTAGGAAGCTCACCTTATCCTCCCAGATCTCCACCGAGTTGGAGATCTGGTAAAATGACCCCAGCCCTCTTTCCATAATTGCAGACTGAAGCTGGTTGTTACCAGGATGCCTAGCAAATGCCAGTAGGTGCCCTTTGGGCATGGAAAATATGAAGAACCACATGGGTATGGGACACTGTGATTACATTGTGGGGTGGCAGCTAGTTTATCCAACTCTGACAAAGTAAGGGCTATGCTATCCCAGGCAAAAAAGGACAGTTTTGCTAGACAAGAGCTTGGCAAAGAAAAAAAAGGACTTTCACAGTCTCTGGAATAAGAATGATAGCCAGCAGAGCTAAAAAGAAGTTACTGGGTTCAAGACAGACCACTATTTGATTGTTCTTAAGGATATAGTATAATACTGACCTTCCATCGGTTCCCACACTCATTGCAGAGCACAAAAGTTGTCATAGGCTCATCAGCACTCCGTGTTTGCACCTGAAGGAGAAAGCCAACTGTAATCAGGAGGGGTTGCTCTTCTAAACATTAGGAGCACAAATATGAGCTGTAAAGGTGTGGGGAACACTATCTCTACTTCAAAATTTTCATTTACAAGGAGCCCTGCTGGTGCAGAGGTTAAATGCCTATACTGCAGTCACTCACTCACAAATCATAAGGTTGCGAGTTCAATACCAGCCAGGGGATCAAGCATGACTTAGGCTTGCATCCTTCTGAGGTCGCTAAAATGAGTATCCAGCTTGTTGGGGGAAATTAGCTTATAGTTGTAAACCACTTAGAGACTGCTCAGGTGGTATGAAGCGGTATATAAATGAAGCTGCTATTGCTATTTCCAACTAATCTGCAATTCACTTTTCACTGCTACAATTTGGGCCAGGCAAACTGCATTAGGACAAGCTAATTCTGCAACTTGCACAAATTAGTTAAACTAAGAATATCTGCTAACCAGAGAAAGGGGCAAAGAACTAGGTGGGATGCACTCATATCTGAGAACACCACCTGTATCTATGATTATTATTCATTACAGTTCATTATAAATGTTTATGGATATCATCAGCAGCATATTTATTGATTTATTTGATATACTGCCTTTCTCTCAATATTAACAGAACCCAAGGTGTCCAACAACAAATTTAAAAAACACAGCTAAAACCTTCCTGAATCAAGTTTTAAAAAAATTAAACAATTCTATTAAAAATGCAAACCTAAAAACAGTTCAAGAACATATTAAAATGACTCAAAGCATAGCACAACCCTTGAAAAGATCCTTCTGCAACATAAATCATAAAGCCTTCCTTAAATAAGGCGATCTTATGGGTAGAGTTGCTTTCTCAAACTTGGGCTTACAACTCCCATCAGCCTCAGTCAGGATGATCAAGGAAAAAGGGAATTACCGTTTCAGTTATCTGAAGAGTGCCATATTGAGGAAGGCTGAATTTGAGTTTTATGTAAGAACCAAAAAAAATCTCTTAAAATCTTGAGGCTCATTAAATAATACATTACAGAACTCTAAAGAACAAACACACAGGTTGTGATAATCCCAGTTTCAAAGCCATTATGTGCCCAGAATCCTGACATTGTGGAGCAGTTTCTGAACAACAACAACATCACAAAATTCTGCTTGTGACCTAATATACCTGGGTTTCTCCTGCAGAATCATAAATCTCAACTACCCCATCTGGCTTTCCCTACCTGATTATATGTGCAATTCTTCTTCCTGCATTTGCCACACTGGAAGAGGTCAGTAGTGGTGCCACCAGTCTTTGCCATCTGATGCTCACGGATGGCTTCTTGGGTCATTGCATTCCTCAACTCCTTCAGCTCATCACTAGCCATTTCCTAAAATGCATAAGAGTATCACTGGAATTAAACATAACAGAAGCAATGGATACAGTTTCCTTTGAGGTTGCAGTCTTTACAAAAGAATTCTATGTAAGCTGAGTAAAATCAAAGTCCCACTGGGAGCAAAGCAAAACTTTAGAAGTTACCTTCTGGAGGCCTTTTCTTGACAAGATTTGTTCACAGCGGGTTTGCCTTTGTTTTCCACAGAGACTCAGAAAGTGTGACTTGTCCAAGGTCACCCAGTGGGTTTTCACTGTCAAGCAGGGATTCAAACACTGGTCTCCAGAAGCGTAACCCCATGCTCAAACCACTATATAGCACACTGGCAAATGCACCACAGTATTTTCTTTATTCAAAGCAGTTTGTGACTGCTGTCCTTTGGCACTCAGTGGGATTTGCCAAGGTTACCCAGTGAGTTTCTATGGTTGAGGAGATTCAAACCTTAGTCTCCACAGTCCTAGTCCAACACACACCACTACACCATGCTGGTTCTCCAATCACTCTGGCTATCCGAACAACTTTTTTAAACAGGCAGCTCTTAATAAAGGTACACTAATTAAGATAACCTCTAATCCAACATGTTATCTGTGCTTACCTCTGCTGTCATCCTGGCAATGAGGCTGGGTGAGATGGCTCCACTCAGTACATTCCGTCGTAAACTGGGATTCTTAGGGTCCTTCAGGTTGCTGATCCGGCTCCTCACTCTGTTACGGTACTTCATATCACTGCCCTTCAATTCCTGGTAGATATGTGGTCGCATTAAGGAATTATAAAGTAAGCATATAATAAAAGATAATAATGGGAGAGCTGAGTAGAAGGATACAGCACAAGGATCAGGACTGATCACTGCAAGACCTTTTTTTAAAAAAAAAGTAAGGAAAGAAATGAAGACCTCAAATAGCATGTGGTGTGCATTCACATAGGCATGCTAACACAGTTGCACACACATTGCACATTCATCAAGAATATTGGGACTTGAGGTCCCATGGTATTTTGTATCTGTCCAGGGGGGAGGTCCAAAATGAAACCCCTGTGGATACACAGACAAGACTGCATTTGATTTTTTAAAATTTGAGTTTGACTATTAATAATGACATTTTATAGGGTTGATTATTTATGGTATTAAAGCACCGAAAGTGCGTTTCTCAAATAATATACGTTAACCACTGCTGAGAAGGTTGAAAGTCACTTTTTTTCTTCTTTTTGTAATAAGTTTCTTTTTTTTCTTATCTTGTCTTTTTTTCTGATTGTCAGTGTTGTGTTTTATATATCTTGAAACCCTAATAAAAAGAAAAATAAAAATGTAGATCAAACCAAACTTTCTATAGCCCAAGTTTTCACCACAGATGATTACAAGTTTCACCACCTTAAAATGTATTCTCAAGATCTACATTCATCAATTCCTTAGAGGCGAAACCAACAATAAGGTTTCCTCTGGCTCCCTACAGGAGAATGCACAGTCCTACAGACAGTATTGGATGGCACATCCCATCATTCCTAGCCAAGCTGGTTAATAGTGAGGGATTATGAGAATAATACTTCATCAAAACCTGGAGAGTCACACATTCCTCCTCCCTACTCTAGCTCATATTGGCACCTCACAACCTATATCCATCCACAGGATATGATCTTCGATTTCAGCTGCCATTTTATCACAATTGACTCCAAATTGCTTGTAATCATCTGCAGAGAAAAAAAATGATGGAAAGAGTCAGTGAAAGTAAGAAACAAGAAAGATGTTTATCTATCTGTATAGTTTATACTATAACCATTAATTTCTATGTTAAGTATATATTCAAAGTAGATTACAACAAGTTTTGCTGAAGAACAAAACGGAACAGTACATTAAAAGGAAAAAAATGGTGTCCAGTAACAGCAAAAAATGTTACAATATAAGGAAGATTTTAAAGAATGTGCACTGAAATCATTAATGTTGTTGTGGATGATGGTAAGGAACATTTATTTTTATCATTTATTTACAGTAATAAAAATGACAAGAACAACAACAGGCCACTGGAAGAAGAAGGTAGGATTGTTTTAGTTACAAATTTTTAGGCTTAACATGTATCTGCGCCACATAATTGCACACATTTGATATCACTAACTGTGAAGAATATGAATGCTCATATATCCCATTCTTATGTAAGAAAACAAAATCTTCCTCCTAGCCAGGATCGAGAGAATTTTTTTCACATTTTTAGATTTTTGAAATGTTGTTTATTTGCTTTTCACGTCTGTCTTAAAATTCCACAAAGGTTTATTGTAAAAATAAACAGGCTTCTTTTGTACCAAATGACTTTTTTTTTTTACACAAAACCATTGCATTTTGATACATACTTCTCCTGGCAAAAACTGGATAGGTCCTTTTATCCTCTCACATAGAATCATAGAATCGTAGAGTTGGAAGAGACCACAAGGGCCATCCAGTCCAACCCCCTGCCATGCAGGAAATCCAAATCAAAGCATCCCTGACAGATGGCCATCCAGCCTCTGTTTAAAGACCTCCAAGGAAGGAGACTCTATCACCCTCCGAGGGAGTGCATTCCACTGTCAAACAGCCCTTACTGTCAGGAAGTTCCTCCTAATGTTCAGGTGAATCCTTTTCCGAGCTTGCATCCATTGTTCCGGGTCCTGTTTTCTGGGCAGCAGAAAACAAGCTTGCTCCCTCTTCAACATGACATCCGTTTCCAAATATTTAAACGGCTATCCATCACTCTTCAACCTTCTTTTCTCCAGGTCTAAAACACCCCAGCTCCCTGAGTCGTTCTTCTAAGGGCAAGGTTTCCAGACCTTTCACTATTAGTCGCCCCTCTTGACACGCTCCAGTTTCTCAATGTCCTCTGAATGTGGTGCCCAGAACTGGACACAATATTCTAGGTGGGGCTGACCAGAGCAGAATACAGTGGCACTAATTCTCTTGATCTAGACACTATACTTCTATTGATGCAGCCTAAAATGCATTGTCTTTAGCTGCCGCATCACACGTCTCTCATCAGTTCAACTTGTAGCCTATTGGACTCCTAGACCTGTCACAACGTAGTTTCATTCAGCCAGGTGTCACATCCTGATATCTGTGCATTTATTATTCCGCCCTAAGTGCAATACCTACATTTTCCGGTGTTGAATTCTTTTGTTAGCTTTGGCCCAGCTTCTAGTCTATTCAGTAATTTGAACTTGATCCTGTCTCTGGGTATTAGCTATTCCCCTAATTTGGTGTCATCTGCAAATTTGATAAGTATTGCTCCCGTCTGTCATCCAGGCATTCGAGAAAGATGTTGAATAGCACTGGGCACCAGACAGAGCCGTGGGGACCCCACTGGTCACTTCTCTACAGGATGAAGGAGCCATGTTGAGCACACCTTTGGGTTCGGCCGGTCAACCAATACGATCAGTACATGTAACAGTCCTTTGTCTAGCCCACATTTACAAGCTTGTTGCAAGAATTCATGGGGAACCTGTCAAAGGCCTTAGTGAAATCAAGATATACTATATCCACAGCACTTCCCTCATCTACCAAGTGTATTTTATCAACTAAAGAGATTAGGTTTGTCTGGCATGACTTGTTTCTCTGAAACCCATGTTGACTTTTTGTGATTATGGCATTGCCTTCTAGATGTTCGCAGACTCTCGTTTAATGATCTGCTCCAGAATCTTTCCTAGTACTGATGTCAGACTGGACGATAATTGTTGGGATCCTCTTTTTCCCCTTTTTGAGATGGGGACGACGTTGCCCTCCTCCAGTCTGCTGGGGATCTCTCCTGTTTCCGAGTTTTCAAAGTTATTGCCAATGGCTCTGATTACATTTGCCAGTTCTTTTAATACCTGGATGGAGTTCATCTGGTCGGAGACTTAAATTCATTTAGATTAATAAGGTGTTCCTAACTATCTCTTTACTATTCTGGCTGAAATCCCCTATTCTGTTCCCTCTGCTCCATTATCCTCAGGTGAGCACCCTTTGCCTTTCTGAGAAGACTGTGGCAAAGAAGGTGGTTGAGTAATTCTGCTTTCTCTGTCTTCTGTTAGCATTTAGCCATTTCTCCACGCAGTGGCCCTACTGTTCTCTTTCTTTTTTTTGCGGCGGACATATCCAAAAAAGCCCTTTTATTGTTCTTAACCTCTCTAGCAAGCCTGAGTTCATTCTGCGCTTTAGCTTTTTGACTTTACCCCTACACATGCCTGCTATTTCTTTGAATTCCTTTTTGTGATTCCCCCTTTTTCCATTTCTTATACATGTTCCGTTTCAAACTTAGCTCGGTTGAAAGTTCCTTAGTCATCCATCCTGGTTTCTTGAGACACCTCCCGTTTTTTTCTTCTCACTGGAACGTTGTGAACTGGAGCCTTCAGTATCTCCCTTTTGAGAAATTCCCATCCGTCTCGGAACCTTTATCTTTAGTATTTCTGACCATGGAATTGCCCTCAATACTTCTCTAAGTTTACTGAAATTCGCTCTCCTAAAGTCTAGAGTGTGTCTGACTATGCTGGCTTCTCCTTTCCACTGTATTACAAACTCCAGGAGAACATGGTCACTTCCACCTAATGATCCCACTACTTGAACCCCATTAACCAAGTCATCCTTGTTGTTAGGATCAGATCTAAATAGAGACCCCCTTGTTTCTTCCACTTTGGACCATGAAATTGTCTTCCAGGCAAGTGAGGAATTTGTTGGCCGAGGATTTTGCTGAGTTTGACTTCCAGAAATATCAGGTAGTTGAGGTCGCCCACATAACACATCTCTCTTGACTGTGTGGTCATCTGTTCTAGAAGATATCATCCAATTCCTCAGTCTGATTGGGGGTCTGTAGTAGACTCCCACCGTACTCTTGTGTTTCCTCCCCTTGATTCATCCAGATGTCTCCACCTGGCTTCAATGATTGATGTCTGGATCTCTTCACGGTGTAAATATCTCTGATTCTAGTGATTCCTCCTCCTTTCCTGTTTGGCCTATTTCTCTAATAAGGTTTACCCTCTATTCCACATTCCAATCATGAGACTCTCCCACCAGGTTTCAGTGATGCATTATATCATATGTGCTTGTTTACTAGGAGTCAAGTTCATCTTGCTTATTTTCCCATGCTCGTGTACATTGTGTAGAGGCATCGCAGACCCGGTCCCATTTACTTGCTTGTGCAAGTTTATTTGCTCCCCACTGTGGTGCTTGCACTTTTTCTTGTTTCTCTATGTCAGTTTGACTATTTCACCATCCCTTTCGCCTCCTTAATTTGTCTCCCTTCCCCTCGGAACTCAGTTAAAGCCTCCTGATCAAGTTTGAGACTTTGGCAAAACATTTCTTCCAACTGGCGTGAGATGCAACTGTCTGTTGCAGAAGTCCTCCTCATGGAACGCAGCCCATGATCGAAGATCCAATCCTTCTCGGCAGCACCTTGCGAAGCCAGTTGTTCACATCCGCTATTCCTCCTCTGGTCCACCTGCCCTTCAACTGGCAGGGACGAGATGACAACCTTACATCCATTCCTTTCAGCTTCCTCCATGGGCAATTTATCTGGTTGCAGCTGATAAAAAGCTCAAAACAAAAGTTGCAAGTCCTCTGCTTCGGTCTCTACTAGAAAGCTAGAGATGGCAAAATATTGAAATTTGGATATGGTTGAAGACATATTTTCATGTGTTTCATCCTGGACTGGCAAGAATTTTCACAGTTTGGAATTTTTCGCACAAAATTCATCATAGTGCTTTGTGCATTTAAAACATTTTTTCGAGTGCCACCATATATTTCTATAAGAATTTTTCTGCAAGAGAAGCTAATTTTCCTGCACTGAAAATGCTATTAGGGAGTATTTGTGGCTGATTTGCACAGTTAAAGAGCCTTTCTGCCAGGAAATGGGTGTTCTGTGCAAAAAAAATTTTCAGCACTGGAAATGGTTTTTTTACACAGAAAGGGCTGTTTTTTCCACAAAAAAAACTATGTGTGAATTTTCTATAGATACTTGAACTGCAATAGGCTTTCAAAACTGTTTTTTCGAAATTCTACAGCAGGAAGAATTACTTGTTCTTCCTTTTAGAAGAAACTTATGAAGACTCTATCCCTACGAAAGTTCTAGTAGGTGTCCTGGTGTTCTAGTAGGTGTTCTCAAGCACTTGAGGATTAAATCAGTGACTTGGAAATTCTTTAATATGAAATTCTAATTACCTCAGTAACCTACAAATCCCAGGACCTGGGATGCAAGTGTAACACTTAAAGTATCAAAAACTGTTACAGTAGTGCAGTGCAAAATTTAGTTAGTCCAAGTTACAGACAGGATAGTAATTAGGAGCTCATGTCAAATACATAATGGAAAGCGAGTTTTCAGGAGAGTACTGAGGAAAGTAAGAGTTTTCAGCTTTAAAAATTGACTGATGTCACATAATCTAGGCACTACAAACACAAGAAAATGCACGTGCATGACCACCCCTGGGCTAAGTAATACTTTTTTGTTCCTTTCTCACTAAACAAGAATTTGAGCATCCATCTGTGGAATGTTTTCCTGTCAAAGTACTTTGTTTCACCTTCCATTTTGAGAGCTGCGGATCATCTAATGCATTTGTCCGGCAGCGGTCTCCCCGTCGATAGTAGGGTGCCAAAAAGCAAAAGAAGATGCAAATGCTGCGAGTCAGTAACGGGCTGGTGGGTGTCTTGGGCCCCTCTTGGTTAGGTTTGTTATTGGACTGAAGAAGGCAACAAGTGACAGGTCTTCACATAGTAGACATTGTAAATGTGTAGGCTGAAGCACTCCAGGGACAGCCCAAAACTAAACTGCAACAATCACCAAATGGCACTTCTTCCCTACCCATCCAAAGCAGGTAGATATCATTAGACCAGTCTCATTATCGTGTGAGCAGAGGTCAAGATATAATGACAAACAGTACCTCTTCTCTGTGTGTGATAAAATAAATCATAGAATTCGTAAACATTACTGACAACACAAACAGCTCACTGAAGTGCTGCCCTATTCTGGCTCTTGACAGGTTGGTGCCAGAGATTGTCTTTAAGTGAAGTTACAAATCTGTGGACTGCATCACTTTTTTAAAGCACTCGTGCACATTAAAATAAAATAAAATAATAATATAAAGTGATAGCATAATTTAAAATAAAATGAAAGCTATGAATAATCTTCAGCAGAGAAAAACGTGTCCGAGAAAACGGCCTGCTCTGATAATTCCTCATAGTCACTAGCCATGTTGTGTAAGTTCAGGGAGCTGTAGGCTTAAAAAACAAAATCAGATAATTCATGCAACCTTAAGTGATTTGTGTCAAAAATACCATGCCAGAAGGTATCAAGACCACACCCTTGGAGAACTGTTATAATAACCTCTCTCAACTAGAACTGTGAGTAAAGTTTTCTTGGCATTCCAAACTAGCGTGATTATTATTTTAAAAATGCATATTGTACTGGTAAAGCGTGACAGATTAATTACTGTCCCCAGACATCTCTTGGGGGAGGAGGAAGGAAGCCACAGAGAAGAGAGTGAGTCTTCTGATGTCTTCTTTGTAAGAAAGAGAAAGGGCATTATGTAAGCGTGAGAGGACAATGAAGTTGGTAGAAAGATTTGAGGTCTTCCTTCAAACACACATATACACTTGTCCCTCACAATTGGTGGTTTGACTTCTGCAGATTTGATTAGTCATGGATTTATTTATATGTTCTCTCTACGAAATCTAGGTCTGCAGCACAACACTATGGTCACCTTTAACCAAAGGTTGCATTGAAGGGCCTAGAGCGTGATGCAAACCCACTGCATGCGTGCCGGAAGTTGCACTTTGGCCAATTTCCTCGGGCATGGGGTGAGGGAGGAGAAGCGGAAGAGGCTGTGCGTGCCCGTTCATCCCCTCCCTGCCTTTTCTGGCCTCCATCTGTCCTCGGAGACAGCTGGAAGCCAGAAAAGGTCACTCTGGAGAAGGAGCCAGAGGGAGTCGTGCCCTTGGTCTCCTTCACAGCCTTTTCCAGCCCCCAGCTGCTTCTCAAGAGAGCATAGAGGCTGGGAAAAGGGCGGGGAGAGGAGGAGCGACTGGCGGGCGCCAGTGCCTCCTCCTCAGGGAGCTTTCCTGGCTCCAGCTGTCTCTTGAGAGACAGCTGGAAGCAGGGAAAGCTCCGTGGGGAGGGAGGAGGGGCCCTCCCCATCTCCTCCTTCTCCAGTTTATTTTCCTGCCCTCCAGTGCCCGTTTGGGGCATTTTGAGGGCAGGAAAGCTCGTGGGGAGGGAGGCAGGGGCCCTCCCATCGTCCTCCTTCCCCACTTACCTTTTCCTGCCCTCCAGTGGCCCCAAACGGGCACCTAGAGGGCAGGGAAAGCTCCGTGGAGAGGGAGGCAGGGGCCCTCCCCATCTCCCCCCTTCTCCAGTTACCTTTCCTCTCCCCCAAGGGCTTAGAGAGCCCTTGGGGTGAAGAAAGGTCTGGGAAGAGGAGGACTGGCCCTGCCCATGGCTCCTCCCCCCATGGACCTTTGCTGACCTCAGCGTTCTGTGAGAGACACGCTGGGCGGGAAAAAGGCAGAGGAAGAGCCCCGCCCAGAGGGTGGAAACTTCACCCATGGAGGGTGGAAGCCACACCCTCTGGGCCAGAAGCCCCGCCCCAGCACACAGCCCCATCCCAGGGGACAGAAGCCCCGCCCCCTGGCACGCGAACCTAAAAAGGTTCGCCATCACTGGCCTAGAGATTCTTAGAGAGAACACTCCACTAGGCATTTGTGGCTCCTCCAGCACAATTCTATGTAAGTGTCTGGCAGATGTTGACCACAGAGTTGCACTGGAGGACCTAGAGATTCCTAGAGTGTTCTCTCACATAAAAACATGGTGTTTTTGTTATTTGCAATTTTTCCACATTCATGGGGTCCTGTGCCCCCAACCCCAGAGAATGTGGGGAGATGAGTGTAAAAAGCACACATACCTTTCTTTCTTGAGCTCCAGGTGCAACTTTTTGGAAACAGACAAAGCACCTTTGGGATCTCTGCATATAAAGAATACAATCTGATGTTCAGTCATGCTGCATCGTGGCACTCCTCAAACCGCATCCCCACCATCACATGCTTTATTGCCCAGTTTGCCCTGGCAACCCAAAAAGAGTGGCTTCTTCAAAAGCTGCAGTATTCACCAGCTGTCCATCCAATTACATTATCATAGTTTCAACAGCTTATGCTTCTTCAAATACAGCAAACCATCATAATCTACATAACATTCTTCAGACAGCAAAAATGGATGAATCCTAAAGAAAGGCATTTCAGCCTTTTCTGATGCTTATAGGGGAGGACAAAGTGTAGCTGCAGGACTATATGCAGTGCTCCCAATGCCATCTTTGTGGATTCTGATCCATCTCCCTGTTTCTTCCACACCTCCCTTTAATCCTTCCAGATTGCATCATAAAAACTATGGATGCAAGTGCAGTAGAGGCTCTGTTTAATGAAGTTCTGAATGCCCCTCAAAATATATCAATTGAGGACACCTCAACCATCTGTCAAGGACAACACTCTCTGGAATTATCCAGTATTATAATACTCTGGTTGCACCATTTACAACACTTTATTTTTTTAAGTTTTTAAAACACTTTCCAAAGACAGCCAGGAGCAGAGGATATAATATGCATCACCATGATTAGATCTTGTATCTCCAGAATCTTAAGAGTTGGAAGAAACTGCAAAAGACATCTAGTCTAATCCTCTACAATGCAGGAATACACAATTAAAGCACTTCTAAAAGATACTTATCTAACCTGTGTTTAATGACCACAAAAGACAGAGACTCTATGCCCCCTCAATGCTTTATATTCCACTGTTGAACATTTCTTTTAAAAGTTCATCCTAATGTTTACACCAAAACTCTCTCCTTGTAATTTGAATCCATTGGTTCTCATTCTAGTATCTGAGGCGGCTAACTCATTTCATCATGAAAAGACCACTTGCAAATCTGCCTTACAGTAGCATTGTCTAGCCCACATTTTACTAGCTTTTTTGCAATTAATATCAAGGGCGATCTTGTCAAAAGTTTTACTGAAATCAATATATACTGCATCAGAGCATAGCATTAATCTTGTAATTCTATCATATAGAAAGAAAATGCAATACATGCATGTAGCTTGGAAAAAATTTTTTCCATGTTTTTATCAGTACTTGGATGAAATTTTAATCTGGGAGTCACAACTGAAAAATGTAGCTGTGTCAAGCTCTAAAACATGACAAAAGAAAAAAAGAAAGAAAGAAAGAAAGAAAGAGTAAACACATGGCTCAGAATTAAGGCCCATTCCTTCTCATGAGGGACTGGAAATGGTATGAAGGATATTCTCTAAATCTATAACTGAACTTAGTTCAAAAATAACCCCTTGCATAATACCTACTGGGACTGGATCCAACACTGCTACCTGTGTATGTTCTCATCATGTACACATGAAAAAGCAGAGCACCTCATTCTTGCTGGGTTTTTTTTCTCTAGGAGCTTTCAAAAAAAGAAAGAAAAGGTGCTGGAATACTATGACTCATCTACATGGTGTTTACATTCCCCTTCATATACCTTTCTCATCAGCAAACTGTACCTGTCTGGCTTGGGAATGACAGAGGTGCAACTCTTTGGCTCTGTCTCTTGAGATATGGACTTGTTCAGTTTTCTGGAAAGAAAAAATTGGAGAGATAAAATAACAGTTAGTGCTTTTCATACTTGATATACCCAAAGATCAGATCAATTTGTGTACCCTAAAATATTGCTCTGTCCTTAAAACATGTAAAAGGACATCTCAGAGGCACCTGTGAAAAAGTAGGAATGGAGAATAGTCATGCTTCAGTTCCTTTCATTTCCCAAGTTGTACAAATCAATGATCCCTCTTCTCACCTTGCTCCACATTAAATCTAATGTTAATACACACATATTATGTGGCTTAGTTTTTTGTGGGTTTTTCGGGCTATGTGGCCATGTTCTGGAAGAGTTTATTCCTGACATTTTGCCAGCATCTGTGACTGGCATCTTCAGAGAATGCTGGCATAGAAGTGAGTGGGGTCTATATACTGTGTGACCCTTGGTTGGGAGGAAGTGAATTACATGTTAATCTGTCTGTTGTTGTATGGTAAGGGTTTAATCAGAGATCCATTGTCTGCTGGAAAAAACCACTGACCCTAGGTCCAGAATTTCTGGGTCAAAAACTTCAGTGTTTTCAAACAGTATTTTATGCCCAGGGTGGTTTATAACATGGGCGGGATACAGACCGCCCAAAAAGGGCGGTCTCCCGCCGCCCTGGTTTGCTCCACGAGGGAGATGCAGCGGACAAACCGTGTGGCTCTGTTGCAGAACAAAAAGAACACGCAAAAAGCGAGTTCTTCTTGCGGCAGCTTAGTGACGCCACAATGCGCCAATGGTGCACTTGCGGCATCACAAAGGTGCTGGGACGTGCAGATGCTAAGCAACCATCACGTCAAAATGGCGGCACCCGTGTGTACAAGGTGCCACCATTTTATGCCCATCATGTGCTAGGAGTGAGGCCAATATGGACGGTGCGTCCTCGGCCAACCCCTAGTACGTGACAGGGCGACGCAAAGGCCTGTCTAAATAGGGCCATGTTCTGCTACTGCTGATTTTAATGGCTGACCCAATCTGCAGTGTCTCTTGTGTTCCTTGGTTCATGTTTGTACACTGCGTTTGGTGGTCCCTATGTAGACTTCTTGACCATGCCAACAACTATCAGGTCTGAATGCACAGGAAAGCCATTGAAATCCACAAGCATCTGGACAACTTCAACAGAAAAGAAGAAACCTTAAAGTAAATAAAGTTTGGCCACCAGTTCTTAAAGACATCAAAATCAAGACCCAGCAAGTGCAAATGAAAACAGGTCAGTGACAATGGATCACTAATTAAATAGACACCCTTAGGTCTTGACAGTCAACAACCAGACCAACACACAGATTAACATGTAAAGCACTTCCTCTCATCAAAGGTTCACACAGTATATATACCCCCCTCACTTCCATGCTAGCATTCTCTGAAGATGCCAGCCAGATGCTGGCATCAGGAAAAAACCTTTCAAGAACACTACCACGTAGCCTGAAAAACCCATTAAAAATTATGGATGCCAACTGTGAAAGCCCTCCCCCCAGTCCATCTGCCTCAGAGGGAGAGAAGAATGCTGGACCTGATCCCCCCATTCCCTTCTCCTTTTATGTGGTGTCTTTTAGATTGTAAGCCTGAGGGCAGGGAACCATCTATTATCCCCACTGTTGTAAGCTACCCGGATTCCCAGTGATTGGGCGGCATATAAACAATTTTGGAGTCACAGCAGGTGCAATCCAACATGTGGCTGGCCATAACTTGTCACTATTTGAACTAAGATAGTCCTAACAGGCCAATACCGGTCTTTTGGCTTTCCATCAGGACTTTTGCAAAGGTTTGTTTGGTGAGAAAGTGCATCTTCAACTTGCAGACCAGGGATGTTTCCTTTTTCTTTTTCTTTCTCCTTTTTCTTTTTCTGGTCCTGTGATGATTCTGAAAGAAAGAAAATGGCATTTGATTTACTGTTATTAACAGCCTTTAAATGGCTTGCAAAAACTACAGTGTGTAAATACACTTGGTGAGTGAAATCACTCAATTTCAACTACAACATGCTCTCCTCCCCAGTCATTTAATCTGAGGAGCATTTATCTACCACCAAGTCATCACACTTTGCAGCCTACTGCAAGGCAATCAATTCATAAAGTGCCTTCTGCATCATAAGAACGTAAGAGGACCTGCTACACATTTTCTGGGACGCCCTTGTCCACCTCTTACCTAGCAACTTCTTCCAGTTCTTGATGAGGACTTTTCCTAGAGCTACCACCTCCTCATCTTGGCTGTGCTTACGGATGGTATTGACAGCTATGCCTATTCTTGTCGTCTGAAAGGAGGAACAGAACAATTAGCATTAATGCTCAGAGAGGTAAAAGTGTCTGTTTTGTAAACAGGCCCCTTCAGAAAGTCACCTTTTGGACAATAGTTCCCAGAATCCCTTGCCAGCATAATTAGAGTTGTAGCCCAACAAAGAATTTTTCCTAAGCTCTGCTCTCCTCATGGATAGGTTAAAATAATTGCCAGGTTGGCATAACAACACACTTCTTGGAGCCAAACACTGATCCAAATACAAACTTCAGTCAAGTGTGCAACTGATTCACCATTTAAAAAATATTTTGCTAAAGTCTTGGGATGTGTGATGCCACCCCAAGGAGAAAACGGCTAAATATAAAACTATTCTTATGGTAAGATTTAGATACAAATTAGACCCTTGCAAACAAAGTGTAGAGAAGGACTCATGTGATCCAGGTTAAAATTATAATTCATCCATGAAATCTTCTGTGTGATCGTAGGCCTGACAAACTTTAAAGGGTTGTTGAGAGGATAAAATGGGGAAGAGAAGAAACAATGGTTGGTCATGTGTTTCTGACACTCCCACCCCCAAAGCGCCTTGATCCATCCCAATTAATTTTTTTAACCCAAAACCCTCCCAAACACACTAAATGCAGTTGCTTTGAGACCTCCCAATAACATTTTGAAAATTAGCTGCAGAACAAATGAAATAGAAACCAGAAGTGATGTGACATCGCTTCTTGTGTGCCACTGATGTACTATGGCAGCATTTGGAGATCAGTAGGTCCAAAACATGTCCCTCCTCCCCATGCAATTGCCTACCCAGTATCTGTAAGGATGAAAGGCAGTTTTAAAACATCTTAATACAATCAATCAATCAATCAATCAATCCACCATCTTGAGCTTCTTGGAGAGATGATTGGATAAATGCAACAATGCTCAGATTCCTCAACATGTTTTCTTCATTTTCCATGCTGTGGTACCTGGAGAAGCTGAATAGTCATCGTGCAGCTGTTCAGCTTCTTTAACAGGTCAAGAGCTCCTTCCTAGGAAGAGGGAAACCCATGAGACATACTGACATGCCTTAAACACTTATTTGTTTATTTACCTCATGCAAGATGTTCCATAATGTTCTATTCCAATTGTGAGGAACATGTGGCCTTCCGTTGTGGTTGGACAGCAATTCCCATTGGCCCTAATTAGCATAGTCAAATGAAAAGTTTCATGGGATTTGGAAGTTTGACAACATCTGAGGAGGCTCAATTTGTCCACCCCTATTCTATAGGGATTGGAGCTTTTGGAGGGACAGACAAGACACCAATGGTACTTTTAAATTCTATTCCCATGATTCTGAATTTACCTACAGATAGCATCGGTGCATCTTGTGTGGCCTTACTGTAACAAAAGCAACATTGGTTCTTACCTGTGAGATGTTCGTTTTCAGCTATGTAGGTGGAAACATCCTATAACGTGGGTTGATTCCATCTCTTGCTCCAAAATAGGCAGGAAAAACAGACTTGAAGGAGTCGCCACCAGAGGGAGCAACCCCCTCCATCCCTCAGTCAATATTAAAGCCAAGGATAGAAAACAAACTCAGAGAGCATTTAATGCAAATCTAAGTATAATCAATAGAAACTATCATAAAGTCAAACTAAACATACTAACTAAGAACAACCCTTGCAAAGCCAAGGGAAACAGCCTCCTCAGTTCTGGGTGGGGAGGATATTTCCACCTACATCACTGAAAACGAACATCTCACAGGTAAGAACTAATGTTCCTTTTTCCAGCGATGGAGGTGGAAACATCCTATAACGTGGGACTTACCAAACCTCCCCAAACCAATGGGTGGGTGAACTGAGGCATATCACTTATGTGAGAACCTCCAGATGTGTCTTCCAAAGGAAGCCTCTTCTTGATTCAAGGCAACTCAACAGAGGTGGCATGTAAATGTAGAAGATGAAGGCCATGTCATGTCCTACATTTATCTTAGATGGATGTGATTGTTGGTACTGCACAGGAAGTAGCTGCACTGTAAATGGAGTGATCAACAACTGATCACAACAGAGATATCTCAATCTCCTTGTAGCATGTTAAAATGCATCCAAGACAAGCCACAGTTTTATCAGTGCCTTGTTTTGATTGTGACAAAAAGATGTTGAAATCATTTCTTGAATCAAGTTATTAGAAATGTTGGTTTTGTCATCAGTGACCTGGATTGGGTCAGTCATTTGGTGTACATGAACCCTTAATGTTAACTTGTCAATTTGAATCAGAATTGAGCTGTTAGTAGTTGTGGCTGAAAACAAACACTATTGGTTTTAATTGAAGCCAATTTATATTGTGGAGTAGAGATTGTTGGTCGTATTTTTTATTTATTCATTTTGCTTATTGAGAGTAACAAATAATTCACCATTATTTGGAACGCCATCAGGGGCCAAATCAGACAATCCTTCTCAATTGGCAGCAACAACCACTGTTCAAAGGGATTTGAACTTATTTGGTATATGTCAGAACAAGTGATTTATCTGTGACATCTATTTTTGAAATAGCTAGAGGAACCACTCTAGGCTCCTTGTGTTCGTGACAAACTATTAATTGAAGCAGATCAGGCACTGTAGGTGCGCCAGTAACACTAGATCAGATAACTGAGAATAACCTACCTGCCTGAAGGTGTTCTTCATGGATCTTACCCTTTGTTTGGTCAGGTAGACTCTGGTCAGCAACGCATCTACAACCACTCCAAAGTGTTGTAGCATCTGAAATGGAACTAGGTTGACATTTTCATGAGTTAGCAGAAAACCTTTTCTGGATAGGAAGGAAAGCACAACTCGACATCTGTTACATCTTATGGAAGAGAAACAGATCTGATCAGGCCATTGTGAAGTAATGGGTATACATGAAGATCTCACTGTTTCAATGTGTCTCTATCAGTGTAGTGAGTGTCACTGAAGAAAACAACAGACTGAATGGTAGAGCCTTGTATGGAAAAAGCTTTCCCTGGTAAGCAGTGTGTAGATAATTGTGATGAGGTCGGTGAATTGGGATGCAGAAACAACTACAACTAAGAACAGGGACACACAAAATCATGGAGCTGAAGTGCATCCAGGGTTTTCTGGAGAATCTCCAGTCTGAACCTTTTTTTTTTAAAAAAATAAACCAATTGACCCATTTTAGCTCTAGCACCTCATTCTAAATTTTGTTTTAAATGTAGAATTAAAAAAGATTGGAACAAGCCTCTTTGTTTTTACAGTTTTTAATTGTCCCAATATTCATCAGATGTCTTGTGGCTTTTAGTATCAGCCAATGAATCTTTGCTTTCCTGTATCTTGAGGAAGCAATGAAATAGTAATGAGAATGGTATATGTATATGTGAGCAAATTTTTAGAGTTCAGAGGACCCATAGGTCTTCTGAATTTGTTATGAAAGAAAGACTGCAGTCTTCCTCCCACCCTTTAGCATCAATCAGCCAGGGCTGAGGCTATTTGTGTCATTGTTTGACAAGATAGGTATTGCCACTTACATTGTTGTTGTAGGTTTAGGTGAAGCAGTGCCTGGGACATAAGGTAAGGCTGGTAACTAAGCTCAGACCACTGTCTGCCAAACCTATTGTCTCTTGTAAAACAAATATCATAACTGTATCTATGGGGAAAAAAGGAGGATTGTCCCTGGTGAAGGGACCTCATTTTTTATTTTTATGTGAAAAAGCAAATGATTTTCCCTTATCATTAATTTTTATCAATACTGTATCCAGTGATTGTTGAGTTTATCACCAATGAAATTATCAAATTTTGTTTAGAAAGGGTATCCACATGCCAGCAGTTTTGTTTATGTTCACCTGATTATGAGGGATCTCATGACCTCTTTAGCCCAGGGGTAGGCACCTTTTTGAGCTGGGGGCCGGATTGCTGTCCCTCAGACAACTGGGGGGGGGGGGGGGGCCAAAAAATAAAAAATTAAATATTTTTTAAAAAATTAAATAAATAAATAACCTGGGACAAATGTAGGAAAAAAATTCAAATGGAGGACACTTTTCAACAAAAAATGGAGGACATGCTAAAAATTTGCTGATTTTTTAAAAAAATGTTAATATAAATGCATGTTTTGGAGGCTTCTATGGACAATTGACCCCCTTGCCCGCCGCTTGCCCCCCTTGCCCGCCTCCTCCTGATAGGCCAAAGACCCCACCCACACCCTCACGCGAGAGGCCAAAGGCTCCGGTGACAATCGGCGGCAGGACCGGGCTGGGGCCGGTCCCAAGGCCTTGCCGGGCCGCATCTGGCCCGCGGGCCGCAGGTTGCCTACCCCTGCTTTAGCCCACATAAGGTCGGCCCTTGAGAAAATGATATAGTTGAAGCAGCCCTAAATGCCAAGGAGGATGCTGTTTATGACCGTTTATCTGTTCTTTCATCAGTGTATGTATATATACATGTATACTGTATATGTATGTGTGTGAAAGAGAGAGGGAATGTGTGTCTTGTAAAGCTTGAGTATAAATGGGAGAAACCCAGGGGTTATACTGAGTCATCCATCGGTTAGATTTGGAGTTTTTCCATTACCTGTCAAGGTAAATAATAAAGCTTATTAATAGACACAGAATTTAGGTGTAATGTGGCAGGATTATCCCACTCTTACCTGATACCGTTGTGAAGACCGCTCTGAAGAGTGTCTCCAGGATTGAAGGCCCTGGTCTAAGAAAAATCACCTTTGCCTTGTGGGAAATCAAGACCGTTTCTTGTAGACTAATTGGAGTGGAGGGGTGGCCTCGAAAATGTTATTTAAAAATCTTAACCATTGTGTAGTAACAGTGCAAAATGGTCAGTCACAAAGATGGAGTCTCTGCATCAGAGCAATCTTGATCTCTAAAGGCTCTCCATTATCATATTTAGACAATACAGGAAAGTCAGGGCCTTGTTTTCATTCTTCATTTGAGGAATGTATTATAGGAAAGAACCTTTTTTTTAAAAAAAATAAAAAATGGTAAGGTCTTTTTGTTATCCTTAGACTCAGCCAAGAGACTTTATTTTAAACAATTTGTCTCCAGTAAGAGGTGGAAATGTCAGATTTTGTTTGTAATGGACATCTATGTGTCAATTTCTTTGATCAAATCTGTTGTTGTACTGGAACTAAACCAGTTGTGGTCTTGGATTGTATCAAATCACATTAAGGCTAGTGTCTCCTGAAATAGCCAATATCTTAAACCATTTCTTAATGTTCTGGCAGAACTTTATTATCTCCTCAAGTGTTTTTTGTTTGTTTGTTTTGAACAAGCGCTGTAGGCCACACATAGCTCTAGAAAAAATGGAAACAGGAGAAACAACTTTCATTGAGCATAAACTATGGCAATCACAAGTGGGATCTGCTGATTCCCATAACAAATTGAGGTGAGCTGTAACTATACACACACACAGAGCTATTGGATTTGGTCAACAAACTGAGGTGAGCTGTAACTATATCCACACACAGAGCTATTGGATTGGGTCTCACAATAACAATCTATGGAGGCCTTATGACCTTCATAAAATCTGTATGAAAATGGAGAATTTGGTGTTGAAGGCCCAGGTTTGGAGGGGGGAGGAAAATCCTTCCCTTGAGGAAGATCAGGATCCTCCAGCTTTAATTGCACCAAGGTGCCATTAAACTCCAATATATTGTCTTATACAATAATAACATAAATATAAATATAGTAATAACAAAAGATCATCAGACCCCAAAAGTCTAAGAGATTTCAGGAGCTACTGAAAGGCCCTCATTTTTATTTGTACAGTGGGTCCTCGCCTTACGCGGGGATCCGTTCCGGATCCCGCCGCGTAAGGCGAATTCCGCCTATGCTCAAGCCCCACTGTAAACAATGGGGCTCGTGCACGGTGGTGCACGGTGCGCAACGGGCGCATGCACCCATTCAATTGAATGGGATGCGCCGCCCCTTCCGCCCTGCGGCTTGAGCATGTATGCTCAAACCACGTAAGGTGCGCCCACGTATGACGCAGGCGCGCTGTATATATATATATATATATATATATATATATAGAGAGAGAGAGAGAGAGAGAGAGAGAGATCACATTCCTCTTTTGAGGAATGAACTCCAGTTAATATTTTGTTTTAATAGAGGCAGACTGGAGAAGAAGCAGCAGGCCTTTGTTCTTTTGACTTGGTGTCCTGAATCAAAATGGCTGCCACACCTTAAGTTGCAGCTTTGCCTCTTCTTTTAAAAGGGGAGCACAATAAATAAATTGTTTAGGCAAACTCTCCCAAAGGAGTGATTGAAAAATCCAACTAGAGGATGATGCACCTGGCAAATCTTTTTGTTAACCCTCTCTGATCCCTTCAGTCCGAGTGCATCATGGAGGAAGGGGGGGAGGAGGAGGAGGAGGAGGCGGCAGTTGGTTTTGGAGGGAAACTCTCCACTTGCACTTCTGTGCAACTGAGATCTTTTTCAAACTGGCAATGCAAGCTAGAAACTCTTTTAAACCAGCAATGCAAGCCAGAAACTCTTTTAAACTAGCAATGTGAGCCAGAAACTCATTTAAAACTGGCAATGCAAGCCAGAAACAAACTCTCCACTCACACTTATGACGTCACTGAACACTCTTTGAAAACTGACAATGTAAGTCAGAAACAAATTTTCTAATCACACTATTGAGGTAAAAGAAATCTCTTTGAAAACTGACAATGAAAGGCAGTAACAAACGTTTGGGGTAAATCTTAATCCACAAACCTAGGATTAGAAGTAGGATCATCACTCACCTCTTGAGGTCTGCCTCCTCTCTCTCTCTCTCTCACTGCCCAAACCTCTTGCCAGGTTTGATGTCTGCAGTGGGCGCAATCTGGCCAAGGACAGGTGGTTCTCTCCTCTGGCCACGCCAAGGCCTCTCAGGTTGTCCATCTCACCGCCCAAACCCCTTCTGGGGATGGTGACTGCGGTGTGGCGCCTTTTGGTTAAGGACAGGGAATATTCCCTCCTCCACCGCGCCAATTCATTTCGGGATGTCCATCTCACTGCACAGACCCCTTCCCGGGGTTGGAGATTGCAGCGGAGTGCATCTGGTCCAGGACAGAGGGATCTCCCTCTTCTGGCCGCACCTGGCTTCAGCCAGACATGGCTGGGCTGTCTTCTTCTTCTTTAATGCTGGAGTTGGGCCTAGTTGACTCACAGCCCAGCAGCTTCTGAACTGTCTCTTCCTGCCTGGCTTTGTTTCAGCCCTTAGAAAGTCAAAGGGATAGAGCAAGACTAAAGAAAACATAGTTGTTTTTGCAGGTTGTTGTCAAGGCAGGAGAGAACAGATTATGAATAGAAGAAGAATAGAAGAAATATTAGAAGAAATATTAAAGTCTTTAAGACAAAGAAGGAGGAGAAAAGGAAAAACACAGCCTAGTCAGAGCGAGGCAGGAAAAAGACTGGGAGATGGAGGGGGTTGCTCCCTCTGGTGGCGACTCCTTCAAGTCTGTTTTTCCTGCCTATTTCGGAGCAAGAGATGGAATCAACCCACGTTATAGGATGTTTCCACCTCCATCGCTGGAAAAATACTTATTCAAGTTTGGAAAGGCATCCATTATCCACTGATCTATACATGAATATATTTCTGAAACCAACTTCTGATTTATTTATTTTTTGACACATTACACATTTATTTCAACACAGGACTTCTCTTCCCTCTCCTTATTGTTTTTGCATTTGCAGTTAAAGACAGCAGTGGTCATCGCTGCTTAAATGGGGATCTCCAGTCCTAGCCTCAGGAACTGATATTGTTAAGCACCGGAGAATGCTTTTACAGGTTCTCTCATGCCTTGTCTGCAGTGCCTGGGGCCAGTGGCCCTGGATAGGCCATGATGGCAGCTGCACAGCATTGTCTGCATGGGCCAGCCAAGCTGACACAACATCAGCATGCACAACTCAAGAGCCATGATTGCCACACCCCATTGGGCTCACCAATGAAAGAAAAGGGTAAAGGGACTCCCTGACCTGTGGGCAAAGGTCTCTGAAAGTGCTGGCATGTGATCAGGTGTTCCTCTACTCTATCTCCTCCTTGGTTGCACAGACAGGCCCCTGGAAAAGTGGCAGTGCACTGGGAAGCATGTCCACCAAACTCCTGCAGGTAACATATGTGGTAAAGAAGACGGACAGCCCTTCTCATCTGCCCATCGTAAAAACAAGACATCCCCTGAAAATATGCCATAGTGTGTCTTCTTGAGTAAAAATAAGTGTCTTATTTTTGGAGAAACAGCAACTAGAAAAAACAAAGACAGAGCTTGGAAGTTTTTTCAATTACTTACACTGGCAGTAGTTACCAGTTACTTTTAAATGGCAACTGTTGCCTACAACACTACTCAAATGCTTTTTTTAAAATCTGGATGCTACACATCACTGCCCTGATACAAAAAGTAATTTTTCCCACTGGTGGACTTCAGCAGTTATTTGGCAATGCTGACTTCTGTCAAAAATGCCATAAAAATTGTTGAAAACACCATCCATTCACACATGTGAATGAAACAGGGCATGGAAAGCACATACAAGCACATTGTAAGTGTGATTGCACCCTTTATTGTATCTTCTATGTATTTTTATTATTGTAACCCACCCGGATTCCTTGTGACTGAGCGGGCTATAAATAAATAAATAAATAAATAAATAAATATTATTACTACAATGCTGAAGATTTATGGTTGTAACATCTCAATTTCCACAAGGGCCCCTGCCTAAACAAACAGCACTGCAAAAAATAGCCACAGCTGTATGAGGGCGGTGCAGTGCTTAGAGAACGCTTCCTGAACTTGACTTACTAGACTACAACTCCCATAACCTCTAGATAGCCTGGCTAAACCTTTTCTCAAGATTCAATGTAATTCTACAATTTCCAAAGTCCTCATATACTACTGACTGTTGTGGTGTTGGTATGCCTTCATGTCGTTTCTGACTTATGGCAAGTCTAAGGTGAGGGGTTTTCTTGGCAAGATTTGTTCAGGATGAGGTTGCCACTGCCTTCCTCAGAGATTGAGGGAATGTTACTTGCCCAGCTTCACCCAATGTTTTTCTTCCATGGCTAACAGCGCCCTTCTTTTGCATGGAGGGCTCCTTTTCTGTTACAAAATTACCTGAACATCAGTAGAAGGACTGATGGAACAGATATGTCATGTTACATATCAACCTTTTGGTCACACATAGCAAATCTAGGGTCGAACCTGCACTGCACATTCTTTGGTCTGTAGTTTTGCCTTCTCTGTCAGAGAGTTGTTTGGTGCCACAACAAACTATAAATCACAGGATTCCATAGCATGCAGCCATGGCAGTTAAAGCATATCAAACTGCATTACTTCTGCAATGCAAATTAGATCTAGGTATGACTGTGGGCATATGTGCTTACAAAAGTATTTTGAAAGAGGAGAACATACAATGCTGATGGCATCAAATGTTACAAGGATAGCTCTCCATTTTTATTTTTAATCTTCCCCTTAACATTGAAAATAAAAAACCAGCCTTCAGAAGATCCAATCTCAACAGTACGGGGGTGCATAACACACCTGGCTGATTAAAGGCTGAGCCATTTCACTAAAATTTAAGTAGAGCTAACCTCTCCAAAAGCAGGAAAGAATATTTTACTTCTTGCTATGGTTATCTGAAGAAGCAGAAGGGCTGCTGCAAGACCTTCCCCTTGTTGTATAAACATTAGCCTCAGGGGAGGCATGGAAAGGCAAAAGAGGAGGAGTTATTTATAGAGCTTGTGTACTGGAGCAAAGTTTGCAAGGAGAATCAAACATTAACTTCAAAGGGGCAGCCTTCCTGCAGAGTACACAAACTTCTTGCAATGTTTTATCGGTACCAGATGGTAACATCCTTCGACTGCAAACACAGGCCCTGCTTTCATGAAACTGGATAGCAAAACACAACTCCAAAAATGTAAACACAATGGAACCAAACTAATATACAGGTAACACCAGAAAACTTTTCATACTTACCAGAATAACCCCAGTCTTCTAGCCAGATGATGCTGTTTGGAGTCTAGAGCAGTGTTTCCAAAACTTTGGTCCTCCAGATGTTTTGGACTTCAGTTCCCAGAATTCCTGACTGTTGGTGAAGTTGACTAAGCCTTCTGGGAGTTGAAGTCCAAAACACCTGGAGGACCATAGTTTGGGAAGTGGTGATCTAGAGGACCACTGCCTCCCAAACCCTATTCCAGTCCCAAGCCCATTAAATCAAGTAGTTTAGCTTGTCATGCATGTTATACCTGCTCACCTTATCCTTCTTCTACAGCACTTATCAAAGATACAGATGTCCTCTTTTGCATCCATTAGAAATAAAATCCTAATGTCAGTTTAGCAGCCCATCCACTTTTAAGGCGCCAAACATAGCAATGAGGTTCCCTATGTCAGCCACAGCTCCTCTAGATATGCTTGTCACAGTTACAGCATTGAATGGGTGACACTATTTATCTCCATGTTCTGACCAAACCACAGTTAAAGGCAGAGCAAAAAGTTAGGGAAATTGTGGGCTTGGACAGACAGGCCAAAATAAGGCTGCTTCAGGTCACTTTGGAGGTATGCTGTTTAAATGACACATGGATCTTAAGAGGCCAGAAGCTGAGCCAAACCTGTGCTCCAGTCCTTAGAACTGGAGCATGGCTTTGGCGCGGCATCCGGCCTCTTAGGACGCATGCAGCATTTAAACAGCATTCCTCCAAAGGGACTTGAAGCAGCTTTGTTTTGGCCTGTCTGTTCAGGCCCTGTGACTCCCATTGTTGCTGGACTGGGCTCCCATTGCTCCTGTTGGCTCTGGCTGATACAGTCCAAGAACATCGGGAGGGCTATATGTTCTCCATCCATAGTGTGATTCCCAAACTTTGGTCCTCCAGGTGTTTTGGACTTCCACTCCCAGAAGTCCCAGCCAGCTTGGCCAACAATCAGGAATTCTGGGAGCTGAGGTCCAAAACATCTGGAGGACCAAGGTTTCGGAACCACAGCTCAACACAGAACAAGGATAGCAGCTGTGCAGCCCTCCAGATGTTGTGAAACTGCAAACTCCCACATTCATCTTTGGCTTGTACCTGATGTGTGTGTCTGTGTTACTTACCTTCAAGTCATATCCAGCATATGACTCTAAGGTGAACCTATCACAGGATTTTCTTGGCAAGTTTTTTCAGAGGGGGCTTGCCATTGCCATCTCTGAGGCTGAGAGAGTGTGACTTGCCCAAGGTCTTCCAGTGGGTTTCATGGCTGAGACTCTGGTCTCCAGAGTCAACAATCAAACCATTACACCACATTGTGTCTCTATGTATACATACCTATCTAATGATGATAATAATAATAATAATAATAATAATAGAATTTAATGATATAGATTAGTCTTGGTAATACAACAAAATTAGAATCTGATAACTGGTAAACTTAGGGCACCAAAAGTGCGTAGGGCCTCTAAAGGTCCTGAATTGGGGCCACAGATTTGCTGCATCTACACTGAAGAATTAATGCAGTGTGACACTGCTTTAACTGCCAAGTTTCTTCAGAGAGGGGTTGCCATTGCCATCTTCTGAGGATGAGAGACTATGACTTGCTCAAGGTCACCCAATGGGTTTTCATGGCTGAAAGGAGATTCGAACCCTGCTCTCCAGAGTCACAGTCCAATGTTCAAACCACAACAGCACACTGGCTTTCCTGGGCTGCACAATTCTCAAACTACTGAATTCACTACTACAGAAACTGCCTTTAAAAGGGGGGGGGGGGATGGAAAGGTGAGAAAGCAAAGTATTTAAATGTGTGGAAAGTTTTAGAATGTATTATGCAAACATCACAGAAAGAAGATGAAAGTATGTAAAGTGAAAGCGAGGGGTCAGTATTTGTCATGAAACAGTAGATCATAAGATATAAAGAGTTTGTTATGTAGGCCTATAGAATAGGATGAAGTACGTAGTATAACGGACTCAATGATGCTTGTAAGACTTTTTATTTTCTGTGATGTGTTTATCAGTTTATTTCTTTTATGTTTGTTTGGAGTTTTTATGTTTAATAAAAATAAAAAAAGGGGGGGGGAGGACTGCCCCAGATAGTGTAGGTTATTATTTCAGAAGAAGGAACTGGCAAACCCACCTCTGAGTATATTCCTTGCCTATATCCCACTCTATTCTGGTTTGGTCAGGCTTCACCTGGAATACTGATGCTGAGAAGCTGTAGTGTGTCCAGAGGAGGGCGACCAAAATGGTGGAGAGTCTGGAAGTCATGCCCTATGAGGAACAACTTAGGGAGCTGGGGATATTTAGCCTGGAGAAGAGAAGGTTAAGAGGTGATATGATAGTCCTGTTTAACTATTTGAAGGGATATCATGTTGAGGATGGAGCAAGCTTGTTTTCTGCTGCTCTAGAGAACAGGACCTGGAGCAATGGAGGCAAGCTACAGGAAAAGAGATTCCACTTCAACATTAGGAGGAGCTTCCTGATAGTGAGAGCTTGAATGAATTTATTACAGCATACAGTCAGCATAAAATAATAAAATGTTTAGAAAAATTACCTTACATCCAGTTAAAAAACATTTATATTCCAGCATATCATATAAACCTCAACATTAGGAGGAACTTCCTGATACTAAGAGCTGTTTGACAGTGGGACACATTCCCTCAGAGAGTGGTGGAGTCTCCTTCTTTGGTGGTCTTTAAACAGAGGCTGGATGGTCATCTGTCAGGGATGCTTTGATTGTGAGTTCCTGCATGGCAGAATGGGGTTGGACTGGATGGTCCTTGTGGTCTCTTCCAACTCTATGATTCTAAGAAAACCCTGTGAAATTCTGATTTGTGATTTGATGGCACACACACACCCCTCTACAAAGTGAGTCTGGATGCACCCTACTTTCTCCCCGTCCCTTTTTCTGTATACAGTATTTTTACTTCTCTTGGCCGTGTAGAAAGACACCCGTTGGAGATTAAATTTACATGGCTGGCCTCTTGACAAACACCTGTTGTCTACATTCCCTCTTTTTAAACCCCGCAGCTCACTCTTCATGACAGGATTGTGTCTGGGAGAATACTAAAAAGTGCACAGAAGTGGAGTGAAAGAACTAATTCCCAAATATGTGTGTGTGTACTTGCTTTTAAAGAATAGCAAACATATAAAGGTGTATTTTGATTGCCCAGGGTCTTAGGCTTCTTCATTCTCCAGACATAGCCATGCCTTCCCTTCAGTTGTGTTTCCTTGTCCTCTTTCCAAACAACATGGCACCTCTTCTCCAGACAACTTGCAACCACTTTTGCTGACAAGACCACAGGAAGAAACCGGAAAACACTGGCCCTTTCTCCAAACCTAGGCTGCATCTGCACAATTAACGCAGTTTGACACCACGTTAACTGCCACACCACCATGCTATGGAATTCTGGGGTTTGTAAAGGGGGGTTGTTTGTTAGTATTTTCTCTGAAGATTCCAAAGCAGTCACTTCATTGTTTTATACTTTATTTTTATAACACTATATATTATATAATATGTGTGTGTGTATATATATATATAGGCATTGTTAACAGTTGTGATATCTTAAGGTTTAATATGACAACTTTATAAACCTTAAAGTCTCCAATGTGTGTGTGTGTGTGTGTGTATATGTATATATATATTGTTAAAGTTGTCATGTAAAAGACATTGCCATACCCTCCTGTCGCTTCCCACACCTTCTTTCAACACACACTCCCATTATTTTCCTCATTTTACATTGGCAACTTCCTTTCCTTAATCTGGTTTGTAAATACAGTATAAATATAAATATAAAAAATCTCTAATTTTTACCTGACTCCAGATTTAAATAAATAAAAACCCCATAAACTTCGCCAGTTTCTCTGGTTAGTTAATGTTATTTTTGTACCCTTGTGTAACACAAAGACTGCATCTACAGTGGAGAAATAACCCGGTTTGGTATCGCTTTAACTCTTTGTCTGGTTCATGGGCTATGGAATTCTGGGACTCCAACTCCCAGAATTCCATAGCAAAGAGCCGGACGACGAGTTAAAGCGGTTCCAAACCGGGTTAGTTCTCCAGGGTGGACGCAACCAGAACCACCACCAGCCCCATCCAGCCTCCTGCTGCTCACCGTGTTCTTCCTGGAGACCATTTTCTCCATCTTCTTGGCCATCCTTATGAGCTCCTCTGCTTGCCCCATGGCTCCCTGGGAAAATGTCCCTCAAAAGAGAACCACAAAGTTTCCCCAGAACGAGGAAGCGGCCCAGGAACCCTCCTCCCACAAAAACATGGAGTTTGTCCCCCTCAGGGCTCCTCAAGGCAGCCAGAGCAGCGCCAAAGGGGCGGGATACATATAGGAGCCAAGGGGAGGCGCCATTTTCTTCTCAGGAGGAAGAGGCGGAGGAATCAAAGCATGACGACGACGACGACGATGATGATGATGGTCTCCACCTGCCGGGCCTCAGGAGGAAGAGAAGAAGAAGAGGGGCACCCTGGCTTCACCCGCTTATTTATTTATTCGTGTACTTATTTCTTTTCTACGCCGCCTTTCTCCCAGAAAGGGACCCAGTCCGTCTTTTCTGGGAGAAAGGCGCTATAGAAACGTGTGTGTGTGTACACACACATATGCATATACAGTATATTGTAAAAAATTTAAATAGTTTTATTAGTGAGAGGCCTTGGGTTTCTTTCTGGGAGTGTCTGTGTATGTGTATATATATATATATATATGGGGGAACCACAGAAATGTTCCACAACCGGATTTACCATGGAGCATCTGATGGTGTGGTGGTTTGCTGAAGAGATGGTGTGAATGGGTGAGACTGAGTAGGAGGAGAAAGCAGAGGCCCCGGTTTGTTTCTTAGAAATTAAATTTAAATGTTTAAAATGCTTTTAAAAATTTAAGTTACTAATAACCAAAATTGAAATTTTAAATTTTCTTTAGAAACATGACCAAAATTTTACTTTAACCACATATAAATAGCAATAGCAGCTTCATTTATATACCACTTCATACCGCACTGAGCAGTCTCTAAGCGGTTTACAACTGTAAATTAATTGCCCCCATCAAGCTGGGTAAATACATTTAGGCTGTGTGTAGGATAATTGTAATTTAAAGGTATAATGTTAATTTTGCTAGTTATGTCACAGCTCTTGCCATAGGTGGGTAAGGGGATGATGTGATTTTTACTTATGTTTGTTTTATTATTATTATTGTTTCGTTTTATGGTTATAATCTACTTCAATCCTTTGGGGAGAGGTGGGCTACAAATAAATTCATTATTATTATTATTATTATTATTACATTCAGTGATATACACATAGCCTCCCACATCCAGAGATTCTTTGTCCACAGATTTAACCACCGACAGCTTGAAAATATTATATACCTGTATATAAAAAAAATAAATTCCCAACCTTGATTTTCCATTTCATATACGGGACACCATTTTACTATGGCACTGTATTTAATGGGACTTGAGCATCCACAGATTTTGGTATCCACAGGGGATACCAAGAGCCCACTGTATGTGAATTACAATTTATGAGTAACATTAATACAAAAAACATGGCTAAGGATTCAGTATGGTGTGGTATAGGAGTTTAATGTGTGGGTGACACCATGAGTTACCACACCAGGTGATGCCACCTCTAGTGATGCCATTGACTGACCTCTGACCTCTGTGGGAGTTGCAGAGTACCTGAGAGGCTCTTGCTCTGGCATAGCAGGCAAAGGTATGCCAGGGGCCCAGAGGCAAAAAGTAGAGCTCCAGGAAGGCCCCTTCTTTCCAAAACAGCAGCTTAGACTACCTTCAGTGTTGCCTCTGTGAACCATATGTGGGCACACATTCATACATCTGCATGGATTTTGAATTTACCTTAAGGCCCGAACAGACAGGTAAAAATAAAGCTGCTTCGGATCACTTTGGAGGCATGCTGTTTAAATGACACACACATCTTAAGAGGCCAGAAGCTGCACTATAGAACTGGAACATGGCTTTGGCACGACTTCTGGCCTCTTAGGACACATGCAGCATTTAAACAGCATACCTCCAAAGTGACCCGAAGCAGCTTTATTTTGGCCTCTGTTCGGGCCTTTAGTTCCATACTAGTCCATTTGGCCAAATGTTGCCTCATACGCCTGCATTTTCCCTGCCATAGAAGGATGAGTAAAGGAAGATGGTAGTAGTAAAGCCCTTTTCTCTCACTGTGCAAGGGACACTAGGGCTGCCATCATGTTCCTAGTTCGGTTCAGTTCATCTTTATTATGGTCATAGATCAGCACAGGTAAAAAGGGGATGCAGAATAAAAGTAAGTAAATGCAAGGTAAAAACAGGTTAAAAACAAGGTAAAAGTGAGGTAACAGCACAAGTTAAAAACAGCATTTAAAACATCCTTTTTAAATCCAGCGTGGCAGGGCAAGGTTGGTACTAGCCTACTGCGGAGGTCATTGCCTGACGAATTTTAACTGCAGTTGCACAGAATCTGGCAATATTATATGTTATATCCAGGTTGGTGTCCGAAAACAACAAAGAAGTGTAAAATTGACTGGTGTGTCCTTGATATTGGTACAATAGAGGTGAAATAAGGCTGAGGTGGATGTGCCTGTAGTATGAGCACTGGAGTAAGGCATGCTCTGTTGTTTCTATTTGGCCAGAGTCACAGGGACATAGTCTGTTTGAGAAGGGGATCTTGTATCAGCCTTCTCCTAGTTCTTTCTGCTTCTTCCTACCATGGCAGGGAAGGGGACAGCTCCCAGTATCCCCCACTGTCTGTTTGCCATGGGGCCTGGACTTCCCCAGTTGGGCTTATAGAATCATAGAATCATAGAGTTGGAAGAGACCGCAAGGGCCATCCAGTCCAACCTCCTGCCATGCAGGAAATCCAGATCAAAGCATCTCCGACAGATGGCCATCCAGCCTCCGTTTGAAGACCTCCAAGGAGGGAGACTCCACTACACTCCGAGGGAGCGTGTTCCACTGTCGAACAGCCCTTACTGTCAGGAAATTCCTCCTAATGTTGAGGTGGAATTTCTTTTCCTGCAGCTTGCATCCATTGCTCCGGGTCCTAGTCTTTGGAGCAGCAGAAAACAAGCTTGCTCCCTCCTCAATATGACATCCCTTCAAATATTTAAATAGGGCTATCATATCACCTCTTAACCTTCTTTTCTCCAGGCTAAACATACCCAGCTCCCTAAGGTGTCCCTCATAGGGCATGGTTTCCAGACCCTTCACCATTTTAGTTGTCCTCCTTTGGACACGCTCCAGTTTCTCAATGTCCTTTTTGAATTGTGGCGCCCAGAACTGGACACAATATTCCAGCTGGGGCCTGACCAGAGCAGAATATAGTGGCACTATTACTTCCCTTGATCTAGACACTATACTTCTATTGATGCTATCTATGCACTTGCTGAGTCAGGGAGCTGATAAGGCTTTTGAGCCTGACTGTTGTTGGGGCCAGATTAGCATGGAGGAAGTCCAAGGTTGGATTCTTGTTTTTCTTTAGAGTTGTTGCTATCTCACAGTAGCAGTTGAGGGTTATTATTTGGTAATTATACATACCGTATTTTCCGGCGTACAAGACTGCTTTTTAGCCCAGGAAAATCTTCCCCAAAGTCGGGGGCCGTCTTGTATGCCGGAAAGCCCCTGGGTCCTAAAGAGAGCCCTCGGCAGGGAAGCCTTCTCTCAAAGGCAAAGGAGCGTCCTCCGTTCCTTCCCTCCTTTGCTTTTTCCCTTTCTTTCTTTCTTCCCTTCCCTTCCCTTCCCTCCCTTTCTTTTCCCTTCCTTCCTTCCTTCCTTCCTTCCTTCCTTCCCTTTTTCTTCCTTTTCTTCTCGCTCCAGCCCAAGAGCGAGGCTGGCTACAGAGCAACCAATCCTTTGGAGTCACACACTCACAGTTTTCAGCCAATCAGAGAGAGGGCTGGAGAGTGGTCGCCACCCCACCCTCAGAAAAGGGTCTCTCTCTCTCTCTTAGCCCCTGAGTCCCTCTGAGAGCCAGGCTACAGAGCAACCAATCCTGTTTGGATGGAGTCACACTAACAGCCAATCAGAGAGAGGACAGTGATTGCCCCCCCCGTCCTCACAAACTACAATTCCCAGGATTCCCTGGTTTTTCAAGGGAATTGCCTCCACACTTCCAGAACCCAGCCCCAGAGAATGAGTCTACAGCATAATCAGTGTTGCCAATTTAAGTCCACTTCTGCAGGTGCATTTGGATTTAATAATGATAACAATAATGGTGATAATGATGATAGATAGATCTTGTAGCACCTTTGAGACTCACTGAAAGAAAAGTTGGCAGCTTTCCTAGACTTAAGCGTACTTCCTCAGATGCATGGGAATTGTAATTCATTGTGGCACCAGAGCTCTTTCTCACGAAACTGCAATTCCCAGGGTTCCCTAGCACTGAGCCAGGGCAGCTAAAGCGGTCTCAAACTGGATTATTTCTGCGGTATGGATTGGACCTTGAGCATTTTTAATAACCAAGGTCCAAAACACACTGCAGAAATAATACAGTTTGTGACCACTTTAACTCTCCTGGCTCAGTGCTAGGGAATCCTGGGAATTGTAGTTTGTTGTGGCATCAGAACTCTTTCTGACAGAGAAGGCTCAATGTCTCACAAAACTACACTTCCCAGGGTTCCCTAGCACTGAGCCAGGGCAGCTAATGCAGTCTCAAACTGGATTACTTCTGCAGTGTGTCTTGGATCCAACTCAGGCTGCATCTTCATTCCAGAGACAATCCAGTTTCGTACCATTTTAACTGCCATGGCCCAGTGCTATGAATTCCTGGGAATTGTAGTTTGTTGTCACACCAACATTTCCTGAGAGAGAAGGTTAAATGTCTCAGAAAACTAGAATTCCCAGGATTCCATAGCACTGAGCCAGGGCAGTTTAAAGGGGTGTCAAACTGGATTATTTCTGCAGTGCAGTTGCAGCCGAACACGTTTCTATTTGGCACAAAGCTTCCTGGGCTTTGATTCCAATAGGAGCCTCTTGAACTGCCACAGCTTCATCCATACAGAATCCCTGGGATTTGTAGTTTGGAGCAGTGCCCTCCTGGCATTCTTTGGGCAGAGAAGGCAAAAGACCTTATAAAACTACAAATCCTAGGATTCCAATAGGATGGAGCAGCAGCTCTTAAAGTGGTGTCAAACTGCATTAATTCTAAACTGTAGATAGAATCATAGAATCATAGAGTTACTGTACAGGGGCCATCCAGTCCAACCCCCTGCCATGCAGGAAATCCAGATCAAAGCATCCCCAACAGATGGCCATCTAGCCTCTGCTTAAAGACCTCCAAGGAAGGAGACTCCACTACACTCCGGGGGAGTTTGTTCCACTGTCAAACAGCCCTTACTGTCAGGAAGTTCTTCTTAATGTTGAGGTGGAATCTCTTTTCCTGTAGCTTGCATCCATTGTTCCGGGTCCTGTTCTCTGGAGCAGCAGAAAACAAGCTTGCTCCCTCCTCAATGTGACATCCTTTCAAATATTTAAACAGGGCTATCATATCACCTCTTAACCTTCTCTTCTCCAGGCTAAACATCCCCAGCTCCCTGAGTCGTTCCTCATAGGGCAAGGTTTCCAGACCTTTCACCATGTTAGTCACCCTCCTCTGGACACGCTCCAGTTTCTCAATGTCCTTTCTGAATTGTGGTGCCCAGAACTGGACACAATATTCCAGGTGGGGCCTGACCAGAGCAGAATACAGTGGCACTATTACTTCTCTTGATCTAGACACTATACTTTTATTGATGCAGCATAGAATTGCATTGGCCTTTTTAGCTGCCACATCACACTGTTGACTCATGTTCAACTTATGGTCTACTTGGACTCCTAGATCTCTTTCACATGTACTTTCATTCAGCAATGTGTCTCCCATCCTATATCTGTGCATTTCATTTTTCTGCCCTAAGTGCAGTAAATTACATTTCTCTGTGTTGAATTTCATTTTGTTAGCTTTGGCCCAGCTTTCTAGTCCATTCAGATCATTTTGAATGTTGGTCCTGTCCTCTGGAGTATTAACTATTCCTCCTAATTTGGTGTCATCTGCAAATTTGATAAGTGTGCTCCCAATTCTGTCATCCAGGTCATTGATAAAGATGTTGAATAACACTGGGCCCAGGACAGAGCCCTGTGGGACCCCACTGGTCACTTCCCTCCAGGATGAAAAAGAGCCATTGTTGAGCACCCTTTGGGTTCGGCCGGTCAACCAATTACAGATCCATTTAACAATTACTTGGTCTAGCCAACATTTTACAAGCTTGTTTTCAAGAATATCATGAGAAACCTTGTCAAAGGCCTTACTGAAATCAAGATATACTATATCCACAGCATTCCCTTAATCTACCAAGCTGGTAATTTTATCAAAGAAAGAGATCAGATTTGTCTGGCATGACTTGTTTCTCTGAAACCCATGTTGACTTTTTGTGATTGCACCAAGAGGAAGGGTGGGAAGAGTTGTCGAGGCGGGTGAAATAATGTTGTGTATGCTGTTATTTCAAATGTGGAACACACTCCTTCCTCAGAGTGTAGTGGAGTCTCCCTCCTCTTCCCCTCCTTTTCTTCTTTCTCCTTCTCCTTTTTTCTCCTCCCCCCCTTTCTCCTCTGTCACTGCTGCTGCTGCTGCTGTTGTTGTGTGCGCCTTCAGCTCCTTTCTAACTTATCATGGAAGAGAGGGGTGGTCTTATACAGTGAGTATATCCCAAACACTCTATTTTAAGTTGTAAATTTGGGGGTTGTCTTATATGCCCAGTCGTCTTATATGCCGGAATATACGGTAGTCATGCTTGAAAGCGGGATGTTGCGCTATATGTTTGCTGCTTTGGGGAGGGAATGTACATGTGTGCTCAGACTTATTTGTTGTCATGAATATCTACACTTAGCTACTGTTAGCTAATACACACACACACACACACACACACACAGAGAGAGAGAGAGAGAGAGAGAGCTATTTGTTTCATTTGTGCCAGTGCTCTCTCTGCTGGCTCCTACACGAAGCAGGAAAGAAGCTGTCTTTCGGTTAATCTACATGTAAGTTTATTATGCGACTTGCTGTGGATTTTTGTACATTTGCATCAATACTTGACTTTCCTGTGCAATTTGCATCTATTCACCTTTCCACTGCCCAAAATGCACATCCTCATGGATACTCCAGTTAGAAACCACAATTCCTTCTGCAGTTTATGAGGTTTGTTGAGCTTCCCGCATCCCCACCCAACAAAAAGCCCAAATTCCTCTGAATCGTATGTGGTCAGATTCCAATCTATTCAATTCAAATCAGGAGTATTTTAATTTTGTAGACTAGCCTTTGGACTTGGAGGCTCTGTCCCTTCTGCCTCAAGTCCACCAGCTGCTGGAGCTCAGCAA
Source organism: Sceloporus undulatus (assembly GCF_019175285.1). Taxonomy (NCBI): domain Eukaryota; kingdom Metazoa; phylum Chordata; class Lepidosauria; order Squamata; family Phrynosomatidae; genus Sceloporus; species Sceloporus undulatus. The sequence continues at coordinate 5,024,054 of NC_056530.1, forward strand.
AAGAGGACTCCCTGGTATTGTCTTCAGTCAGTTGTTAGAGATAACCACAAATATCTCCCAGGGCTGCTTTCTTTCCCAGTGTATACTAATGGAGGCTTATAAATGAAAATTATAATTTACTGAGAAATACAACATACAGTATCAGTATACCTCTACTCACACTGAACAGTAAATGGGATGGGAGTTAAACCTTCTGTTTTAAGCAATCCTAGTCAGTTATTTTTGCATTGCTAGCAGCAGTGCTGGAACACCAACCCCTTCCCCACCCAGCTAGTACCAACTGATCAGAAGTGACAAGATTGCTATGCCATGAGTAGCACTGCTCAGGTGCCTATGCGTGCTTTAAAGTGAACTTGGACTGGGTGGGAATCAAGGCAACTAAGGATGTTGTAAGACTCCAAATTGAATAATAAGAGGACAAATTGGGTGGGTCGGGGCACACACAAAACTCTGAAGTGTTGTTTTTAGACTACAGCTTCCAGAATTTCCTGGACAAAATGGTCAGAATGCCTAAAGGATTCTGAGGGTTGTAGTCAAAGCTCTGGAAATAGAGGACACAGTTTGTGATATTCATGTGCATTTACAGAAGCACATAATTTGTATCTTGTGAAAAAATACATCTAAGGCAGTCTTGAACTAGGCTGGAGAGGGCAAACAGGGTATTCTCTTCCGCATTAACAAATAAGTTTCCCCAAAGAAGTGGTTGATATTTAAAGAATAATCTTAAGTGGTGTGGGCAGAGGTTGTCCAGACAGCAGCCCCCATCATCTCATCATGTACTGGCTAAAGATGATGGGTGTTTCTGACCACCCACATCCAGAGGGTTGCATGTTTTCCATCCCTGTTACGAATGTTCTCTTTCCAGCTAGTAAGAACATAGGATCAAGTAAAAAGGATTGCTTGCTGTGCTGCTGCTGTGTTACAGTCATCTCTGATGTTGCAGCAGCATCATAAGCCAATGGGCAGGGCACCACAGTTTTTGAAAGAAAAGTTTTTAAGATGACGAGCAGATGTTTTCCACAGTCAACAATCTTAGATTGCTCTCCTCTTTCACAGGAGGGAGAAACAGCAATAGCAATAGCAATAGCACTTTACATTTCTATACTGCTTCATAATGAACTACTGTATATACTTGACTATATGTTTACTGCATGTATAAGTCGAGGACAAGTTTTGGAGCAAAATTATGGATTTTGATCGAGGGTTGAGGGTAAAATTTAGAGGCACATAGCAAAGAATATAAAGGATGAAGCTAAGGACAATGATGCCAAACAACTTACAAAATTCTGGCAGGCATAACTGTTTGTGCTTTTCCAATCCAGGCATTCAAAAAGGTCAGAAGTGGAGCCATGGTGGACAGAGCCGAAGGGGGTTGGTCCTTCTTTTAGGTGGTCCTGGAATAGACTAAGCTCTCACCCTTCACCACTCTCTCCAGAGAAAGAGAGCAATTCCTTTTTGACCCATGGATAAGTTGACCCAGTTTTTGGGGATCAAATTTTGACTAAAATTTGTAAACTTATACATCAATATATACAGTAAGCACTCTCTAAGTGGTTTACAGTGTGTTAGCCAATTGCCCCCAACAACCTGGGTACTCATTTTACCAACCTACGAAAGGATGAAAGGCTGAGCCAACCTGGAGTCCTACATAACTGAACTCACAATATTGTAGCTGCAGTACTAGCATTTAACCACTGCGTCACCAGGACTCTCCCATCAAAGAAGGGAGCATCCTTTCTTTGATGGTGTTTTTCATTGCAGTTTAGGTGTGTTTATTAGAGTTTTAAAACAGTTTTTTAAAACCTACAGCTAGTTTAGGACAGTCTTCTGAAAATGATTATATCAGTTCCGCTATCCAGTTAATCAACTAACCCTGGCAGGAAGGATGGGAAAGTATTCTGATGGTTTCAAGATTCTGGCTGGTTTTGCACCAGCTGAATGAAGCTCACTGCAGAACAAAGCACACCTTGCCTCCACTTGCAAGGTTTGCAGTAGGTTCTGTATGCATGAAATTATTTATGCATTTAAAAAACCTGAACAGGTAAAAATTCATACAGTTGAAGAAAACATAACTGTACATTACACAAACATGATTTGGTCAATGGCAATATCTCAACAAAATGTATATTTTAGGAAGCTTCATAAAGAATTGTACACTGTTGCAAATCCATAGATAATGTGTTTGAATTTCCATACAACTAAAACAATAGTAACAAAGAGTGGAGCAGGCAGTTGGGAAGAAGTGGCCTGAGGCAGCTGTGGCTGGAAGCGGGCTGGGACCGCAGCAACCGCATGGCCTGCTCCCAAAGACATGGCCACAACACCAAAGCCATGCCACAAGGAGCCGGCTTATTCTGGCTCCTTTTTGCTCCGGTCCAAAGGACCGGAGCACTGTGTCAGAGTGGATCTGGGTCACTTTGGGGGCATGTGTCATGTAAACGCCGTGCCTCCAAAGTAGCCAGAAGTTGCTTCATTTGTTCTATCTGTTCCAGGTCATATTGTAACAACCAGGGGGAAATCAGAGGAAAGCAAAAAAATCAAGATTTTTTTCAGAGACCTAGCTGTTATGTGCAATTATCTAATTATCTGAACATACCATTCATGTATTAAGACAGGGTTTTAAAATACAGAAATGGAGGAGATTATCGGATGGGGATGGGAGCAAAGTGGATCGTTCTCCCATCCTTATCCCATTCCTATCGCAATCACGTGAAAGACTATCATGAACATCACACTTATCCTGTCATTATCCTGTCAGCAAAGAGCAATTGTCCTGTCACTAGTATTAACTGGTTATTCCATTATTCAAAAATGAAGGAAAAGAATGGGTCAATTCTACTTCACTGACAGGACAATGACGGGATCAGTCCAACGTCATCAGAAAGTCTTTTGTGTGATCACGGACAATTGCACTTCATGGACATGATAATGTCTAGATAAGAGTGACGTTGTTTGAAAGTCTTTTGCCAATCGCATGATAAGGACAGGACAAGGACATCCTTTCCCCCATGTGATAATCTCTATAGAAAGAGCCTTGATTGAACTGGTGGTTTTTCCCCACCAGTGTATGAAAAGTTCATAGCTTGTTTACTTCAACTATTTTATCATTATAGTTGTGATGTCAGAACATAGCAAGCTCTGCAGTGCTTCTTATTTCCTGTAACTGCCTTCCTAGAAGATGGAAGGTGAAGGAGGAGAGGTTGGGTTGGTTAACTAGTGAATCCCTGCAGCTTCCCTGTAAATCTGGTTTCTAGCACAGACATATAGAATATGCTATGCTTCAGTACATGGAGAAGTCGATTACTGGACTGCTACTCTGAGAATCTCTCCAGACGGAATGGCCATTTTGGAAAGTTTTGGATCCTGGGAGTGGTAATCCAAAAAAGTATTTCCCCCCTCCCCCCTGAATTTTGCTGTGCATTTTAGAAAGTCAGACTCATATACAAATGGCAGTTGCAGTAAGAGAATGAATTTGCTTCTGGTTGTGTTCTTTGCTCTCTCTCTCTCTCTCTCTCTCTCTCTGTGTGTGTGTGTTTTGGTTTGTTTTTGTTTTAAGCAGCTCTCCTTGCTTAGATCATGTTAGCTCTGTAGCCTGGTGTGATTCTGCTTTGGAATTTGTAAACCTTTGGCCGGCTGTTATACTTGCAAATTTCAGTCAAATGTGCAGGGTACTCAGTTTGAAAGAAACTGACTATTTAAGGATTGAGCTGAACTTCAGGAAAGGAACATGCAGACAATATGTATGGGGAAGCAATTTCTCCTGAAAACAGGTCAAACCAGGCTGGACATCTGGGAGCAAAGAAAACAAGTGCCACCTCAAGTTCTTTGCCCACAGCGAGAGAAGAGGTATGCAATTTCCATGACAGGTATATCTTTTTCAATTTTTAAAAACTGGTTTATGTATTATTTATTCAGGGTTATGCCTTCATTGTTTTGTTTTAGATACACACAGTCACAAACTTAAACTCTGGTGATTGCACTGCATGAAAGAGAGAACAGGTGAGCTGATACCAGCTCTTAAACTATACTGCAGCATTGCTGACTATTTTTAAAAAAATGTTTGACACAAGAAAGATTTCTGATTTTTTGGAAGAGGATTTTCCACTGGCTGTAATGCTCTAAAATATTGGGTTGCAGTTATTTGAATGCACATCTAGGCACAACCTAACTTGCCTTATTGGTTTCCATTAGTCATGAGTACAACTAATTTTGTATCCAACTCCTTAATGACTGATCAACAAAGATGATAGCTAAAGGACCAGTAGTTTCCTTTATACTTTGCAACTTTGAGATACAGTGTCTCAGAAACTGTATAACTAGGAGACTGACAGCATGCTTTTCAGGGATGGCCAAACACATTTATCTGCCTATTGGCAGAACACAGAATGGTATCCACTCCTAATCTTAGTACTTCAAAAAGTACCCTACAAGGCCAGCCCTGCTATTAGGCACTGAGGTAGCAGAACAGTGGTATCATGAAAAGACAACTAATTAATAGAATCAGAGAGATGAAAAGAACTCCAAGGGCCATCTAGGTCCAAAACACATTGCAGAAATGTGACTGTTGTAACTGTCCTGGCTCAGTGCTAAGGAATCCTGGGAATTGTAGTTTATTGTGGCACCACAGCTATCTGACAGAAAAGGCTAAATATTTCATAAAACTACAGTTCCCAGAATTCACTAGCACCAAGCCAAGGAAGTTAAAGTGACCTCAAATTGGATTATTTCTGCAGTGTGTTTTGCACCCTAGTCCAGTCCCCTGCCAGTAGGAATCCACAGTTTAAAGCACCTCTAAACTGTGACCATCTAACCTCTGTTTAAAAACATCTAATTAAGTTTACCATCTTCCAAGGTAGTAAATTCTACTGACATGTATAAAGATCTTCAATTAAACTCAGCCTAGAACAGAAATCTTCAGTACCCATATCCTTCTCTCCAAGATCATGAAAAATCATTGATGAACATTCACTGTAATCTGTCTCTAAACTCGCTGCAAATCCACGTAACACTGGCACAGTCTAGTCCACATTTTACCACCTTGTCAGTGACAACGTTTGAAGGGAAGGGAGGCTTGACAAAAAAACTTACTAAAATACTATGCTTCTAACTGTATAAAAAAGAAATAAGATTAGTCTGGCATGACTTGCTTTTAAGAAATCCATGCTGGTTCTTAGCAACCAGAGCCTCTTTTTCTAAGTGGTCACAAACCAGATGTTATCTACTGTAGAACTTTTCCTGGTTTCAACATCAAGTTGATGGGTCTACAGCCCTTTCTTCCCCTTTTTAAAGATGGGAACAATATTTGCTCACCTGCAGACTGCAGGGAGCCCTCCAGTTTTCCAGGAATTCTCTAAGAGGCTCTGAGATTAAATCTGTGAATTCCTTTAGTACTGTTGGATGCAGTTAATGTGGCCCTGGAGACCTGAACTCACTTGAAGTAGCTAGCTGTTCTTTCTTGTTAGCTGTTAGATTATTATTATTGTATTTTTACTGCTAGAAAGATGGAGAAAACTGCTTGGGAGATGGGCACCACTTTGCTAGTACAGACAGCAAAATGTCTTGTGTCAGCCATAGCTTTTTTGTATCATATACTATATTTTTCTTCCATCAATCTATCTCATTTGGAAGGCAAAGACAGGGCTGTAAAAATAGTGGCTGGCTGGGGAGAAAAATGCCCAAGTTCTGTGATTTGGAACAGCTTGCCTCCTCTGGCTGTGCTGCAGGGCTGCCCCTGCTACTTCTCCACTGTTCCTAATCATCTACAACAATGAAGGGTGTCTTGACAAAAACCTTGGCAACTAGACCAAAGGTGACCAACAGAGGATTTCTAGAATCCTCTGCAATTTAAAGGTGTCACATAGAAAGTATGAGGACTTTTTTGCACCGGGATGGACAGAAGCAGAGTTTCCTGAAGAAAGGACATTTTGCCCTCCACTGGGTGTTGAACAAATGGGGAAATGGATTCAAGAGGGTTGGCGTAGGAAATGTAGCCCATCTGCTACTTTTAAAAGCCATGTCAAAGATTCCACATCGTCTCAGATATTTTCTCCAAAATCCCATCCCATCTCTTATGGATGTCATCATAATGCAAACTGAGGTCGATAGGAAATCAAATTGCACATTTGGGACCTTGATACATTCCACATCTGCACATGTCATCAGCAAAGCTGGAATACAACATTCTTTTGAGCTAGAGATCCAACAGAGGATGTGATGACTTTGTGGCAGAGCCTGCATTTCTTGCAAGAACTGTGTGCACTCTGTTATTTTGCAAATGACATAATTTAGGTTAATAGAGATCAAACCAAGTCTACCTCTATTATGGAGAAGAACATTCCAACCATAGGATCATCCATGACCCTTCTTGGTCCAGCTGAGAGTAGTGAAAGCCAGACTCTTCTGTGTGCTGATTCCAGTGACATCATCACAGAATTGATTAATCAGATGACATTTTATGGAGAACAGGCTCAAAGTAGATCTAGCAAATCTGCATGCTAGTGTTGGTACATTCAGGACTGGCTCATCAATCCAGTTGAAAAATGAATGCATAGGGCCCCCTTATCATTCCTGCAATGGATGTACAAAGCTGGAGGGAAAAGCACCTGTTCTTGTGCCATCGCCTTCAATGAAACCAATCTGGAAGGACAAAAAAGAAGACAACAAGTTGAAATTAAAACATAAGTAGTATACTGGGCTAGAAAACATGTGGCCTTACATAGGTTGTTGAACTGCATCTCCCAGAAAATCTAACCAGTATAGCCAATGGTGACAGAGGACAGAAACTGCAGTTTAACATCTCTTGGAAGACCACATACTCTCCATCCAAATAGTAGGCAAAGGCCACATATGTGGAGGGTGCTGCATGGAAACCAATATAATTCAGATTCCTATCTCCATGGGTTCTCATGGTACAGTGGTGCCTCGGGTTACGAAATTAATTCGTTCCGCGGCCGCTTTCGTAACCCGAAAAGCCTTCGTAAGCCGAATTGCCATAGGCGCTAATGGGGAAAAGCCGCGTTTCGTGCGAAAAAGCCGAAAAAAGCACCAAAAATTTTCTTCGTATCCCGAAAAAACATTCGTAACCCGGAACAATGATTTCCTATGGGATTTTTTCGTATCCCGAAAATTTCGTAACCTGGGTATTTCGTATCCCGAGGTACCACTGTAAAAGAAATGGAGGAAGAAGGACAGGCTGCTTACCTGTAACTGTAGTTCTTCGAGTGGTCATCTGCGAATCCATTATTATTATTATTAACCTTTATTTATAAAGCGCTGTAAATTTACACAGCGCTGTACATACAAACTTTTAGTTAGACAGTTCCCTGCCCTCAGGCTTACAATCTAAAAAGACACGACACAAAAGGAGAAGGAATGGTGGTGGGGAAGGGGATGAGGTCCAGGAGTTCTTCTCTACCTCCAAGGCCTGGACCAAGGCAGATGGACTGGAGGGAGGACTTGGCTTCTTAATGGATGGTCTACTCTCTCTCGGAGGCCTCTCTCCCCTCAAGATGGTGGTCGGAAGGAGGGCTTTTCTTCTTAGTAGGCAAGGCCTGTTGTTGCTGGCCTGCCTCTCTCCCCCTCAAGATGGTGGTCGGAAGGAGGGCTCTTTTTCTTTCAGGCGAGGCCTGTTGTTGCTGGCCTGCCTCTATCCCACACAAATGGGTTATTCTGCGCCTGCACAGCATTTCCGGATCCTACTGGAATCGCTAGGGAAGACTTTTTGGCGGTAGCTCCACTCACTATCTAGGCAGGAGGTCTTTCTCAGTTCAAAAATGGTCTGCCGTAAGAGCAGACAAGGAAGAGAGAAGGACACGACGGAGGGGAGGATGGGTGGGATTTGTGTGGATTTGCAGATGACCACTCGAAGAACTACAGTTACAGGTAAGCAACCTGTCCTTCTTCTTCATGGTCTCTGTGAAGCACACAAATGGTTAGACTTCCGGAAAGGAGAACAGCTCTGTCAAAGGCTGCTTCACGTTGGTGCCTGGTATGAAGTCTATAGTGCTTGATAAAGGTCAGAGGTTGTGACCATACCACAACCTTCCCTTGTCCTCCAAGGGAACTCCGGAGAGGAAGGCTGAAGATGAAGCTACTGCCCTGGTGGAGCGAGCTCAAATTCGAGCAGGTGGAGTCTTCCCAAAAATCTCGTAAGAGAAAAGGATTGTGGAAGTCACGCATTTGGAAAAACATTGAGGTGTGACTGGAAGCCTCAGTTTGGGGTTGGAGTAGCAGACGAAAAGTCTGGGGAAATGGCGAGAGGATATGGTCCTGTTGAGGTAGAAGGCTAGCGCCCACCTGACATCAAGGAAGTGGAACTAACGCTCGGTGTCTGTGGTCAGGTTTGGGGCTAGCGTTGGGAGAATGATGTCCTGACTGAAATGAAAGGTGGACATAACCTTTGGTAGAAAGGAAATGTCCAGATTGAGGATGACATTGTCCTTGAAAAATTTTAAGTGTGGTGAATCCATATGGAGGGCACAGAGTTTACTGGCAGGGCGTGCCGAGGTGATGGCTACCAAAAAGGCTGTCTTCCAGGTGAGGCGCCTGAGGTCACAGGAAGCCAGAGGTTCAAAGGGAGAGGTAGCAAGTGCTGCTAAGACAAGCTGGAGGTCCCAAGTCAGGATTGGGATCACTGCCAGACGTCTTAGGTTGGCCAGGCCTTTGAAATATTTCTTTACAAGTGGGTCAGTGAAGAAGGATGGGTGGCCAGAAAATTGAAAGTGTGTACAAATGGCCACAAAGTAGCATTTCAAGGATGAAATGGAAAGTCCAGATGCTGAAAGGTGGTGGAGGAAGTCCAAAACAACTGAGAAGGTGACCTCCAAAGAGATGAGTCCCACCAAGGACAGAAAAGTGAAAAAAAATTCCCACTTGAAGGTGCAGGAACACTGAGTGGAAGCCAAAATGATTTCTCAGACCGGTACCGAGAGCCCGGTCAGGGCCAGATCCTCCACGCCACGAGACGGAGAGTGTCCACGTTGGGGTGGCGAACCTGACCATCGTGAAGAGTGAGAAGGTCGGGACGGAGAGGCAGAGGCCAGAAGTGGTTCTGGGAGAGGTGGAGAAGCGGGACAAGCCACGGCTGTCTTGGCCACCAAGGGGTGATCAGGATCGCGTCTGATCTGTCCATTCGTAGTTTTGCTACCACTCTGGTGATGAGAGGAAATGGGGGAAAGGTGTAGAACATTTTGCCGGACCACTGGAAGAGGAAGGCATCCCCTCGGGACCAAGGTGAAGGGATCCTGGAACAGAAGTGGTTGCATTGAGTGTTGAGATGAGGCAAAAAGGTTGACATCTGGGGTTTCCCACTGAGAAAACAGGCGAAGGGCAACTTGGGGGTTCAGTTGCCACTCGTGACAAGAGTCTGAAGCTCTGCTCAATTTGTCTGCTAGTTCATTCTACTCTCCAGGGAGATGTATGACTTGTAAGGTGATCTGCCTTCGGATGTACCAGTTCCAGATCTGGAGAGTGAGGCTGAGAAGGGTGGCCGACTTGGTACCGCCTTGCTTGTTGATGTAATACAGCATGGTCGTGTTGTCCGTGAGGAGGAGGATGACCTGGTTCCACAGGGAGGGTTCGAAGGCTTTGAGTGCCTTTTGAACTGCCAACATCTCGAGTGCGTTGATGTGCAACTGGCACTCTTTTGGGGATCATCTGCCGTGGACAAAGAGGTCATTGAGATGGGCTCCCCAGCTCGTGTTTGAAGTATCGGTGGTCAGTGAAGACTGAGGTTGTGGCAGGAGGAAGCAGATGCCTACCAAAACATCGTATGGATTGAGCCACCAGCAGAGGGAGCGGGCGACAGGCCTTGGCATGGTGAGCCACTTCCGTGGGTCGTCAAAGGTCGGGTTGAAAACTGAGAGGAGCCAGGACGCATGTGGAAACAGGCCGAGGGTGTGACGTATGTGGTGGATGCCATATGGCCGAGGGCAACCTGAGCTGTTCAGACAGTGATGCGCTGGGAGGCAAGGAAATGACAGATTGCAGACCTGAGATTGAGGAACCTGTCTTGAGGGAGGTATGCTCTGCAGGTCTTGGAGTCCAAGGTGGCTCCTATGAAGCACACCCGCTGGTCTGGGCAGAGGGTGGGCTTTTGTTTGTTGATCATGAGTCCCAAGTGGTGAAGGAGGGAGAGTGCCGAGTTGAGATGAGAGAGGAGCATCCGTCTGGACAAACAACCAGTCATCCAAGTAAGGAAAGACGATGATGTTAATAATAATAATAAGTTTTATTTATAGACCGCTATTCCGCAATGATCATAGTGGTGTACAGTAAAAAACTGCATTACAATACAAAAAATGGCAAGGCCTCTCTCCCCCTCAAGATGGTGGTCGGGAGGAGGGCTCTTAGTCTTGCCAGGCCTCGTCTCTCCCCCTCAAGATGGTGGTCGGGGGGAGGGCTCTTAGTCTTTCCAGGCCAGGCCTCGTCTCTCCCCCTCAAGATGGTGGTCGGGGGGAGGGCTCTTAGTCCTTTCCAGGCCAGGCCTCGTCTCTCCCCCTCAAGATGGTGGTCGGGAGGAGGGCTCTTAGTCTTTCCAGGCCAGGCCTCGTCTCTCCCCCTCAAGATGGTGGTCGGGAGGAGGGCTCTTTTGTTCTGTTGGCAGAGGTATGCGGCTATGACCGCTATGCACTTCGTGAAAACCCTTGGTGCGGAGGAAAGTCCGAAGGGCAGCACTCAGTACCGAAAACAGTCAAGGCCAACAGAGAAGGCAAAGAAGTCCCAGTGGTCTTCTCGGATGCTGATGTGGAAATAGGTCTTGAAGGTCCAAGGTGGCGAACCAGTCTGACTCCTGTAGAACAGGCAAGATGGAAGCCAAGGTTACCATATGGAAACGCTTGTAGGCTATGAAAGCGTTCAAGAAACGCAAGTCCAAGATGGGATGGAGGCCACCTGTAGCTTTGGACACAATGAAATATCTGGAAAATAGACAGTGTCGGATCCGGGACGGAGAGATGGGCTCAATGGCCCCTTTTTGCAACATAGAGCACACTTGGTCGAGAAGGATGTCTGAGGGGAGGGTGGTAAGGATGGTACCCCTAGGAGGGGGGGATTGCAACTCCAGGGCATCCCTGAAGGGGGTTGAGAGAACGGAGTGCACTGGGGAACTTCAGAAGCAACGTTTGCCTTGTTCTGAATTTTCCTTCTTGTGGAAGAGCTGTATTTATTTTTGTTGGCGCTTTCCTTGTTGTTGGGAGGTGAACCGCTGCTGTTGATAGTCCGAGAACTGGTTGGATCTACCCTGGTTGGGGGGTGTAGGGGGGGTCTTTGCCATCCTGAATGACGCTGAGAGAAAGGAGAACGAAAAGTGGAGAGAGAAGACATACCGTATTTACAGGCTGTATTCTTCATTTTGTTTTTGAAATCAAGTTTCTCATCAGTCTCCTTATGGAAGAGTCTCGTGACGCCAAAGATGAGTGCTTCAAGAGCGTGTTTGACCTGAGGTGTGAGATCCGAAGACCTTAGCCTAGCGTGGCATCGGAGGGCCAAGGAGTCTGAAAGCTGCAGCAGAGTGTTGGGCCGCTGAAATTTGATGCGAGGCCAAGTCATGGGCCTCTGCATGGATGGCCATAGCCGTCTGTCTCTTGTCCTCAGGGAGGTGTTCATAAAGGGGAAGAGCTTTTTCCCAAAGCTGCTGTTGGTAGGCAGCCATGCACGCTGAATAGTTCTGGATTTTAAGATCCAAGGCTGCAGAGGCGTAGGACTTTTGTGCCATGGAGTCAAGTTTACGACCTTCTTTGTCATTGGGGGGTCAGAGCTGTCTTTGGGGCCGCACGGACCTGGGAGGCTTCCACGACTGCCGGGTTAGGGTGAGGGTGTTCAAAAAGCCAGATCTCTTCCGAGGGTGAAATGCGGTACAGATTGTCCAATTTCCTGGTAGATGGCTGGGTCATAGACAAAGTGGGCCAAAAACATTTTGCAATTTTGTTTTTTTAAATATGTTTATTAATTTTTTAAACAAACAAACAAAAAAACAAATAAAATTCATAACAATCATACATGAAGTAAAAGAGTACAATAATCTCATAGAAATTCCAACTTATATTACTCCCCACTTCACTTCCTCCCACCTATCATACCCATTCCCCTTCCCTCCCCCGTCCCTTCCATTCAAACTTCATTCACTACTTCTCTATCATCAGAACTCTCATATTCAAAATCTGTTACTCTAATTATCTAAAATGAAATCTTAAGCTCGATTTATCAAACCTTTACAATTGTGTTACAGTATCAATCCTCAAAAAGTAATAATATAGGCAATCTTAAATTCTTCACCCTAATCTCATCATTCTAATTAATTTCGAAGCTCGTAACTTGGAGTCATTACAATTCAACATTATTAGGATATTTTCCAATTCGTAACTAATATATATAATTAATCAAGTTTCTTTACACACACAAATTTTTTTATCTCATATTAAATTTGCTGTCTCTCCTCAAGAGTCTTGAAAATATTTAAGCACTTTCTCCCAGTCTTCTAAAAAGAAATTTGATGGTTCATTTCTTAGACCTCTGGAAAGCTTATCCATTTCCATCATGTCCATGAGTTTAAGTCTCCAGTCTTCCTTCGTTGGGACTTCTTTTAGTTTCCATCTCTGGGCTTAGACTATTCTTGCTGCTGATACCATGTAAAATAAAATTTTACCAATTTTTTTTTCAATTTCCAAATCAATTATATTAAGCAGAAAGATTTCAGGAGAAAACTTAAGCGAAACAGAGATTGACTTCTTAATTTCAAAATAAATCATTTTTCAAAATTGCATTGCTTTTTTACACGTCCACCACATATGATATAATGTACCTTGGACCAATTCACATTTCCAACATAGGTCACTACAATTCCCATAAATTTTACTAATCGTTTTTGGGGTCAAATACCAGCGGAAGAAGATTTTATAATAATACTCCTTCACACTTTGACTGTATGTATATTTTAGTCTTCTATTCCATGTATATTCCCATTGTTCTAATTGTATAGGGGAAACCAAAATTTTGAGACCATTTAATCATATTGTCCTTTATAATCTCCTCCTCCATATAATATTTCAAAATACATTTGTAAAATCTAGACAGAGGGGATTTCTTGTTTAACATGATTTCTCGCTCTAAATCTGAATCTGGCTTACTGATGCCAACTTGTCTCTTGTCCATTATCAAGCGTTCCCTTAACTGTCTGTAGAAAAACCATGTAATATTTCTATTTTTTTCAATCAATTTCTCCTGAGGTAATATCTCATATCCAGAACTGCCCATTTGTACTAAATCCTCATATAGCAACCACTTTCCCTCTTCCATAATATTAAATTTAAAGAAAGCTTCATGTGGGGAAACCCAAAGGGAAATTTCGGTGCTAATTCTTTTCTTGTATTTTTTCCATACTTTCAGAAGAGGATATCTCAGAACATGATTATTAAAGTCTAGGTTCACCCTCTCTTTATCATAAAAGAGATACGCATGCCAGCCAAATTGTAGATTCGTACTTTCTAAATTTAACACATCCTTATCCTTTAGAGTTACCCAATCTTTTATCCATGATAGACAAGTTGCCTCAAAGTAAAGCTTAAGATTCGGTAGTGCAAGACCACCTCTTTCTTTGGCATCTTGTAAATATTTCATTTTAACTCTGGCCTTTTTCCCTTTCCAAACAAATTTTTGAAGGCTCTTTTGCCATTCTAGAAAGGGTTTATCATTTTTAATAATCGGAATAGATTGAAAAAGAAACAAAAATTTTGGGAGAACGTTCATTTTTAATACTTCTATTCTTCCCAGAAAAGATAGATCCAAGTTGTTCCAAGATATCAAATCTTTTTTAACTTTTTGCCACAGTTTTTTGTAATTATTAGGAAATAATTCAGAATTCTTGTTGGAAACACAAATGCCCAAATATCTAACTTTACTATTTATTTTAAAGCCCGTAATCAGCTCTAGTTCTTTTCCTTGAGTTGCACTTAAATTTTTAACTATTATTGCTGTTTTTTCACTGTTTATTTTCAGGCCTGATATAGATTCAAAGGTTTTAAATTCTCTTAATAATTCTTTAGAATCATTTATTGGATCGCTAATAGTGACTAACAAGTCATCGGCAAAAGCCTTCACTTTGTGTTCTGTCCCTTTAATCTTAATGCCTTTTATTTTTGTATTTTTTCTCTGTGATACAGATTGTCCAATTTCTTGGTAGATGGCTGGGTCATAGACAAAGTGGGCCAAAAACATTTTGCAATTTTGGACATGGAAGGCAGGAATGCAATAGAGGTCGGAGTTGGAAGCTTGTTGTGAATCCTTTCATCAATAGGGTCGAGAGCCCAAGAGTCTGCGTGGAGGATCTTGATGTTCAAAGCTTTGCCCATCCAAATCATCTGCTCAGAGAATGAAAAAATGTCCTCCGAGAAGGAGCGAGTCTCAAGGAGCGCCAAGGGACGTGGCTGGAGAGGTTGGGTGTAATCTGAGACAGAGTGGTCTGCGGATTCAGAAGAGAGTGGTCTGGGCTGAGAGGGCTCAAGAGGCTATCGGTACTGGCAGCGAAGGGCAGACTTGCAAGGAGACTGCAGAGGTCGCCGGGACGGGACAGGACAGTTCCGCTCGGGAGGCGGAGGAGAGGTGCGACCGAGGAATGGATTCAGCAGATGACCTTGGTGGAGGCAAAGTGGGTTCAACTGGTTGGAAAGATGAAACGAACCGGCCACCAAGCACTTCGGATGGATCAAGAGGCAGGAAGTAAGAACCTGGAGCTTGATCAAAGATGACATCCCGTCTAAGGGGTTCAGCAATGATAGAGGATGTGTCGTAGTCTTGCTCATCCTCAAAGGCAACGACTTCTGAAGTCTGGGAGAGTTGGTCTGGGATCACTGCATTGGGTGAGATAAGCTTCCTCTTCGCCTTCCGAGAGTTGGTAGGGATCGGCGAAGGAATGCAAGAAGGTGGTCTTTTTGGGCCAGGCCTGAGAGTTGGGACCAGGAGATGTCTGAGTCAGAGGTTCTGGTTGGGCACACGGTACCGAAGCCAGGTCGGTGTCGGCTGGTTGGGGTGGCATGTTGGTGTGGGACCAGCAATCGGTGTCGGTGTCCGCGGAAAGACAAGGCTTTTTTGCGGAGTGATGGGATGAGTCCTTGGACTTGTCCCAGGCTTCTTTTTCTCCAGTTTGGAGGAATCAGAAGACTTACTCCTCTTTGATGAGGATGGGTGGTCAGCCACATCCTGGTCTGTGGATCTTGGTTTGTCTGGGGTTTGGGACCCAGAGAC
Source organism: Sceloporus undulatus (assembly GCF_019175285.1). Lineage (NCBI taxonomy): Eukaryota > Metazoa > Chordata > Lepidosauria > Squamata > Phrynosomatidae > Sceloporus > Sceloporus undulatus. The sequence continues at coordinate 5,039,291 of NC_056530.1, forward strand.
ATCCGTATGGAGTTTGCCCTTGGCTGCAGTAACTTTGGCAGGGACCCTCAGAGGAGACAAAGGGGTAGTGCCCTCGGCTGCAATAGCCTTGGCAGGGACCCCAGAAGCCAGAGATGAGAGCTTGCCAATAGCGGTGGCGGCCTTGGCAGAGGCTCTAGAGGGAGGCTTCAAAATTTGCACGTACTGTACAGCATGGATCCAAGGCCATCTCCCTGGCCTGTGGAGTGAAGGCCATACAATGAGGGCAGGAAGCGGGGACGTGGCCCTCGCCCAGGCAGAGGAGGCACAAAGAGTGTCCGTCGAGCGCTGGGATGTTGGTCCCACAATCAGAGCACTTCTTGAAGGAGTGCACAGACATTTTCAACAAAACCAAGGGATGAGGAGAGAGAATGGTCAAGGAGTCCAAGTTATTACTGTTAGTCAGAGTCCAAAACCAAGTCCAAACGACAATCCAAAAGAGTTGTCAAGGCAAAACGAAGTCAGAGCGAACACAGTAGACAAAAGTGAAAACTAAGGAAGGAGCGATACCTGAGCGAGGTTCCTAAACTGCTCACACAGTGGACAAAAAGAATTGAGAAAAGGCAGGAAGACCTCCTGCCTATATAGAGGGTGAGCGGAGCTACTGCCAAAAAGCCTTCCCTAGTGATTCCAGTAGGATCCAGAAATGCTGCGTAGGTGCAGAATAACCCATTTGTGTACTTCACAGAGACCACAAAGAAGAACCATGCACTCCTGCTGGGTTCACAGTTGCACAGGACTTCTGCTCCATCCTTTGTTTTATTTCACACTTTTGGGACAAAGAGAAAAAACAGGATGGTGTTAAAGATTCCCCTCCCCCAATGTAGCAGGATCATACATTCGGGGCTCTTCTGTTTGCTCCAGTAGCCAGAGAATCATTGAGTGGAAGCCATTCATTTGACAGCCTATGTGTCCCAGCCAAAGAGATCCAGACTCCTGTGATCCTTTGGTTTTGATCTGGGATACCTACAGTAGCTAAAATGAAAGATTAGAACTCTGAATCAGCATTAGACAAACAGGAAACCTGTTCATAGAGCTATCGTATTATTATCACCCCACATTTCCTTGAAAAAGCTCTTAAGATTTATTAAGAGACAGAACTTCAGGAGGAATGGAAACATCAGAATTCAGTCCAGAATGATAACAACATCTAGAATGCTAAAGTTTTTATTGTCACCTTCTGACTCTTCCCTCCCCAGCTGGAAACAAAATTCTACAAGCACACACTCGTGAAGAAGAGGTAACACTCACCCAACTTTGCTGATCCTCTTCTCGTGTTACCACAATCACTTCACCCTTGGAGAAAGTCAACTCCCGGGCTTTGTCTCCCTTGCAGTCAGCCAAAGCCATTACTCTCTTTGGCCGTCCTTTGGCCTGCATAAGCCAAAATAGTCACTATCAGTACAATGGAGAGTATTGTGCTGATTTCTTCTTTTAGTTAAACAGACAGGGGAATAATACCTGACCTTGGCAAAGGGATCTGCATGGTAGTAGCATGCAGCTATCTTAGGAAAATAATAAAATAAAGAAGAGGCCATGGGAAACGTAAAATTTTTTTACGTAAATGTAAAGCATACCCCACTGAGTAGACTCAGGCAGGACTGCAGTACAATTCAGACATTTGTTTGGATTCACAGCAAGATAATGTATTTCTCATTTTGTGGGTCCCTAGTTTTCCTATGACACAACAGGAGGAAACAGAATGCAAAACCAGCCTTCTCCAAACTAGTGCCTTCTACAGATGGATTTCAACACCTATAGTCCCTAGTCAGCAAGCTATGGTGGCTTGGGGTTGATAGGAATTGTAGCCCAACACACATAAACAAGAATGCATTTAAACATGTACACCATTTTCTTCTAAAGGCACCAATTTGGGCAAAGCTGGATTATAGAACGTTGGTTTGTATAGCTGGTTTCTGGAGAAGTTTTACAAAAAATGAATATGATCAGCATCTTTAGTTCCATCTCAGTTTTGGCATCCTAGCCAGGTTTGGAATACCCTTCTGGTAGGGGATGCCCAGGATTTTAAATGTCTTTCCAGCACCATTTGTTGTCATTTTCAAGTCATTTTCAATTTATGGCAATCCTAAAGTGAACCTATTACAGGATTTTCTTGACAAGATTTGCCTTTCTCTGAGGCTGAGAGAGTATGACTTACTCAAGGTCACTCAGTGGTTTTCCATGGCCGAGCTGGGATTCAAACTCTGGTCTCCAGAATTGCAGTCTATTTTTTTAAAATTACATTTTATTAATAGAAATACAGAAGTACAAAATAAGTAGCAAAAAATAAAACAAAAAGAGAAAGGAGGGGAAAGAAAAGAAAAAAAATTAAAAGGAACTTCCTTTCTCCACTACAATTCTGGTATATCTTCATGCTTCATAAATAACGTCACCGTTAACAATTAGTTACATAAAGATCTTCACTTAAGTCTCATAATCCTAACACTTAACTACCTATACTTAGACATGTCAGTTATCTACATTAGCCAATTCCAATAATTTAATTAGCCAGTCTTTCAGTGTTGGAGAAGAGGGATTTTTCCACATTCTAGCATATTCTAACCTTGCAGCTATTATCATGTAAAACAATCTTTCTTTTGATTTGTTCATATTTATATCATTCTCTATCATAGTAAATATAATACTGGGGTCATTTTTATTTTCACATTCAATTTTTTTTCAATCTCTGCATGTATCCTTTTCCAGAAATTTTTAGCTTTTTTACAGGTCCACCACTGATGATAAAAGGATCCAATTTCATTCTGGCATTTCCAACAATTTGGGCTCATTTTTAAAATACATTTTTGATAATTTTGCCGGCGATAAATGCCATCTATGATGCAATTTTAAAATATTTTCTCTTATATTCTGCATCAATTAAACTTTACTTGTGTTTTTCCAGACCTTTTCCCATTTGTCTATATCTATATTATGGCTGACATTTTTTTGCCCGTTGAATCATGGTCTCCTTAATGAATTCTTCCTCTGTTTCCCATTTTAATAATATTTTGAATATTTTTGAAAGGGTTTGATATTTTTCATTAACTAAGATTTTTTTCTAATTCTGTTAGATTTCTTTCTATCTCATTTTTTTAATTTCTATTTTTAATTTTCCCCTTAATTGTCTAAATAATAACCAATGGCCCTTAAATCCCTTTTCTTCCAATTCTTCTTGCGTTAGAATTTGAATTTGATCATTCTGATATTTAATTATTTTATCTATCTATTCTCCATAAAAATTTCTTTACTATTCATAGCCTCATGTGGAGAGATCCAGATCGGTGTTTTTGGTGAACATCTTCCATACTTTTAATAAGGGTTTCCTAATACAGTGGTACCCCGGGTTACGAAATTAATTCGTTCCGCGGTTAATTTCGTAACCCGAAATACCTTCGTAAGCCGAATTCCCATAGGCGCTAATGGAAAAATAGCTCTCTGCTGCCCTCCGGTGGCGGAAAATAGCGCCGCGGTTTTTTCGTAACCCGAAGAAACCTTCGTAAGCCGAAGCAATAAATCCCTATGGGATTTTTTCGTATCCCGAAAAATTCGTAACCCGGCGCATTCGTATCCCGGGGTACCACTGTAAAATGATTGTTAAAATCTCTATTTACTTTTTCTTTTTCAAACCATAAATAAGTGTGCCATCCAAATCTTAACCCTTCCCCTTCCAAATTTAATAAATTTGTATTTTCCAAATTCATCCAGTCTTGAATCCAAACTAAGCATGCTGCTCTGTAATATTATTTTAAATTTGATAATCCAAATCCTCCTCTTTCTTTGATATCCTGTAATGTTTTAATTTTAATTCTTGGTTTTCTTCCTGCCCAGATATATCTCAAGGTTTCCTTTTTCCAATCATTGAAGACTTTCTCATTATAGATTATGGGGATCGTTTGAAATAAATATAGAAATTTCGGGAGTATATTCATTTTTATAGAGGCAATTTCCCCATTTAATGTCAATTTTAAATCCTTCCATTTCATTAGGTCCCTTATGATTTCCCCCCAAATTTTCTCGTAATTATTTTTGAATAAGTCTGAATTTTTCCCTGTTAATGTAATTCCCAGATATTTTATATTTTTTACTAACAGAGAAGCCCATCCTCTCTGCCATTTTCCTTTCTTCTATTTTTGTCATATTTTTACTTATTATTGTCGTTTTATCTTTATTTATCCTTAGGTCTGAAACATTTTCAAATTCCAACAAATACTTATTTAATGTTTCCAGATTTTCTAATGGATCTACTAGAGTTAAAGCCAAGTCATTGGCAAATGCCCTGATCTTAAATTCTTTCTTTTTAATTTTGATTCTTTTAATTTCTTTCTCATTTCTTAAATTTCCAATTAGTGATTCAATCACACATATGAATAAAAGCGGAGATAACGAGCATCCCTGTCTAGTACCTCTGTAGATGGGAAATTGCTCTGTCTTTTCTCCATTTATTACAATTTTGGCAGATTGAGAGTTATATATTACTTGAATCCACTTTGTAAAATTGTTTCCCACATTCATTTTCTCTAGTACAGTACCTTCATCATAAATTTCCAATTTACACAGTCAAAAGCCTTTTCTATATCCAAAAACATTAATAATAATAATGACAATTTTTATTTCTATCTTCCCACCTCTCCCAATGGATCGAAGCGGGATCACAACAAGGTTAAAATTAAAGCTATTAAATCTTTCAGCCAAAATATAAGAGAAAAAATTATACAGTAATCTAAATTTAATAAAGATATGGGCCTATAATTTTTTGGTTCTAATTTATCTCTATTTTCTTTTGGTATTAAACAAATGTTTGCATCCTTCTATGTGTTTAGTATATTTGAAAACAACAGTGAATTGACTACTTTCTATAATGGGGAACTAATATGTTCCGAAATTTTTTTGTAATAAATGGCTGTAAAACATCGGGCCCAGGAGCCTTATTAATTTTGAGCTTTTTAATGGCCTCTTCTATTTCCACTTTACTTATCGATTTATTTAATTTCCCCCTATGATCCTCTTGAATTTCTTTAGGATTCCATTTGTCCTCTAAATTAACTTCTTTTTCTTTATATAGATTTTTGAAAAAAATCACAAAATACAGTACCTTTTTAATCTTTTGTTTAGTTACTATTTTGTTTCCTTATGCTTTAATTTGTGTAATCCTAGATTTTTCTGTTTTTCCCCTTAATCTGTATGATAACCATTTGCCTGCTTTGTTTGCCTGTTCAAAATACTTTTGTCTTGCCATCATTAATTTCTAATTTCTGTTGTTAATTTTAAGTCTAATTGTTCTTTAAGCATTTTAATTTCATTTTGATTTGTATGTATTCACAGATGACCACTCGAAGAAATACCGTTACAGGTATACAACCTGTCCTTCTTCTTCGTGGTCTCTGCGAATCATACAAATGGGTTGAGACTGACAAGCTTAGATCAGCGGCGGAGGGAGTGTCATGAAACCTAAGTAAGGTTCAAACAAAATTTGTTTATTATCCTCAATAAATTTCTTGAACCAACAAAGTGTGTCAGTCATTATTGGTACCTCAATAAATAGCACTTCACCTGTGCAAGACATAAGGCATAAGTCTCTTCATCATTCTCTCCTAATGACTTTGCTAATTATTTCATCTCTAAGATTACCACTATTTGCTCTGAGATAGTCCACCCGATTCTTCTTCTGCTCATAATCTTCTAACGCCCTCGCCTAAAATATTTTCTGTGTTTCCTCCTGCCTTTTTGGATGAACTCTCTACACTTCTGAACTCTTCCAAACCTGCAACCTGTCCTCTTGATCCAATTCCTACTCGTCTTCTAATTTCTATAGCTCCCTCTTTTCTGCCCTCGCTTCTCCATATCTTCAATCTCTCTCTCTCTACAGGCTCCTTCCCGTCGGACTTCAAACATGCTCTCATTTCCCCAATTCTGAAAAAACCTTCTCTTGACCCCTCCTCTTTGTCTAGCTATTGTCCGATTTCTCTTCTTCCCTTTCTGTCTAAAGTTTTGGAATGGGTTGTTTATTCTCGCTGTCTCGAGTTTCTTGAAGCCAACTCCATTCTTGATCCCTTTCAGTCTGGTTTCCGCCCAAGGCACTCCACAGAGACAGCTCTCACTAAGATCTCGAATGACCTTTTACAGGCCAAGGCTAATGGCCTTTACTCTGTTCTCATCCTTCTCAATTTGTCTGCAGCCTTTGACGCCGTTGATCACTGGCTCCTAATTGACATACTCTCTGACCTTGGGTTCTCAGACTCTGTTCTTGACTGGTTTAGATCTTATTTGTCTGGCAGATCTTTTGCAGTAGTTGCAGGAGGTCAGACTTCTTCTCCTGTTCCCTTATCTGTAGGAGTTCCCCAGGGCTCTGTTCTGGGTCCCCTTCTGTTTTCTCTCTACACACTGTCCTTAGGTAAACTCGTTAGCTCTTTTGGTTTTTCCTACCATCTGTATGCCGACGACACCCAGTTGTATCTTTCCGCCCCTGACCTTTCTCCAAGGCTTGAACAGCAAGTCTCGTCTTGTCTCGCAGTGGATGCGCCATTGGCGCCTGAAGCTCAACATGTCCAAGACAGAGCTTCTTGTCTTTCCTCCTAAGTCCGCCCTTCAACACTCTTTTTTTGTCTCTGTGGACAACATTTCTATTCAACCAGTCCAGCAAGCCCATAGTCTTGGTTTTATCTTTGATTCTTCTCTGTCGTGTATCCCTCAGATCAGACCACAGCCAAGACTTGTAGATTCTTTTTGTACAATATGACCAAAATCCGACCATATCTCTCCGCCTCTACTGCCAAGATCCTGGTCCATGCCCTAGTGATCTCACAACTTGATTACTGTAATGTCCTCCTGGCTGGGCTTCCTCTTTCTCACCTCCGTCCTTTAATCTCTGTCCAGCATTCAGCTGCTCGCATTATCACTTCCACCCACCGCTCTGACCACATCTCTCCTGTGTTGGCATCCCTTCACTGGCTCCCCCTCCCTTTCCGCATTCAGTATAAGCTCCTGCTGTTGATGTTTAAAGCCCTCCATGGGCTGGCTCCTCTTTACTTATCAGACCTTCTTTTTCCTCACCTTTCCACTCGGGCCCTCCATTCTGGTAGTCTAGGTCTGCTGTCCCAGCCCAGGATTTCCTCTGCCCCATCTCAGATTCGCCCCTTTTCACTCGCTGCCCCTCACTCCTGGCACCTTCTTCCCCCATGAGCAAGAGCCATCACTTCTTTAACCAGATTCAAAACAGAGTTGAAGACCATCCTGTTCAGAGAAGCGTTCCCAGGCATTGCATAATTGTCGCTTGCTATTTGATGTTCCTTTGTTGCCTGTTTTGCTGAATCATTTCCTGTGTTGCTATGTCCTCCCTCCAGTCACTCTCCCCTGATCCAGGCCTCGGAGGTAGAGAAGAACTGTTGGCCCTCATCCCCTTCCCCTTCTCTTTTTGTGTCGTGTCTTTTTTAGATTGTAAGCCTTAGGGCAGGGAACCGTCCAATTAAAAAGATTGTATGTACAGCGCTGTGTAAATTTACAGCGCTTTATAAATAAATAAATAAATAAATAAATAAATAAATAATAATAATAAAAATAAATAACACATTAGGCCATGCAAGACCTATGTAAACCATATGAATGTAGTAAACAAGCCAATTTTGGCAAAAACATTCAGTTCAAACCATGTAAACATTTCAGAGAATACAAGGAAAGTGCAGTGAAATCAATGTAAACCTGAAACCAACACTACCCTTCCAAAGGCTGCATCCCGTTTGGCCCTGGTGTCCAGCCTATAATGAAAGTCAATGGCTGGGACGAAACAGCAGCTTTACATACATCCTCTAAGGGGACCCCAGTCAAAAATGCGGAGGATGTTGCTACCGCCCTAATCGCATGGGACCGAACCCTAGCTGGGAGAGGTCTGCCTAATAGTTCATAGCAGAGGTGGATGGTACCAGCCACCCATTTAGAGAACATCTGCGCAGTCACAGGCAGTCCCTTCTTCAGTTCTGAGTAGCATTGAAAAAGTCTCTCGGAATGGCTCAAACCGGCAGTTCTGTCCAAACAGAAGGCCAAAGTCCTCAGAACGTCCAAGGAGTGCAAACTGCGTTCGACTTCAGTAGTCAGGTTCAAGGCCAGGGTTGGTAGAACAATGTCTTAACAAATGTGAAAGGCAGACACCACCCTAGGCAGGAAGGTAATGTCGGTACAGAGGACAACCTTATCCTTATGGAACCTAAGGAAAGGCTGGGGCCTCTGTAAGGCACAGAGTTCACCCGCACAGCGGGTAGAGATGATGGCCACAAGGAAGGCAGTCTTCCAAGTCAAGAGTCTCAAGTCCGTCGTGGCCATGGGTTCAAAGGGCTTGGATTGCAGAGCAGACAGCACAGCATCCAGGCTCCAAGCCGGTGCAGGTACCGAGACCGGAGGATGAAGGTTGCAGCAACCTTTCAGGAAATTCTTCACAAGAGGGTCCCTGAAAAAAGAAGGTTTGCCATCAAATTGGAAATGAGAGCAGATGCAGAAAGGTAGCAATTAATGGATGTGAGGCACAGCCCCGAATCCAAAAGCGCCATGAGGAAATCCAGCACAACCGGAGTCGTCACCTGGGCTGGAGAGAGACCTCTCTCAGAGAGGAACAAAAGAAACTTCTTCCACTTGGAAGCGTAGGATTTCTGGGTGGCTGATTTCTGCACAGCCAAGATCACTGTCTGTACCAAGGGTGGTAGCGAGGCTAGGGACGGAGCCTCCAAGCCACCTTCAGCAGATTCTCGATGTCCGGATGCTGAACCTGGCCACTCTGGGGAGTGAGGAGGTTGGGACGGGACTCGAGCCAGAGGAATTCCCTCTTGGAGAGGTGAAGCAGGGACGGAAACCACAACTGGCTCGGCCACCACGGGGTTATCAGGATGGCATTCGAGCGATCCGCTGACATCTTGGACACCACCCTGGTGATCCGTGGGAATGGAAGGAAGGTGTAGAGCATCTCTCTTGACCAAGCGAAGCCGAACGCGTCTCCAAGGGAGTTCTCATTTCGTGCCTGGGAGCAGAACTGGAGACAGTGGCTGTTGTGAGAGGTCACGAAGAGGTCAATCCGGGGAGTTCCCCACTGAGTGAAGAGGTTGCTGACCATCTCAGGATGGAGCCTCCACTAGTGGCAGGCAGTGGAGGACCTGCTGAGCTGGTCTGCCAATTCGTTCTGTTCTCCTGGCAAGTGGATCTCTTGGAGGAGAATCTGCCTCGGGATGCACAAGTCCCAGATCCGGAGAGTGATGTCCAGAAAGGTTTGGGACTTGGTGCCCCCTTGCTTGTTGAGGTAGTACATGACAGTGGTGTTGTCTGTCAACAGCTGGACTACCTTGTTGCAGAGGCTGGACTCGAACGCTCTAAAGGCCTTCTCTACAGCAAGCATCTCGAGGGTGTTGATGTGGAAGGATTGTTCGTCCAGGGACCATTTGTCCTTGACCAGGAGTCTGGGAATGTGGGCCCCCCAGCTCTCCATGGAAGCATCGGTAGTCAGGATGACCTCAGGTCGAGGCGGCAAAAAAAGCATGCCGACGCACACGTTGTGGGAGTCGAGCCACCACTGAAGGGAGTGGGCAACAGGCCTCGGGATGATGAGCCATTTGGAAGGCTGGTCCTCCATGGTGTCGAAGACCGACAGGAACCATGACTGGAGCGGTCGAAACCGAAGCCTTGCCCACGGGGTGACGAACGTTGTCGAAGCCATGTGCCCTAGGGCTACCTGGACATCTCTGGCCCTTACCCGTCTGTGCTTCAAGCAGGTCCTGATGGAGGAGCAAAGGTACAGGAAACGTTCCAGAGGGAGATAGGCGACGCAATCTTCGGTGTCGAGGTGCCTATGAAATTGATGTGCCTGGATGGAGTGAGGTGGGACTTTTCCAGGTTCACCATGAGCCATAGAGATGATAGGAGCACCAAGGGGAACTCGACATCTTTTTTGAGTTCTTCCACCGAGGGGGCTGCGAGGAGCCAGTCGTCCAAGTAGGGGAAGACTCTGGTGCCATGCTGGTGAAGGTATGCCATGACCGGAGCCATGCACTTGGTGAAGACACTTGGAGCTGTGGAGAGGCCGAAGGGAAGGACATTGTAGTGGTACACGTCGGGACTGACGGCAAAGGCTAAGCATCTCCGGTAACTCTCTCAGATCCCCACGTGAAAGTAAGTGTCCTTCAAGTCAGTGGTTGCGAACCAGAGGCCCTAATACAACAAGGGGAGGATGGAGGCAAGGGTTACCATACGGAACTGATGGTATAGCAAAAAGGCATTGAGGGACTGTAAGTTTAGGATCAGCCTTATGCCACCATCAGCTTTGGGTACCGTAAAGTATCTGGAGACGAAGCATCTGGGAGCCTCTTCGGAGTCAATAGGCGAGATAGCGTCCTTAGATAAAAGAGTGCGTACTTCGTCAAGAAGGGTGTCTGAGGGGATGGTGGAAACAACAGCTCCAGTTGGAGGGAGCTCTTTGAACTTGAGGGCATAACCCCTTCAGACAATGTCTAAAACTCACGAGTCGGAGGTGATGGAGGCCCAGATGTTATAGAAGGGCCTAAGTCTATCCAGAAAGTTGGAGGGAGGCTGGACGAAGCATGCAAGAACCCTTCAGGACCTCTTCTTGCCCTGGTCAGTATCCCTAAATGGCTTGGGCCCAGGGTACTTAGAGGACCGCCTCTCCCCGTACAATCCGCCCCGCACACTCAGATCAACTGGGCAGCAATTGTTAAGGGTTCCAGAGGCCAGATTAGTTGCCACCACTAAGAGGGCCTTCTCCATCTCGGACCCCAGCCTCTGGAATGCGCTGCCCTTTGAGCTCCGCTCAGCCGCCTCCCTTACCCAGTTTAGGAAGGGGTTAAAAACATTCTTGTTCGAGCAAGCTTACCCTTGACTCCCTGACCCCTAAAGTATTCTCTCCTCGCCCCCTTCGTCAGCATGTCAAGCTGGCACGAATTGTAGTGCTTATTGTTTTATTGTAAAAGGTTTTTAATGCTATGTTTTGATGTTTTTATATTGCTGTATTGTTGTATGTATGTTGGAAACCGCCTTGGTCTTATAAAGGCGGTATATAAATAAACTTTTACTTACTTACTTACTTACTGTTGGCGATTTTTCTGATACCGATCAGGGGCGTGACGCCGGCCAGAGGAAGAGGAAGACTGTAAAGGGTAGCGCTGCCTCTGGGTATCTTGCTGTTGATAAGGGCGGTCTTGCTGGAAAGACCTCTGCCCTTGGCCCTGCCACTGTCGCTTTTTGAACGAGGTGTGGGAAGGAGTGGACATACCATGCTTTTTCGCCGCCGCCTTCATCCGGTACTTGTAGTTGAGACGGTCGTCGGTCTCTTTGTGAAACAAGTCGGAATCATCAAAAGCCATGTCCTCAATGGCCGACTTTGCACTCAGGTTCAGATCCGAAGCACGAAGCCAGGCATGTCTCCGAAGGGCCACTGCAGCCGCCATCGACCTTGCCGAACAATCTGTGGAGTTGCGGACAGACGTGATGAGCCATCCACCAATGGAGTGGGCCTCATCCCTGATCTCTGTAAGCGTGCACTGGCATTCCTCTGGGACGTCGGGGATCATGGACGAGATCCTCTCTATCAGGAACGCCCATGCATAAGTGCCCATGCAGACGTTGTAACTGGCCACTTTTAGGCCCAGCGCCGAAGCAGAGTAAGCCTTCTTGGCCAAGCTGTCGATTTTCTTGGCCTCCCGGTCTGCAGGCGATGTCGACATCCTAGGGGTAAAAGATTGCTGCGAGCCCTTGACGATCACCAAATTCTGCTTCAGGTGGGACAACAGCCAGGAGCAGTGCAATGGCAAGATCCTGTAGAGGGACTCAATCCTCTTGGAGGAGCCAGACAAGGAAGCAGGAGCATCCCATGAGCGCTTTTCAATGTTCTCTAGGGATGGTAGGAGAGGAATGGAGGGAGGCGTAGGGACTTTCCTGTGAATCCTCCTCTCGACAGGGTACTTGGCCTCTTCTTCCACATAGGACAGCTGCAAGTCCAAGGAATTAGCCATCTTGATGACATGTTCAGAGAAGGTGCGAACATCATCAGAAGGGGAAGACGCACCAGGCTGATGGAATTCTTGAGGAGATTGAGGAGCAGTCACCTCATTGGACGAGTCCAAGTCCACCTGGGACACATGAGATCCATCGGCTTTGGAGCCGGAGTCGGCCTTGACGGTCATCCGAGGCGGTGGACAGTGAGGTACTCCTCGGAAGAGGAGGAAGCGGCTTAGAGATTGAAGCATCCTGTCCGTTGGTGGAGTGGAAGCCACATTGGAGGAAGAGTGGTCTTATGCCCTGGTGATTGAGAGGGCTGCCCGTTTGGAGGCGGTGGCCAGCATTGAAGGGACAGAGGCCTTGGAAGACAAGCGGTCGAAGGCCACATCTTTGCTGACAGCGATGAAATACATAATAATAATTAACAATTTGTTTTATTTATATACCACTATTCCAAAGATCATAGCGGTGAACAGCAAGTAAGCTAATTAGCAAGTAAGCTAATTTGCCCCCAACAGTCTGGGTACTCATTTTAGCGACCTCGGAAGGATGCAAGCCAGAGTCGAGCTTGGGCCCTTTTGCTGGTCTTGAACTCGCAACCTTGTGGTCTTGAGTGAATGGCTGCAGTACAGGCATTTAAGAACTGCGTCACCAGGGCTCCCTGGTTTCGCTGTCATAGAATAGGTCAGAATCCTCATGGTGATGTACCTGGGCTGAATGGACGATGACCTGAGGCACGGGTGCTGGGGAGCGACGACGAGGTGACTGAGTGGAGTAGTCATCGTCCATGTGAATAATAATAATAATAATAATAATAATAATAATAGGATTTATTTATATACCGCCCAATCACTGGGAATCCAAGCGGTTTACAACTGAGGGGATAATAGACGGTTCCCTGCCCTCAGGCTTATAATCTAAAAGACACAACAAAAGGAGAAGGGAATGGTGAGGGGGGAGAGGATCAGGTCCAGCATTCTTCTCTTCCTCTGAGGCCTCCTGGACCAAGGCAGATGGACTGGAGGGAGGGCTCTTCTTCTTCTTCAGGCTAGCCCTGATGGAGCTGGGCCAACCTATTCTCTCCCTCACAGGCCGAAGGATGATAGTTATGGGGGGAGGAGCCTCTTTCTTCAGGCTAGCCCTGATGGAGCTGAGCCAGCCTATTCTCTCCCTTGCAGGCCGAAGAATGACAGTTATGGAGGGGGGAGCCTCTTTCTTCAGGCTAGCCCTGATGGAGCTGGGCCAGCCTATTCTCTCCCTCATAGGCCGAAGGATGACAGTTATGGAGGGAGGAGCCTCTTTCTTCAGGCTAGCCCTGATGGAGCTGGGCCAGCCTACTCTCTCCTTCATAGGCCGAAGGATGTCAGTTATTAATTGAAGCATAGCCGGAACCGAAGAGGCTGGGCTCGATGATGGTACCGAAGCTGACCTAGGTGAGCTGACAGCGGGCCACGCCCGCTTGGCTGGGGTCAGAACTGAAGGAGAGGTCAGATCCTTGGGGGGCCGAGGCGTATCCTCAGAGTCCCGATCAGCCTTCTTGTGAGATGAACCGTCGGAGGACTTGGAATGGGCCTTCTTGTGAGCATGGTGTTGGTCAGGAGCTCTGCTCAGAACTGAAGGCTTGGACTTCTTAGCAGAGACCTGTTCTACAGGATTGGAGGGTCCGTGCCTTTTCTTGGATGACTCTGAGCTGGAATCTTCCCAGGAGCTTGTGCCCAGCACCGAGACCTTCTTCGAGCTTGACTCCTTATGCTTGGCCTTATCCTTCTTGGAGGATGTCGGCTTCGAGCTCACATCCTCAGTCCCACTAGTTTTAGGGGGACGTTTAGAGGGTTTGTTGGTGGCACTAAGTTCAATCATGGAGTCGTGGGCCACGGTGGCACTTGGTCCGGTGGTAGCGCTTGGCCCGGTCTTGGGGCTCTGGGCTACGGAACCAGCCGCCGCTGACACCTAATCTGAAGTCGCTGAAGCAGATCGGATGACCTCCTGGGGCTTGAGGACCCCCTGGTAAATGTCAGTCATCAGGTGGGACTCTCGGTTTTTCCTGGCCTGCGGGGTCATGACTTTACAAAGTGGGCAAGCCTTGGCATTGTGTGTCTCTCCTAGGCATAAAAGGCAGGAGAAATGAGGGTCCTGGATGGGGATCTTACCCCAACAGACGTCGCACTTTTTGAATGGTACGGGAGACATTGTGAGAAATCGAGAAGCCAAGCCGAAATCCAAGAGCGAAGTCAAGACAAGCCGAATGTTCAACAGTATACGGAGGGGTTGGATCAAATCGTAATCAAAATGGTTCGTTAGTCAAGCCCAGTGAAAGTCAGAATGATGCACAAGCAAAGTTCCCAAAGCAGCTAACGCGGCAAAAAAAAAAAAAAAAAAAAAAAAAAAAAAAAAAAAGGAACTGGGGAAAGAGCGAGAATGCAGGGGCTTTATAAGGGATGAGCGGAGCTACTGCCAAAAAGTTGCTAAAAGTTGCAAAGTTAACTTTGCCAAGTGATTCCAGAAGTTTCCGAACAGAACTGCGCAGGCACAGTACAACCCATTTGTATGATTTGCAGAGACGAAGAAGAAAAGTAAAAATACAGAAAGAGAAATGGGTTCCAGATTTTGTTTTGCAATTACATATTACAGTGCTGATCTAGGCAGAAACATATTTAAAATATGGTGATTTCAAACCTGTAAATTAAGTAAGCATTTGGGAAAAACAACCTAAGAAGCAGCCTGGATTGTTGCATTGGTCAAACACTGTTTTTGGTAAATGTACTTGATAAAATGAAACCTCAAAATCTGTGGAGGAATTCTATTTGATTGAGTAAACATGTAAAGCTGCAGTCCTGAACACTCATTTGATTTTTATACAGGATTGTGGTACATATATAATACATTTGCATTCTGTCTATATATCATCAGCCCAGTAATGGCTTGTGGATATTATGTCGGTGGGGCAGTCAATTCACTCCAGACTTTGAATAGATGTGAAGGAGCACTTGGGTCTATTTGGAGGAATAAAGTTCATCATATTGAATAGCAACTTTAGGTGTCAAACTAAAACCTGGCATAGGACGTGATGGCTCCGTGATTAAGATACTGACTGATGATTGCAGGATTGGCAGGTTGGCAGTTCGAGCCCTAAGTGCCATCTGATGGGGTGAGCTCCTATCACTAGTCCCAACTTCTGCCAACCTAGCCATTTGAAAGCATGTAAAAGTGCAAGTAGATAAATAAGTACCACTTCAGTGGGAAAGTAACAGCATTCTGTGCAGTCATGCTGGCCACATGGATCGTCTTTGACAATACTGGCTCCCTCAGCTTAATAATAGAGATGAGAACTGCCCCCTACAGTTGGGCATGACTAGGCAATCTTGTCAAAGGAAAACCTTTACTTTTAAAACATGGCATTGATTCATTGCTCTGTTGACACAGAAGCCACTAGACAGCACAGAGTAAAGCAGAGTTTTGAAACAAACTAGGAGGCTATCATGAAACTTTCCCCCTGAATTTTCAGTTCAAGTTTTTCTTTGTTTCCTAACATAGTAATCAAATGACATGAGTAGGTTCAATTTAATTTCTCATGCAATACTTAAAAACACAGGAACCATGCCCCGGGCGGGGTGGGGGGTGGGAGGAGCCTACTGTTTTCTCAGGAGGCAAACTTATAACTAGCTACTGTTCTACAAAGCAACATTATAGATTTATACATTTACAAGATTTATAACACAATAAAGATTTTAAAGGCCACTCATCATCTCTCCAAACTCACCGGAACAAACCTTCTGGGCACTGGCACAGGAGGAGGGGTCTGTACCAGTGCTGGAGACTTGCAGGGTGGTAGGTCTTCTGGACAACTGGAGGACTGTGGGGAAAGAGGATTTCCAGATCTGCCCACTGAGCCACCACTGATCCTCCGGTAGGATCGAGTGCTATCAGAACTGCAGGAGAAGAGAAAGTGACTCATAGTCTGGGTAACACACACCATTATTGTATTGTTTTTAAGTATGTTTTATGTTTTAAATTCTACATTGTTTAATTGTATTTTAAGGGGGGGGTGGGTTGAGGGTTCGGACCGTATAATCTTGTAAGCCGCCCCAAGTGCATTTTGTAGAGAGGCGGGATATAAATATTATTATTATTGTTATTGTTATTGTTATTGTTATTATTGTTATTATTATTATTATTATTATTATTATTATTATTATTATTATTATTATTATAGCAGTCCCCCCCAGCCTCCACCCAATATATATACACCCAATATATATACACACAGATAGAGAGAAAGGGGGGGGGGGGGGGAGAAGGGAATAGCATTCTTTGAAGCCTCCAAAAGCCCATCTTATCCTCAGATTACTTCTTTCCTTCACCCTGGAACCTTTGAAAAGTAAAAAAATGTGCATGCTGCAACTTGAAATAGTCTTCTTGGCACACCCATTTTTATTAGGAGGGGTGGCCCTCAGATCCTCTAGATTTGTCCATCTGTGTTGTAAAACATCACTACTGTGGGCAGTTACTTTCCCTGCTGTTGTCAAAAGAGTACAATTTTTTTATCACTGTTTCAGCAACTACCTTCATTGCTGGGTTTTCAGAGTGAGTCTGAAACAGCTGTTTCTTCTTTCCTACAAAATGATCTCAACCAACTGGGGATCATATAACCATCATGTCATGCTCTTTGCAGAGGCAGGTAACAAACTGCTCAACACATTACCAATTGTTAAGAAATGTATTTCCCTTTATCTACTTTGCCTATTTCAAATTGTTAGAACTGAAAAGTTCTCCCCAAATTATCCTTTATTTTAAAAATGCCAATCAACAATAGTGCAGTCAAGACTTTCACCATGAGCTGTTATCTCAAAAGGGAGGAATGCAACACATTGCATTTAAATCTAATCTAGCAAGGAGGAGAAGAACTTTGAAGACATAAAATTTTAGCATATTGATTTGAAAGGACTCTATCTGTGAAAGGCCTTGAAAGGAACAAAGGGATGCGAATAACTCTCTTGATTTTGTGGTGTTACCCTGAATCCTACTTAAATTGCCTTTTTATTGTATTAGGTTGCAAGAGTTTTCTTTCTCTATAGAAATCCATCCACATTTGACACTAGTGTATACTTATTTCTTAAGTGTACATAATATAATATACACTTTTCCTTCATTGACTAAAATGTGTTTGTTAATTCCATGTCCCTCCCAATGTGTTGCTGTGGCTGGTATTTTCAGAGAATGCTGGCATGGAAGAGAGTGGGGTATATATACTGTTGGTTGAGAGGAAGCGATTTACATGTTAATTTTGTATTGTTCTGTTGTTGAATGGCAAGGGCTCAGGCAGGCCCCAGCAGACAATGGATATTACCATTCAACAACAGAACAATATACAGATTAACATGTAAATTGCTTCCTCTCAACCAACAGTATATATACCCCACTGTCTTCCATGCCAGCATTCTCTGAAGATACCAGCCACAGCTGTTGGCGAAATGTCAGGAATAAACTCTTCTAGAACATGGCCTCATAGCCCAAAAAACCCAGAAAAAAATATGTACCTTCTTTTGTTTCAAAGCAAGTCTTGGGAAGTAGAGAATTTCATTGAGCCTGTTCTAATCCTATGTCAAAGTATGGAAAATTACACTTTGTGGTCATGCAGGATGAGGGATATGGAAGCTTATAGCCCATATAAGTAACTTTTTTCAACTCAGCCTTAAATTATCATTTAACTCTCAGGCCTCTTGGAATCTTGAAGGTTCTCAGAATCTTGAAGGTTCACTGACATAACAGTAGCCATATTTGTGTTTTAGTTATTTGTTAAGTTTCTATTTCACCTTTCTTCCAAGAAGCTCCAGGTCTTTGTCCTCACATCAATCCTGTGAGGTAGTCTGGGATGGCAAGATGACTTGGTCACTTGAGTGGGGGTTTGAGCCTAGGTCTTCCAAATCCAAAACTCCTACCACTACTACACTGTGGTTTTTCCTAATCCTCATCAGAAATCAGTCTCATCAGAAGCTGCTGCTAACCTATAGGACGTCTAGTTTTCAAACCTCTTCACAAATGATAAGCCATAGTCTCACCTGAACCTGACTGGGGTTGGTTGTTCAGGAGAGGTTCCTGGAAAAGGTGGTAGTGCTGCTGTCTGACTGGGCTCTGATCTTCTCCATTGTGACCTGCCCTCAACTTCAGAACAGGTTTCCCAATAGGCTGTACCTTTGACTTCCACTGAGTTACGAAAGCTGGACAGCTGCTTGGATATGACATTGTCCACTGTGCCAGGAACAATGGAAGTGGATGAGTTCCAAACTTCAGTGGAATCTGAAGACTGGGATAAGGATTCACAGCCATCTAGAAAGAATGGTTAAAAGATTTTTGTTCAAGGGCAATGTCCGGATTATGTAGGTGTGTAAAAACATCAAGTTATTAGAAGACTCAAGGCAAGAAAAAGAAAGAGAGAGAGAGAGAGACCCTCTACTACAGGACAACTAGGCAAGGTCCAAAGTCAGGAGGAAACAAGGGAAAGGGCTCTTGCTAAGCACCCCCTCCTCTTTGCCTCAGTCTTCACTTGCTCCCTGGGGGCTCTTCATTATCAGGGTATATCATCTTTTCCCTTTTCTTTCCTTATTTTTTGGTACAGATCATTCTGTAATCACTTACTGATCACCTACCAAGGTGAACATCCTGCCATTACTTACTAGCAATGACAAAGGCAACCAGCAACTTCTGACTTGTTGCATTCTCATCCTCTTTCTGATATCACTTGCCAGACCTATCATAAAAGTGTATCCACTAGTCACTTACAACAGCCCCTCTTCATATTATCTACCTGTTACCTCTCTAAACATCAAATAAAAGCTATTCCCTTGTGTTCTGTGTTCAACTGAAAGGGCATGCAAGCTGAGGGGGTTTGATGTATATTTCCCTAGGGAGGTGACACTCCCTGTGACAATAGGACAAATGAGACTTTACACATAAAGTTAGGCTTCCTTGATATAACTAATCTTTGCTTATACCTGAACCCATGGCCCTCCAGATGTTGCAAGATGCCAATCCTCGTCTGCTCTAAACAGCAAGGCCAATAGTTTGGGGAGATAAGGTTTTAGTCCAACATCATTTGGAGGGCCACAGGTTCCCTGGACCAGACATAACCACAGCTATTTTTGTTTACCTGGCTTTGTGATGGCATTTCCTCTGGTGGGGTTTTTGATTGGCAGTGATGGAGGAGCTTCCTCGCTGTTTGAGCTGCACATGTCAGGCCGTGAGGGGACCAAGATGGTCTCATAGGTCTTGTTACTGATGTCCATGCCTGTACAACTCCATCTGTTCGAAGGAAAGGGGGCAAGCTGGCCCATAGTTGGAGAAGGTGATGACCCAAAAGACCGCTGGAGTGGACTCATCTGTCAGAGGAAGCAGCAAAGTTGTTTTAGAGTTACTTTTGGGATTATGATCCTCAGAATCCCATAATTAGCAAGTCCAGTGTCTGTTTCAGTGTCAAGTTTCAGATTCAGTACCCAAAGACAAGCCACTACTGCCCCTAACTTTTGCTTTTACTTCATTCTGGATGAATCACTTACTCTTAATCCATTTAAAGCCTACCCCAAGAATGAAGTGTGAACCAAAAGGTCCTCTGCATGGCTCAGCAAAAGCTAAAACAGTATTTTAAAATTTACTTTATTTATTACTTTATTCTCCTGCCTGCATAGCCCATGTATACCAGAAGAACAAATGTAAGAGCATACAAGGAGTCCTTCTGGATCTACAAAACTTGTGGGGTGAAAATCTACTCTGCCATACCCTTTACTGGAGAACAGTATAGCAGTAATTTCCTATTCGTGAGGAGAAGGAGCTGTTTATTTATTTTTTATTTTAAATATTTCAAGGATTTATATCCTGCCTTTCTTTCATAATGGATTCCTTCAACAGCAGCACTCCACTGCATCAGTGATTCTAGATTTCTGGGCTAATGCCCCATTTCAATTCTGCAATCAGAAAACCCAGATTCTGTGACAAAAATGAAAATTAGGTATACCCAGAGATGAGCAACTGCAGCAGGTGCAATAGTTAATGTTTGTCCCGCAGACCTGCAGCAGGCTGCACCATCCCAAAATCACAACTATATATCTACTTTTCATTGTGATTTCAAGAACAGGGGGTCAGGAGTGTTCAGGAATTGGAGGGTTTGTCTTGCTAAACCACCTCTGATTGTGATGGTTTTGCAAGAAATCCCTCAGTTTCTCCTCCCCAAAACTAAAATGCTGGGCCACAAACCCTGGAGATCTCCAAGAGTGTCAACCAGGGATGGGGTGGGGTTGCCTGGAGAAACTCTGGGAGCACAACAAACCTTCGAGGCCTGATTGTGACCCATAGACTTAATTTTGCCCAACCATTAACTTATTCAGTAGAAACCTAAGAAGAGCTATGCTCAAGTGAAGCCTTTTGCTCCCACATTGCCCAGTCAAACGCTTCAGGGAAGCTTATAAACAAGAGATGAGAATAGAAACCATCTGCCATTGTTGTTCCCTAGAAACTGACTTTCTGAAGCATGATGCCAGTGAACCAGGAGATGGTATGGTTGTAGTGACGGTTCTGTCAGCAGGATAAGCACTATAAGAAATGAAGCAAAGTAAAGCACTAGATGGAAAGATGTTGGATAGAAATAGGTCAGAGCACTTCATGTCATACGCCCTGCTGTAAGCCCTCTAAACCAGCCTCCTGGGGGTTGCTATCCTGTCTCCACTGTTGAAGTAAGATTCAACTGCCAGCCCACTCAGTTAGCAACTAGAAATGGTCAGTAACAAAGTAAAACAAGAGGATATTGTTACTTTAAAAACAATGAAAATGTTTTAACCATTAAAATTATAACTTTAAACATCTGATTGGGAAATTTCTTACGTCATAGTTCAAAAAAGCAGCATTTCCAATCTTAAGTGAAAAAAGTACAAGATACACAATACAGAGTACCCAGCAAAGCACCTTCTCATCCAGCTCATCTTCACTGTCATAAGAAAACTCCTGGTGGGCCTCCCAGTCGTAGTCCACATGGATCTGTGGAGCCATCCTCCCCATCTGAGCTTGCTCCAGCTGCAGTATCAAGAACATGAAAAGTGACACACTGTCAGTTTGTTACATGAGAGGTCCCCTTGGTATTTTCAAACATGGTGGTTCCAATCCAAAACGCATTTGCTAAAGAGTTCCACTGAATACAATGGGACTTGAATCTAAGCCAACCTGTCGAGGACTGCACTCTAACAGCCATTTAACACCTAATACAAGATGAAGCTTGGTCTGCCACAGACAATGAGGTACTCTGCATGTTTACTCAGATACCGAGCTTCATGGCAAATTTTCAGGTTCAGGTGCTCACTGTGACTATCCCCACAGACACCCACAAAAAGAACAAACAAAAACACAGTGTCCTTGAATTCCCAGGGCTTGTAGATATTCTACTTTGGACTACAAGTCCCTCCCTCCTTGGAGGTCTTTAAATAGAGGCTGGATGGCCATCTGTCAGGGATGCTTTGATTTGGATTTCCTGCATGGCAGGGGGTTGGACTGGATGGCCCTTGCAGTCTCTTCCAACTCTATGATTCTATGAATCCCCCAGCCATGAAATGATTTTGTGAATGGCAGTACAAAAATAACTTCTCCAAGATCTAGAATCTGCAGGATTTCTTGTGTGTCACAGACAGCCTAGTGCACATATGGAAGTTAATGGGCATATAATGGAGTCTTCTAAAGAACCTAATTTTAAATTTCAGCAGCATTACTAAATGTCTAACTCATGTCACATTGATTTTATCATTTGACTAAGCATGATTAAGTATGGATTCAACTGAATGCTCCTTATTTTTTTATGTATGGCATTTCTGGCAAGACATTTTTTGATATTTAATATATTTTTTTCCTTACCAAAGCCTGAAGCCTTGGGAAAGTTAAATTACTCTACACAAACTCAAAGAACTGTGTATGGTTCTGCTCCCTCCATTATATCATCACAACAAGCCAGCAAAACAGGTTAGGCTGAAAGACAATGACAAGGCCATAGTTGAGCAAGGAGCGGTACCTGGACCTCCCCAATTATAGTCTGACAGTCTAACAGCTATACCACATGGGCTGTCAACAACGATGTCCCTGTCACCCACAACTTACCAGGTCTTCACATTCAGCATGCTTGTACTTCTTTGCCACATCCAGAGGTGTTTCACCGGCTGCATTTACTGCCAAGGAAAAAGAAAAACAAAGCCAATTTGAACTAGGAAGCCTGGCATTGGGGAGAGGGGAGCATTCTTTACATATTTCCAAATATGTGCTCCAAAACACTATGCAAGGCTATTAATCCTGAATGGCTGTGACCATGAAACATCTTTATTTTAATTAAAAGTTAAGTTAATTAAAAGTTTAGTCATAGATGTATCCATTTCCAATTGTACTAGTTCACTCTTTTACTATATTTTGAGGCCATGCATTTTCTAGGAAAATTTTCCCCACAAAATAGATATAACATTGCTTGTTGTATCATAGCAAGTAGCAAGTACATTTCTATACTGCTTATCAGTGCACTTAAGCACTCCCTAAGAGGTTTAAGCTAATTGCCCTCAACAAACTGGGTACACATTTTAGAGACCTACAGAGCTCTGGGATGCCAGGCTGAGTCGAGTCTGGAGCTCTGAGATTGAATTTACAACCTTGTGGCTGTGAATGGCTGCGGTAGAGGCATTTAAGCACTGTGCCACCAGGGCTCCATAGGAGTGCACTCAAGAGTCTGGGTGCTCTCTGAAAACCAACACAGTCACTACATGAGATGATTTCCTTACTAAGACTTCTCTGCTAGATCTCAAATGCTATTAAGAACCAAGATTTATGTAGAATAGCTTGTTCATAATCCTCTTACCCAGTGGTTTTCAAACAGACAGGGAGGACCCCCAGGGGAGGTATGTAAGTTGCTCAAGGAGGGCTAAGTACTTCGATCCTCTCCCCACCACTACCACCTTCCAAACCTTTTCTGTCTTGAAAGGGAAGAGAAAGGCAAGGAGGGTACTTGAAGCACCTGCCTGACTGAGGAGTAAGAGTAGGAGTATATTTCCTTATAAAATGTTAAAATATGAATATACATGTGTGGATGAAAATGCACATGCTAAACAAACGGTTGGAAGATTTTTGCATTCACTTTCCCCCTCCTTGGATAGATAGGGATTTGCTACATGCAAACTCTCCCCCTTTCTCATTCAATCTAACCAGGTTACTCCCCCTTTAGGGAAGTACTTACACATTCTCTCAAAGATTTTCTACTAAACTGCATGTTCCTTCTTTTTATCTGAACTATTCACTAGCTAGATTGAGTTATAGCCTTTTATGTAAATATAGATTAAAGCCATTAGTAAAGTTTTGTTTGAACATCAAGCTTGCGTTGTTTTTGAGTCAGTCTCAGTTCTTAGGGAAGCATAGTTAGACAAAGGTATATTTCTGCTACTCTGTTAATTTAAAGCCAGACCCTAACAGACTTGGCTTTGACATTTTTTTGATATTTAATATATTTGTTTCCTTACCAAAGCCTGAAGCCTTAGGAAAGTTAAATTACTCTACACAAACAATTTTTATTCATATACTATGTCAAGCGCAGGGGGAGGAGCGATATCTAGATGTAGATGTAAACAGGGTCACCAGGGTAGAAAGTCTGAGAGCCATATTAGTTCCTGAACCCTAACATGACTCTGAAGTTACTATTACTAATCTCTCTCTCTCTCTTGACTACCTGCATTTGTAGAGGCCTTCCCCTTCAGCAGCAGTTTGATGCAGTTGGGCTGATTGTACTGGGCTCCATAATGCAGAGCAGTGTTTCCATCTAGTGCAGGACTATCTAGATTTCCCCTATATACAGACACAAAGCAGAAAGCAAAATCTAGCTTACATTTTAAGAAGAAACCAAAATAAAGCCTTCTGTCTCATGGATGCAGGGCAGAGCTTATAAACCTCACTATGTCCATCTCCTACTTTCATTATTTTCTGTCATGTACCTACTACCCTTAACAAGAGAGCTAGGGAACCTGTGTATTTTCACATGGTACTGAACTCTAATTCCCAGCAGCTACACACAGTCTGCCCAATAATTAGGTATGATGGGAAAAGTAGGGTTTTAAAACAAATCATTTAGTGGGCTAAAAGACCCTTACCCCTACCTTACTAAAAACAAACAAACAAAACCTTAATCAATAGAACATTATGAATCTTAGAATATATTATACATTAAAAGTGGGAACTGTGCTATCTAAATATACTGCAGTGTTTTCTCATCTCTTAAGAGAAGTGTTCTTGCTCAAGTTTCTTGCTCAATCATTTCCCTCCAAGTAGAACCTTCTGCCCTCCCATCCCTCCATCTTCCCAGTTTGACACAGCTATTATTTTACCTTCAAGTTATTGCTTCTAATGTGTGTGTGTGTGTGTGTGTGTGTGTGTGTATTTCTGCAAACCTCAGGATTCCCTGAAGCATGCCCTTATCACTTCTTTAATTTTTCAGTGTTGCTGTTTTGGATCCATTTCCATATGAACCCACCTCTTGACTTTGCTATTAAAAGAAATGATATTAGATTTAATGGGAGTTGTGTACAATTTTAGGTAGTAATTTTGGCCCCCTGTGTGCCAGGTGTGTAAAAATGTGTCAAAATTAGACCCATATCTGCTTGTAGCTAGCAGGGAATACTACAAGAAGAGATTTACCCATTCTGAATAATGAAGTCCACCAATGGGAGAGAAGTCCTGTTGGCACAGCGCACAGCTAGATGCAGAGCCCGTTCGCCTTGTTCCTGTCAGAGGAAGAAAAGAGAAGCATCACCTTGCAAGCCTTTCAGAGGAAGCAACATTTTGCTGAATTTTCTGGGCTAAACTGTGCTTAGATGGGGTTAAGTCAGATCAAGTAAGCACAAATAAATCTGAACCTGAAGAAAATCCTAAGTTATTACTTTGAGGAGGGCTTCATGCTATGTAGAAAATGTGTAAATCACATTTCAAATACAGTGATTCTCAAGATGAGAGGATAAAAAAATCAGAATTTCAAAATACAACCCAATTCAACCATCATACTGAGAAACAATAAGTAAAAAAAACCCTAACACAACCAGAGTTCTAAAAGTAACAAACTGCAGAAGGCAAAATATTCTGTAAGATTAGTTCCACACTTTGAAGAGATCCATCTGATCAAATTTGAACAAATCTGATCCCTAAAATTTAGAAGCTGCAACCAAGAATTATCTGCTCCACAGTGGCTAACAATATGGAAGGGGTTTCTGTGCTAAATCTTGAAAGCAGAGAGATATCTAAGGAGTTAATTTGCAGCAGAAATTAATCAACATTAATCAAATGCCAAAGAAGATGGACTTTGATCAGGGCTTATGCAAATTTGTACTTCCAGAGTCTGCTATTTCACATCCACATTCACCCACACCATATTTAACTAGAGAAGTTTAGTTTCTTTCCTCATACATCAAGCTCCAGATTGTGCTTCAAAGAAAAGGTTGGATCCAGAGTGCTAATGATTTCTGCCCCAATGGTACATCTAACTTGATTCCAGCTGATCTACTTTAAGTACATCTAAGGTGTGAATCCTACAATTAATCCTGAATAGACTCATTAAAATCAATATGGTTTAATTATTATTGACTCACCAATCAGCAATTGAATAAAATGGGTCTACTTATATTATATTAATTATATAATATTACATTATTTATATCCTGTGTTGCTCCCAATATGGGACCTAAAAAGGCTTACAATACAAGTTAAAACAGAATACGGATAAAACTATATATAACAGAAAAAGTTGATAACCACAGTGGGGTGGCATTTGTTTTGAAATATCTTTTCTTATACAAAGGAATACCTTTCAATTTTTTCCATGGAATAGCTGTGTTCATCTTTTGCAGCAAAATCAACAGGATCTGGGATCTATCCTTATCTACCCAACATTATCTAACTTTAAAAATGAACGAATTTTTGAAAACTGCATCAGATAGAGTGTTGCCTCACTTGGCAGGTGTTTGTACACATGTTTTATTTGTTCACCACATCAGGAGCACTTGTGGGCTGAGAGGTGATATAGAAGTATCTAAAATATGTAATAGTTATATACATAGTTGGGGTGCGAGACTGTAAATAGTAAGATGAGACAGAATAGAAATGTTAAGAGTATGACCATATATTATTACCTTAACTGACATTAACAAGCAATAAGTGTTGGGTTCATAAACATCCTAGCAGATGAGCTGTTTAGCATGTACAGTACATTGTGATGAAAAGTCAAATAAGTCAAAGAAAGTTCTGGTTGCAATAAAATATTTAATCTGTGTATGTTGAGGAAAAACCCATCATTGCCATGTGGATCAGCTTATCCTATTTGTCATAAATACAACTAGAACATTAAGATACCCCTTCAGCTCAAGTGAACCACACCAAAAGGTACAGAAAAGCACAATTGCTCATCAAGCCCCCCTCAGTTTTACAGCCCTAATTATTTTCTCATTTCAGATATTTCAAAAATTTGCAAAGCACATAACTGGCTTCCCAAATACTTAAACATTCCACTTTACATAATACAAATTTCAAGCCATGTAACTGGAAAGAAACACATACACACACACAGAAAGAGAGAGAGAGAGAAGAAAAATGTAGCCATGGCTGCTAGTGATTAACCCAGTGGTGTAAATTAGCACTGCTGTAAAACATGGGTAATATGTGGTCTATCAACTGCATGTGTCCATCTCCCCACCTGTTTCGGTGGCTCTGAATAAAATTTGTCAAAACCTGGAGAGTCACACAAGCCAGGAAACCTGATACTTCCTTAAATGCATGCACTTTGAATTGATTTAAAACACTTCCAGTTTTCCAAATAAGTCAGTGAACTTCCAGCAATTCTGGAAGGAGAGGTGGTATAATGGATCAAAGGGATGGGAAACTGGCCCCTTGACATTCTGAAAGTGCTCACCTCTGCTATAACAGGAAATCACCTGTTGTTGGAGGCAAAGTTCTGTTCAGAAGCAATACCATTTTTATATACCTCTCTTTAATCTTCTATTCCATTTTCTTCCATTTACCTGGCCATCAGGGCTAGCTAAAGGTTTAGATAGATCAGGATGCTCTGCAAAGGCCTGAAGCAGTGCCAAGAGATCCCTGCTTCGGATAGCTTCCCAAATACGGTATGGTTCATCCTTAGTAGCTTTGTGAACATACTTGCGTTCCACGTACTTTGCCATGATGAATTCCTTTCTAGCATTCCTGCCCAAGAGAAAGAACATTTTCAAAAAAAGTGATCTTAGAGACAACTGTAAGAGTATAAAAAATACTTTCTGGATTAGAGCAATAATCTCTCTACTTCAGCATCCCATTTCTGTTTTAATTTCAAAATTGTTAATGTTGTGTGTCTTCAGGTTGTTTCCAACTTTTGCTGGCCCTAAATGGAACCTTTCAAGAGATTCTCTTGGCAAGATTTGTTCAAAGGGGCATTGCCATTGCCCTCCTCTGTGGCTGCGAGACTGTGACTTACCCAAGTTACCCAATGGTTTAGCAGGGATTCAAACCCCACAGTCCTAGTCCAGCACTTGAGCTATTGACTCACAGTTTCAGAATAGTAAACTTCTAGTTCCTAAACCTGCTGGCATACTTTTGCATGTATATGGGCAATGACTGAGGATGTCTTAGTAGAGAAAAGTATTTATTATATTTATTTGTATCCCGCTCTTTTCCCAGGGCTGGGATTCAGAGCGGCTTCACGGCATTAAAAACTGTACAATTAAAAACATTTTAAAAACGTACATTAAAAAGGAATTAAATTATTACGACATTAAAACAGATAGTTATTAAAAGAATAAAATATATATCAAAAACATAAAACTATATTGTATACTAAAAGTAGAGAAAAGCTGAGTGATCAGAGAGCACAGCTTCATCACTCCCTGCAGCAGAATCACAAGCATGCAGTTTAGATTCTAGCATTCAGTTTTTCCAAGTACAGAATGTTGATTAAACAAATTACTAAAAGCAGAGGGTCTACAAACAAAGAACTGAACCTGAGAGAGAAGCATGTGAAGTTTCTTTGCTACCAGTCGACAGTCAGGTCAACTTTCTGCAAGATGTATTTTCTTCATAGGAAGGAGCTCTTGACCTGCTAAAGAAGCTGAACAGCTGTACAATGACTATCCAGCTTCTTCATGTACCACAGCATGGAAAATGAAGAAAACATGTGAAGCTCTTAGCTCTAGATGTGTCTGAAGTTGTAGCTGTACAGGTGTAGAATAACCCTATGTGAGTGAGCCACAGAGACCACACAAAAGAAATATTACTTTTTTTAACTAGTTTATCAAATGCTGGCGGGGGTGTTCTGGGACTACAAGAGGCAGACCATTCCGTTCATAAACACCTTTTTCTTGCATCAACTTCAGTATCTACTCACATGTCACTGGTGGATGAGGGTTTCAGGCTGCCTTGTGTTGGCAAGGTGGCCTCCATGACTTCATTAAACTTAGCATTTCCAATGCTGACTGCCAGCTAGGAGAAAGAAATGAATGTGTGTCACTGGAGGGGGAACTAATCATTATAGAAAGCAACTTCGTAAGTAACATTTTTCTTATTTCTGGTTTTAAAAATAAAAGTTTTGCTAAATTGAGGTGCCAATAAGCTAACCTTCTTGTAGAAAAGGATTGCATCTGCCAGAAGCTTCCAGGAGAAATTATTTTGTAATAATTTATATATTAGAAATATATAGAAATTATCCTCCCTCCATAACTGTCATCCTTCGGCCTGTGAGGGAGTGAATAGGCTGGCCCAGCTCCATCAGGGCAAGCCTAAAGATAAGAGGCTCCTCCCTCCATAACTGCCATCCTTCAGCCTGGGAGGGAGTGAATAGGCTGGCCCAGCTCCACCAGGGCTAGCCTGAAGAAGAGCCCTCCCTCTATTCCATCTGCCTTGGTCCAGGCATCAGAGGGAGAGAAGAACCACTGGACTTCATCCCTTTTCCCACCACCATTCCCTTCTCCTTTTGTTTTGTGTCTTTTAGATTGTAAGCCTGAGGGCAGGGAACCGTCTTATTAAAAATAATAATTGTAAGCCGCTCTGAGAGCCATTAGGGCTGAAGGGCGGGGTATAAATAACGTAAATAAATAAATAATGAATAATATTTTCCTGTTTTTTACAAAAACATTGGGGGAGGGGCTGATAGTGTCTACAAAAATGGTTTTGACTGATGTGAGGTTACAGGAGCATGTGATTCCCATCCCTGATATAAAAGAAGGGTAGGCAACATAAGGTCCACGTGTGGTCACCTGGCTATTTTGAATATACCACACAACACACACAAATGCATAGCTGTGATCCTCAAAAGAGGTGAATGGTCCAGAGGAATGGCTATGGGAGGCTGCCACTGCTGCCCCCCCCACCTTCCCACCATTTGCCTCACAGAGGACTTGGCCCTGAACTGCCCGCCTATGCTACCTTTGAAACATGGTTCTTTCCACAAAAAACATCTGATCTGTATCTTTTTCAAAGATACCACCATTATTATCCCTTAGCTCAAATATATAGAATCACAGAGCTGGAAGGGGCCCCATGGGACATCAAGTCATCCTCCCTGCTCAATTCAGGATCTCCAACTAAAGCATCTCCACTAGGTAGTTGTCCAGTTTCTTTTTGAAGATGTCCAGAGACCCCACCACCATTACCAAATCGCTCTTACTATCAAGATGTTCTAATGTTCAGTTGAAATCCACACTCCTAGAACATAAAATCATTAGACCTGGACCTATCTTCTGGGACAGCAGAGAACACATCTGACTCTCCTATCTGCAAGAGCCCTAGAGGTATTTAAAGAGTGTAATCACGTCACCCTTCAGTCTTTTCTTCACCAGACTGAACATGCCCAGATCCCTAAACATTCCCTCATATATTTTCTTTTCCATACCTACTTATCATCATGTTGCCCTTCTCTGAATGTCTTCCAGCTTGTCTATATCTTTATTAAAATGAGGCATTCAGAACTGAATGCAGTACTCTGACCAATGCAGAATATTACGACTATTACTTTCCTTGACTTGGAAACTATGGTTCTGTTCATGTAGGCTAAAATATTATTTGTCTTCTTTGCTGCAGCATCACACCACTGGGGCATGTTCAACTTATGTTCAACAATACATGTAATTGCCCTCCATCCTACACCTGTACATTTGATTTTTGTGGCCTAAATGTAGAATATTGGATGTGTCCCTGTTAAATTTCACTTTCTGAAATCTGAAACTGAACAAATGAAAAAAAAACTGTTTTAATTTCTGAGCAATTTTTTTAGTTTATTAAGGTCTCTTTTGAATTCTATTCCTATCTTCCAATGTGTTAAATATCCATCCCAGTTTTGCATCACACACAAACTTGATAATCATCTATCAACAATGCTGACAAATAATGGCCCTTTCTTTGACCCTAAAGCACTTCACTTGAGACTTCATTTCAGTTTTAAGCACAGCCATTGATGATGATTCTTTGAGCATGTTTTTCCAACCAATCAGGGATTCATCTGACAGTTTGCTAATAATATTATGAAGGGTCTTATCAAATGCTTTGTTGAAATCCAAATAAATGACATTCTCCTTGTAAACAAAATGAGGTATTCATTAGTAACTGAATAACAAAATTTGCCATGGCAGCAATTAAAATATGTATCAATTAGCAAAAAAGACAGCATGCTATGCTATGTTTTGTAAATAAATCCATATGTATGTATAGTTATTGTTACTGTTCTATGCACATTTTAATGCCCTATACTACAGGCAGCCAAATTCACCATACATGATACATATGGCTTTCTATGGTTGTACAGCGCAGCTGCGTGTAACGCAGGCACGCCATATGCAGCTTCTAGCATATGCTGAAGCCGCGTCGGAAAAACTCCTCTCGCACCCTGGAAGAAGTAATGGGGCACGCGCCCATGCTGCGCATCCCACGGTCCGACGCATGCACGAGCTCCATTACTTCTAAGGGAGCTTGAGCATATACGCGTTTTTCCCTTACGCGGGGCGGTCCGGGACAGATCCCCACATAAAGGATGGGCACACTGTACCAATAAGTTTAGGATGTCAAAAATCCTAATGGAGGAAGCATCTTTGAACTCAAGACAAAAGAGAAAAAGAAGGAGACAAACAGCAGGGGGGCAGGCAATTTCCCTCCAATGTTCAGATGTAGCACTTACCAGGAGTTCAGAAGTGCTGAGAACATCCAGTGTCAGTGACTGGATGCGAGAATAATGCACTCCTAATTCACGATGAATTCCTGAACACTCTATGCATGTCAGAATACCAAGGTTAGTGGACAGCCATGTGGGATCTGTAACAGAAGCATATATTCTGCTGACAAAGGAAAAGTGATCAAATATAACAAATAAAATAAATAGAGGATGTCCTACTGACATGTTGTAAACTGTGCTTGATGCATGTTTTGTTTCATGAGCTGCTGCTGGTGTCTTTCAAGTCAGATAGGCTTTCGGTGAAATAATGGAATGTCTTAGGAAAGGGCATGGCTTGAACAGAGCACTCCACATTAAATATTTTGTTGCAGGCTCCACTGGTCATTGATAAGCACAGATCTCAAACTGCCTTCAACCCACAGGGGCCTCAGTGAAAAGTGAAAAGTAATGCTGTCTGCATACTTGGGAATTTCTTATCTTATTCTTTAAAGGAAGGAAGTGCCAATGGATAGGATGAATCAGGAATGGGGAGGAAATGTCATTATTTTTGTGCCATGCCTTTGTATTCCACTGTTCTCCCCCACCTTACTTTATCTTCACAATGGCCTGAAAACAATGGGCAGATGGAGCGGCTTCCAGCTGCTCCAGGGGCTTGGCATTTACACGCTAAATGCCCCTGGAGTGCCCAGAAGCCACCTCAGAGTCGCCTAAGATGGGCCAAAACCCAGTAAACCACTCTGTTTCCACATAAAAAAAAGACAACCACAGGAAAACTTTAGGGAATTCATTTCAAGAAGGCTCACATGGAAACATGGTCATCATCATAGAAACCATATTGAAATTTCTACCCTGAAGTCAATATTGACTGGTTCTAGAGGACTTCATGGACATACCTGGAGCTCCACAGTCACAGCACTGCCTATTTTCTGGCAAATTCTTCACCTCGCTAATGATAAACTTGGTTAATTCCTGAAGTCCACTGTCAGTCATGCTCCCAGATGAAGACATGCAGCTTCCTGTATCCCCCTTGAAAGCATTGCTAAGAGCTTCATCCTTGCTGTTCTGGAGCACAGACACCCACCTGGTCAATGGAAGAGACTACCAATTAGGAATCCAAATAATATGTGGGCAGCAGGAGACAGTTGCGTAGTGCTAATTTCAGCATTTATCATGAACATCCCATACTGGCACCCCCAAAGAATGTCCAAAAATCCCAAGAACTCTAGGGCAATAAACTAGTTCTTGCTATTTTCATTTCCACTAGGATCAGGTCCTTTGTAAATCTAATGGGCTTTAACTGCTCATTATTTCATTGCCCAAACTATCCCCAAATACTTTGGATTACAATTTGGATGGTTTACAAGAAAGCATTATTGTTGGGAAAATCCATTTTGTCTCCAGCTACTGTGAAGGCTGCAACTAAACTGACAGGTTACAGGGAATTTTGGAGCAGGAAGCAGACTAAGACATTTTCTCCGTACATCAACAAGTAGCAGAGCTTCAATTCTGCAAGTCTTAGTTCCACCGCATCAATGGCGGGATGGAAAAACACAATGTAAGAGAGCCAATACAGAATTCACACTCACTGAATTCAGAGGTCCACATACATTATGACTAGAGTCACAAAATCAGCATTTTAGCAGCATCAGGTACTCTGGAATATCAGACTCTGTAAGCTTATCAATAGGCAAATTACAGCGTAAAGTAAGTAAGAAATAAGTCACAGCCACCTTTGACAAAACCTAAGTCTGTCAAATAGTTTTATTACTTATCCTAAATTGTAGCCTCTCCCCCGTTCTCTTCCTACTCTGACACTCTAACCATTAAAACACACAGCCCCATAACTCTAATCAGAATGGTGACACAGTGTAGATTGAGTTTCAGATGTAGATCTAGTTCAAATGGACATTCATTCTCAAACACATGCAACCTTACACACCTTCCTGGAAAGCTAAAATGAGTAGTGCCATCTTGGCTACCTTTGACAAAAGGTGGGACATGAACCTAATTTTAAAATTCTAGCAAGCCATGCCTTATATCAAAGGCAACAAATCTATGGCCTTCCAAACAGTGTTGTATTATAACACCCATTATCTCTACACACTAGACATGCTAGCTGGGACTGATGGAAGCTAGGGCCCAACACCATCACCCTTGCTGTATATATGCATGTGCTTGTAAAATGTGCAAGCATATTCTTAGTATAAGTATGGGTTATGAGCTTTTAAAGATTATTCTTAACTAGCAAAAATAAAGATAATGAAAACTGGTTTTCGCAGATATTTATTTTTTCAGCTTCATCAGTATTTACTATCCACAAGAAAAAAGATCTTTGTCCCAAGGAGAGTAATGATCGAACCTCACACACAACAGCACAAACAACATCTACGAAAAATATTAAAACTCTGAGAAGAGAGTCAGAGAACACAACCTTAGCTGTGTCCCAAAATGATGATGATGATGATGATGATGACAACGACTACCTTCACCACCACCTTTGTCACTGTTGTCATCACCATGAAAGGTTTTACACTACGAAGTGCTTGGTTATTCTGTCTTATATCGCCCCATCTCCAAATGTTAACACCCTCATTTTGCATTCTCAGTACTCCACCTTTTGGGCACCATCTGCTTCTGATTAAACCTTCCACACATAGCATAAGAACCTTATCACAAGCCTCTCATCTTCTCTGTAGTCACAAGTGTAATTTGGGGGCAAAAAGAGTGTTCATTTCTGTTTCTTGTCCAATGCTTAGCATGCTATGCAGGGCTAAATGCAAATGTTATAACAGCATGACCAGGAGTGAAGAAGAAGAGGAGGAGGAGGAGGCGGCGGCAACTGCTTGTTTTCTTTACTATTACCAGCAGCCAGAGTTCCAAAATCGGAATGGATAGAGCCCTAAAGCAAACACCACATAGCAAAAAACTTACATAATGCACTCTTGCTCATCTTCTGCTTGGAAGTGATATGTTCGGCTGTCTGCAACGAGAGGAAATTTGGAGAGATCTAAGAGTATGGAAAGGGGAAGGATTTAGTTCTCCCAGGTTTTTTAGATTCCAGCTCCCCTAATCTCTTACTACTGGCCAAGATGACAAAGGTTTAAGACATCAACATTAAACATATTATATTCTGTGGGTTTTTAAAAAAAAATGTTTCTAGATGTTATTATTAAAGAAGAAGGATGGAAAGTGAGAATGCCTCATGAAACATCTCATTTATTCATTTATTTGTACTCTGGTATGATCCTCAATGGGGTTTACAGCACATCGTCAATACTTTAATCCAAAGCGATAGGGAGCTGTTGCATCTCCAGACATTTTACACTACAACTCCAATCAGACTTAGCTAGCATGGCTAATAGTTTATAGCAGGGGTCCTCAAACTCTGGCCCTCCAGGTGTTTTGGACTTCATTTCTTAAACTCTCATTATGATTTTATTAGAATCCAATCTGCACCAACAACAGAAAGCTTTTTATTCCCTCACCATTTTTTAAAATGAGGGCCTTTGCTGCTCGAAGGGAATGAAAAGTTTCCACGTATCAAGTGGGCTGCTGACTAGGCTGTCAGTTGAATTTTAATTCAGTACTTGCTGTACTGAGTGGTAGCATGGTGTACTAGTTTGAGTGTTGGACTATAATTCTGGAGAGCAGGATTCAAAGCCTTGCTAAGCCATACAAACCCACTGGGTGATCTTGGGCATGTCACGCTCTTTCAGCCTCAGAGAATAGCAATGACAAAACCCCTCTGAAGAAACCTGTCAATAAAAACCCATGATAGGGTCACCATAAGTTGGAAATGACTTGATGGCAGATAGCAATAACAACAAAACTTGTTGTACTGGGACAGCAGCCTCCAGCACCTCTGAGGGCAGCAGACCAAGTTTCCTGACAGAGGTGCCTGAGTGGCTCAGGAAGAACAACCAAGAGGACTATTCCCCTCCACAAACATTTACACACACACACACACACACACACACACACACACAATGCATTTGCCACCAAAGGCAATTTCCTCACTCTCCTTAACGGTGGGACCATCTATTATTCTCTTGATCATAAAGCTATTTCTCCAAGCATAATGATCCCAAATGGTGTGCACTCTTACCTGTCAAAGGGTTTGAGAGCTAATTTTTGCCTTCCCTTAGATTTTTGCAAGCCACACTGCCCTCTGAGGGAAAACTGATGCCAAAAAACAAATAATTTCACCATAAGCCTCAAAGGGGTATGACTTGCCATTTAAGTGTAATTTAATTAATGAAATGTAATGAAATTAACATAATACCCCAGCCCTGTTCAAAATAAGAACGTTTTTTTAAAAAAAACCAGGCACTGACTGAATCCTGGGGAACTAAGGGCTACACGTATAGTGTGGGCCACAACTTTGCCCCCTCCTGAGTCAAGAGCTCTTGTACCAACAAATTGGTTAAATTTGAGCAAGGGGATAATGCTGTCCTGTTTGAAATGATATTTCAAGGCTACCAATCAATAGTTCTTCATTAAATTTAAGGTTATGAGTGGGCATTGTAAGACTCTGCACTACACTGATAACCATTCTAAATTTTATTTTTCAGTGACCTACATGATGGAGGTGAAGAAAATTGAGAGATGACCTAATCTCTCTCAACAAGTACACAGTTGTCAGAATGAGAAACATCTGGGTTTGCATTAATACATGTGAAAAGGATTTTAGGACTGTAGTAAACATAGCCTGCAAACAAGTTAGTGTGATACAGCTGTAAGAAAAGCTAAACTGATCTTAGGTTGCATTAGCAGGTAGTTCTTTACATACATGTCACAAGGTCAAAGGATTTTTTATCCTCTGGATGAGGTCTCACTTGGCAGGTCAACAGATTCAACTTTACAGGAGGCCGGTTTATCTGTAAAGGCAAAATGTTTAAAATGGTGCATTAACACGCCATCCAGCTGCTCTGTCTATCAAATTTTGCAAGCTCACTTCTAATATATTAACTATTATAAACAACAGCATCAACAATTTATTAACAGCATTTATATGCTATCCAGTAACAAGTGTTCTTTGGACAGCCTATAATAATACAAAAAGACAAAATAATAAGACAAAGCAATAGACAGTTATATATAAAGCTGAACATGCAATCAGATTTAAAAATTAAAGTTTGGATCCTGGTTTATATAATATACCCATTAAGATTAATGGGTATTATGTCAGTCACAATGTTATTGTTCCATTGATTCTCAAAGGTCTCCTCTGGAGGGCTACTCATTGAAAAACATGGAAGACAGGGTGGGAGAAATCAAGGGCCTGACTCCAGTGACGTTTACACACATGTTGATTTATGAAATTCTCATTAATTCCATGAGTCTATTTTGCTTAAAGTCACCATAAGCTGGAAATGACTTGAAGGTACATACACACATACACACACTCACACGCATCCTGCAACCTCTATAGATCTTTCTTGCTCATCTGAGATTTGATTCATAGATTGCTGCCATTTTAAACATGAAGTCTCTCTATATCATTTCACCACATCCATTTGCAAAGACATTAGATCCTTTTGTGACAAGAGCTGCTGTTTACCATGCTAAACAGCTACAAGTGGATAGGTTTACTCTGGCCAGAAAATACCAACTGATGCCACAGGTCAAATTCAAACATGTCATTTTGCAGTTTTTGACCACATCGAAATGCAAATCACAAATCAGGCCTCACATGAGACTTGAAGTCCATAACCACAGAGAAAATGCAGTTACAGCTACCACCAGGAAGATAGGAAGACCACATAGGATACAAAGAGTACAGTTAGGGATTAGAAAGAACATAAGAAAAACCCTGCTGGATCAGACTAAAGATCAAGGGCCAGAAGACACTTTCCAACCACGGTCTAATGCACTCACTGAACATTTGAAAGGATTCATTTGGTGATAAATTTCACTCTAACACTGCCAGCTCCACTTACTGTGCTGTGTGAGATGGTAAGGCATCCATACTTTACACCACACTTCCTCTTCTGCCACACTTTCCGAATCCTAGGAGTAAAAGAAAGGAATCAGAAACCCACTTGGCAGGAAAAGCTATTTCCACCAAAGGTCATAAATGACAAATGTTCTATAATGGCCAATGTCTAAAAAAAAAAAGGAAAGGAAAGAAAAGAAATGCTTTGCAGAAAAGAGGAGAGGAAAAGAAGATAGCAATTTGTATAAAGATTTACTAATTTATAGAGAGAAAGATATAAAATTTACTAATGACTACTATGATCTAAATCTACAGTGGAGACCTCCAGACTGTTGGAATGCAACTTTCATCAGCTCTAGTCTTTAGTGGTGAAGAATGACAGTCCATCAACATCTGCAGTGCTACATATTCTATATACCTGATCCAAACAGAACAATAACAGAACAACAACAATAACATCTCATCATAGTGCAGAAGTCTGGGTGACTGGATGACTTACACAGGTACAGACTGTGGATGTGCATCTTCAATTCTACTTTGAATTCTACCAATCCCTTTTCCTTTGTCATAAATTTTTTGAAAGCAACTTTTCCAAAATCAGCTCATTGTCAAAACACCCAAAGACAACATAAGTCTCTCATGAATTAGCTAAGAGAAAAAAATACCATAATTTGGAAATCAATTTTTTTTAAAAAAAGTTTTTTCTTTCTACAAAAATTATAAGCATAATTATAAGGGGAAGACAAACATTTGAGATACATGAAATACAGAGCAATTTCAAGATTAAACAATGTCAATGTAAATGGGGAAAACAGGGGAAAATAATGATTAGTTCACCATCATCACTTCTTGCCTGTGGAAAACTAACACCAGGAAGGCGATGAGCAAAGCTTAGAAAAGTTGCTTTTTGTACTACAGCTCCCAGATTTCCCAAGCCTGCACAAAGGACTTTCCTCAAAAAGAGCTGCTTTTCCTGGCTCTGGTGAGGAGCCAGTGTAGTGCAGTGGTTAGAGTGTAGGACTAGGACTGAAAAAACTAGGCTTCAGATCTTCAATTAAATATCAGCCTTGCTGCATTTATACCAGCAAAATCTTGGTCTCAATAGGACTTTATGTGCTTTCATGTCACTTCTCACACATGGTGGCTATAAGCCAAATCTATCACAGGGTTTTCTTGGCAAGACTTGTTCCAAGGAGGTTTGCCCTTGCAACAGTGTGTGACTTGCCCATGGCCACTCAAGTCCATTTCAATGGCTGAGAAGGGATTTGAATCCTGGTCTTCCAGAGATCAAGTCCAACACTCAGATCACTATAACACATTGGCTCTCCATATGATTGGATGTAGGACAAACAGCACTACCCCTCCTGCTGGTTTTAAAAATAATATTTATGGTATTTATAGTTCTTAATAGCGTTTAGGGATGTTGTCGCTAACAAAAGCTACATTCCATTAGTTCCTCTCTAAAATGAATGCATCGACCAGGAAGATGAAAAAGAAACACATTTAAAAGCTAACTGATGGATTTTTGTTTTACTTTTATTTTTAATTTTTTGTATTTACCATATGAACCGTCCCTGAAAAATAGGGAGGGTAAATAAACTTGCTGTACTCTTCTCTCCCTTTCCAGCTCACTGTAGACACTGAGCAATGTAACAAAGGCCCGTTACAGACCGCCCAAAAGGGGCGGTCTTGGGCCGCTGCCAGTTGCAGCGCGGGGAAGCCACTGCAGCCAAACCGTGCGACTCCCCCGCGCTGTAAAAAAGGAGTGCGAAAATCACACTCCTTCCGGCAACCCGGAAGAGACGTCGCAAGTGCCAAAGCGCGCACTCGCAACGTCTCTTCTGGGTTTAGATGTCCGGACACTGTGCGTCCGTTACGTCAAGATGGCCATGCCCGTCTGTATAGGGCGCCGCCATCTTGCCGTACGGAATACGCGCAAGGGGCAAGGCGCGTCCAGAAGCGCCGCCCCTTGCGTGTATTCCTGGCGCAACGACGGCGCTGCTTAGGCCCGTCTGTAAGGCGCCAAAGCCTCTGAGTGCAGACTAGCATCCCTTCAACTCGGTGCCTAGGATAAGTACCACCACTAATTGCTAGTGGTGACCAAAACATGTCCAAATGGTTCAGATTAATCAGGTTAATACAGTAAGGACAGAAAATGAAATCCAACTGTCTTGGGCTCACTATCAGTCCTGTGCATTATGATTATTTCTCCTCTCTCAAGACAAGATGGTTTCATCTTTTTATAAGGGCTCCTCCCACCACTGATTTAAAAATGCTGTAATGCCTTTTTCTAAGGCAATACTGGAAGTCAGAATTAAAAACTGTTGCTATTTTTGGCACCAATCCTTCGCCATTCGCCCTATCCAGTATTAAGATGTGAAAATTTTCTGAAATCTAATGTGACCCTTGGGAGCTGAGAGAGTAGCAAATAGATTTCTACACTGCTTATCAATGAACTAAACTCTCCCTAAGCAGTTTATAATGTGTAAACTCATTGCCCCCAACAAGCTGGATACTCAATTTTAGCGACCAACAGAAGGATGCAAGGCTGAGTGGACCTTTGTGCCCCTGGGATCAAATTCACAATCTTGTGACTGCAGTAAAGGCATTTAACTAATGCGCCATGATCCTTGCTTTAAAACAACATTAAAAACCTTCCTGAGAGGTAACTTTCATGATGCAGACACTGTTTACTGTAGTCCTCATAGTCATGCCTGCAAGGATAATCCAAAAAGATACTCCATTATGATGTTACGTATTAACAAACCAGTTCTACTACTATTCTTCACCATCACAAGCAAATCTTATGTAAAGTGTTTAGGTCCTAATTGCCTATTTGAACCAAGCCACTACAACATACTTTGCACCACTGCAGGGAATGTTCACTATATGCTGATTTTATACTGACAAAAGCCAGATTTCTGTGATAAATATAGCAAAGTTGAGAGGAACAGGGAAGCCTTGGTTTACAAGCAGGTGTTACTTCTCCTTGCTAATCACAGAGTCTCAACATTTCAACTCTGTAAGCTTTGTATCTAATAGAACACTGTTTGGCCACTGAACTCTAAAGATGTAGCACAAAGACCATAGCTAGTTCTTACCCATCACTTTTCTTGTACAGAAAGCCTGATTTCTCAGTCCCATACTGCTTGTTGCCTTGGTGCTGATGGATACTGTATCCACTTCCAGAGTTCTTCCTGTGGAGGTTTTCCTGAATTTGCCAAGAAGTATAAAAGAGTGACATTATTGTGTGGACAGAATATCTGATCAATCTACGCCCAGCCAAATGAATATGGGGAGAGATCTATCAGAATGAAAAACATTTTAGGTGTACCCCCATAAGGCCTTCCATTCCTCAAGTAAAGGCTGGGACACAAGAAAGCCTGAAAGTTCACATTCAGATTTCTTTTGAGCTGTTTGCACTCTTGGAATTTTCCTTGCTTACATATTCGTATTTTGTACTTGTCAAAGCTAGAACAGGGCATAAACGATTGTTTTGTTCACAAAGAAAACTATTCTGGGGACTTCCGGTAAGATGGCAGAGTGACGGTTGCAAACTGCGATAGCAGGCGGTGAATGCACTGTTCGCGGCAGTCAAAAATAATTAAAATCGCTCCCCCCGATAAAGGGGGTTCGGATGGGCCCATGGGGTCCTCAGACAGAGGCTAGTGAGTTCTTTTGGGGTCCCTAAAGGTTCAATTACCCTTGGGATCACAATGCTAGCAACTGAGAGGATGCGGGCAAGCCGCGGCCGCAAACAGGGGCAAAGCAAAGCCCCGCCGAAAGCCTTTTTTAAGGGTAGAGAACAAAACAGAACGGATCAAGATCATTACTACAAAATTAAGGTCCTCAGTGAAAATACTTTATCGGAGGGAAAAAGGAAGAATAACAAGATAAAAGGAGAAAATCTAAGACTCTGAGTTTCTCTTGTATATTCACTCGAAAAAGAGTAAGGAAACTACAAAACAAGCAATAAAAATAACCTGACCGCAGTGCAACCCAGGGGGCAAGGGAGAGATCGAAGCAAGACGAGAGAGGTGGTTGCGGAAGGATTGGAGGCAAAGAGAGACAGAGTGGAAGACATTAGAGAGAGGAATTAACGGAGGGGGGAAGAGAAGAAAGAAAGAAAAAGAGTGGATGATACTGGAAGAGGAATTGAAATAGAAGACAGCAGTCAAGGAGTAGAAGCAGACGATAGCTGACAAGGAGTAGAAGCAGATGACAGCGGACAAGGAGTAGAAGCAGACGACAGAGGACAAGGAATAGAAGCAGACGACAGCGGACAAGAAGCAGACACAGAGGACAAGGGAAAAGAAGCAGACGACGCGGACAAGGAAAAGCAGACGACAGAGGACAAGAATAAGAAAGCAGACGACAGCGGACAGAGGAATAGAAGCAGATGACAGCGGACAAGGAATAAAGCAGACGACGGAGGATAGGAAAGAAGCAGACGACGGCGGACAAGGAATAGAAGCAGACCACAGCGACAAGGAATAGAAAGCAGACGACGGAGGACAAGGAAAAGAAGCAGACGACGGAGGACAAGGAAAAGAAGCAGAGAACGGAGACAAGGAATAGAAGCAGACCGACGAGGACAAGGATAGAGCAGACGACGGGACAAGGAATAGAAGCAGACGACGGAGGACAAGGAATAGAAGCAGACGACGAAGGACAAGGAATAGAAGCAATGACGGAGGGACAAGGAATAAGAAGCAGACGACAGCGGACAAGGAAAAGAAGCAGACGACGGAGGACAAGGAAAAGAAGCAGACGACGAAGGAAAGAGGAATAAAGCAGACGACAGCGGACAAGGAATAGAAGCAGACGACGTAGGACAAGGAAAGAAGCAGGCGACGGAGGACAAGGAATAGAAGCAGACGACGAAGGACAAGGAATAGAAGCAGACGACAGCGGACAAGGAATAGAAGCAGACGACAGCGGACAAGGAATAGAAGCAGACGACGAAGGACAAGGAATAGAAGCAGACGACGGTGGACAAGGAAAAGAAGCAGACGATAGAGGACAAGGAAAAGAAACAGACGACAGCGGATATGGAATAGAAGCAGATGACAGCGGATAATGAATAGAAGCAGACGCCAGCGGATAAGGAATAGAAGCAGATGACAGAGGGTGAGCAGGAAGAGTAACAGTTTAAGAAAGAACTGAGAAAGGTAGAATCTGGTTTGGCGTTTTCAAGGCCAAACCCCACATGTAAAATACAGGAAGTGAGATAAAAGGAAATCTGAACAACAAGTAACAAAGAGAGGCAGCAGGAAAAGATTTGACAGATTTCAGACACATGGATATACAATGCCACCAAGAGGTTCAGAAGACTAATTACAAACAGTGAAAGGAAGTAAACAAATATTAAGCAAAGAGACACAGCAAGTGAGGATACTAACAATTTAAAGACATACAGACATACATACAATGACCCCTAGAGGCCTGGAAGATCAACTGCAAGGAACTGCAAGAAACTAAAAATTAAAATTAAAGAACAATATTTATCTTGTTAAGATATCTGATATACTGAATAAGACAGTGAAAATAGGATAAAAGGCAGAAGGGGGTTAGAGAGAGCTGGATAAAAAACAAAACAATTATAAATTTTGCTAAGAGGTTGTAACTGGTAAGATAATCTAGCGTACTGTAAGAGGCCTTATTAAAAAAATTTGGAGAATAAACAATAAACAACAACACTGACAAAAATAAACAAATAAACAAATAAATAAAAAGGAGGAGGTAACTCCGCAGACCTATTAATCTACAGATCTATTAAACTATTAAAATGGAAAGAACAACAATGGTAACAAGAGGAGAAATGGGAAAAAATGTTACAACAAACTGAGCAAAAACAGATTATACCATGTAGACCCTCTTTTGAAATGAAGACAATAGACCCCAACTTGAAAATCCTGGAAGCAGTTCAAAAAATTGAAACCAACATAAGAGATAAAA
Source organism: Sceloporus undulatus (assembly GCF_019175285.1). Taxonomy (NCBI): domain Eukaryota; kingdom Metazoa; phylum Chordata; class Lepidosauria; order Squamata; family Phrynosomatidae; genus Sceloporus; species Sceloporus undulatus. The sequence goes on from NC_056530.1 coordinate 5,082,379, forward strand.
GACTCAAGAAATGAACTGAGACAGGACTTTAAGAAAGAAATGGATGATCTGAAAGAGACAATAAAAGTTATATCAGATGAAGTAAAGGATGTAAGAAAGAAAGTAAATAAACTAGAAATAAAGATGGAAGAATTAGATAAAGTAACACAAAATATCATACACATGCAGACACATGAAAAAGATCTCAACAGAATGAAGGAGGTCAAAGATAGAAGAAAATGTATTAAGATCAGAGGACTGAAAGAAAGATACAATGAAGATCGCTACAACAAGGTGGTACTGGCTTTAGCCAAATTAACAGATTGTGCTATGGAGTATTTGGACCTGGATGTGGACAAAATTTTCCGAATTAACTCGGTGGCAGTGAAGAACAGAAACCTGTTTATTTTATGAGAGAGATTTAAGAACAGAAACCTGTTTATTTTATGAGAGAGAATTAAAGACAAAATTATTCAAGAAAGCTATGACAAAAAGATTACAATTGACGGAGCAGAGATTAAAATATTCAAGGATGTACCTGGAGAAATATTAAGGAGAAGAAGAGACTAACTAACACTAACAAGGATGCTTCAGATAAAAAATGTGAGATACAGATGGGAGCCACTAGAAGGAATCTCCTTTATGTGGAGTCAAAGACATTACAAAATTGATTCAATTGAGAAAGCGAAAATCTTTTACAATAAATGGTTCAAAGAAGGAAAGCTACACAAAGAGGAAAAGAAAAAGAAAGAGAAAGAATATGAAGAGAAACAGGAAAAACACGATCATGGAGAAGAAGAGGAAAAAGAAGAGAGACAATTGGAGGGAGAAATTGAGGGGATAGAAAGAGAAAAAGAACAATTAATTGGAGCAGTGGGAGGAGTAGACCTGGAATGGGAGGATGAGGCAAGGATAACAAGAGAAGGAACTGAAACAATTACAGAAGGAAGAAAATTATCTGATAGAGAAGAAGGAGAAACAGAAGGAGAAGGAGTTCAATAAATTCAATAGCAGTAGATATGAAATTCCTATACTGGACTGTTAAAGGGATGAATTCACCATATAAAAGAAAGATAATATTCCATGAATTAGAAAAACAAAAATGGGATCTATGTTTTATTTAAGAAACACGAATAAAGAATAAAAGAAGTAAAATATCTAAAGAACCTAAAAATGGAAGAAGTATATATCTCAGCAGGTATGAAAAAGAAAAACAGAGTGGCAATTTATATTAAACATCAGATTCCAGTGAAATAAATTATAAATGATCCTGATTGCCATATATCTGCCTATAGGCATAGAAATTACCTTGAATGGGAAAAAAGTCTTAGTGATAGGTGTATATGGCCCCACAGGAAAAAAAAAGCAAAATTCTACAAAAAGCTGACAAAAGAAATAATGAATCTGAATTATGAACACCACATCTTGTTGGGGGCTTGGAACGGAGTGTTAGATCCTTTACTAGATAGAAATTCAACAAAGAAAATTTCTGATAAACAAGGGAAACTGCCAGGAAAGTTTTTGGATATGATGGACATTGTGACATTAGCTGATCCATGGAGACACAAAAATGGTAACCTTAAAGATTATACCGTATTTTCCAGCGTATGAGGCGACTGGGGGTATAAGACGACCCCCAAGTCACCCGCCGGCAGCGTCCCTGGCCTCTTATGTGGGGGTCTCGCACCGGCTTGAGGGGGCCTCTCTGGAGGCCTGAGGCAGGATCCGCGGCTGGGCTCTCGTCGCCATTGTTGCTGCAAAAGGCGGCATTGGGGAAGCGGTTCAAGAGCCAGCCAGGCCGAGGTAAAGAGCCAGCCTCTTATTTCTCCTCGCTGTTGCTGCCACTGCCCCCTGGGATACTCTTTTTCTCCAGCGGCTTCAGAAGTCCGCCATCGCCGCCACCTGGGATCCTCCACTCCTCCAGCGGCTTCCATGGCGAACTTCTGAAGCTGCTGGAGAAGCAGAGTATCCCGGGGGCAGCAGTGGCGGCGGTGGCGAGGAGGAATAAGGGGCCGGCTCTTTAACTTGGCCTGGCTGGCTCTGGAGCTGCTTCCCCATCGCCGCCTTTTGCAGCAACAATGGCAGCGAGAGAGTCAAGCCGCGGATCCTACCTCAGGCCTCCAGAGAGGCCCACTCAAGTAAGGGCCCCAGAGACAGAGAGGTGGCTACGCCATTCGTCTGTCTCTGGGGTCAAAATCCGGTGCATAAGGCAAACCTAAAAAGTCGCCTTATACGCCGGAAATACGGTACATTCTATTTGATACCACATAACTCAGCGTCGAGGATTGACATGTTTCTCACATCTGCAGATTTACTCGGGGAAATCAAAGAGGTTAAAATAAAAATAAATAAGAATTCGGATCATAATCAAATTTGGATGGAATTCTATCCGAATAAAAGTGAGTAAAGATGGAAACTAGATGAGACATTACTAAAGAATAAAGATATAGGGGGAAAAATGAGAGAGCAACTAAAATTCTTTTTTCTAGAAAATATGGAAGCGGAAACTAATATGAAAATAATATGGGACACTTCTAAAGCGGTGATCAGAGGGTTTTTGATGATGAAAAAATTTGAAAGAAATAAGATCCAAAAGAAAGAAATACAAATAATATCTGAAAAAATTCAAGAAAAAGAAAAGATTAAAATGAATGAACCTTACAATAAAAAAATAGATAAGGAACTAAAACTTCTAAAGCATCAATTAAATATAAAAATGGCAGAAGAAATCAGTAAAAAATGAAATTTGTCAGACAAAGGTATTTCGAACATAGGAACAAAGCAGGGAAATTCCTGGCATCTAAAGTGAAAAAAAAAAGAAAGCTGGTAGGCAAATTTTAGAAATAAAGGATAATCAGGTACTGACGACGGAACAATAAAAAATAAGGAACTTTTTTTTAGATATTATAAGGAACTTTTTGAGGACACCAAAGCAGGTCAAGAACACAGAGCGCAATTAGAAAAATATTTAGAAAAAATAGAAAAGATTAAGATAAAAGATGAGATAAAAGAAGGGTGATAGCAAAAAAGTGGAAAGACCAGGGAGATTTACAAATACAAGATTGGTATAGAGAGATATGGCAAATAGCAATTAATGACAAGTTAACTAGTGGAATTAAGTTTAGAAGAGGAATAATCAAGAGAAATGATTTTGAAGCAATATGGAAAACATTTGTACAAAAGGTTTTAGTAAAAGAAGGAGGTGTCTTACCACCAGAGGAAGAGCTACAATTCTGGAGGTAGAGTAATAAGAAGATATTAGGCTCTGGTGATGGGGAGCACTTGGGGGAAGGGGGAAACGGGGGGAGGGGGGAATTATGAAAAGGATATGATGAAAAGAAATATGAATTAGATTTAGATAAAGTAGTAAAGAATGGAATATAAAGGGATATATTATATGTATGGGGGATATTATGTAAAAGTTTTTATATATTATTGTAAGGCGAATTAACCAATATTTTGTTTTATCAATTTATTATAATAACATTTATTAATTTCGTACATTAAATCTTGGTAAGATGGAAAAAAAAGAGATAAAAGAAGGGTTAAATCAAAAGATAACAAAACAGGAAATTGGAGATGCAATAAGGAGAGGGGAAAATGGGAAAGCCCCAGGCCCAGATGGGTATACTAGACAATATTATAAACTGTTCAAAGAAGAACTGATTGAACCATTACAAAAAGTATTTAATAATATATTAGTGGAAGGAATACCAAATACTTGGAAAGAAGCAAACATAATTTTAATCCCGAAAGAAGATAAAGATTTAAATTTCCCCCAAAATTACAGGCCCATATCATTGTTAAATGTAGATTATAAAAATTTTACAAGCACCATCCAGAAAGAATAAAGAAAATTTTAAAAGAGTGGATTAAGAAAGATCAGTGTGGTTTTCTACCCAACAGACAAGCAAAACAACATATAAGAATTATTAGAGACCTGATAGAATATTATGATAAGAAACCAAGTAGAGAGGCTGCCATGATGTTCATAGATGCTGAGAAAGCATTTGATAATTTAAATCAGGTATTTATGTTAAAACTATTGGAGAAATTAGATTTAGGAGATAATGTATTAAAACGGGTGAAAGAAATCTATAAAGACAAACGGCCAGAATCATAGTAAATGGAATGAGAATAGAGGAATGTAAAATAAATAAGGGAACAAGGCAAGGATGTCCCTTATCGCTCCTTTTATTTATAATGTGCCTGGAAATTTTGTGTAATAAAATAAGGGAAGATAAATTTATACAAGGAGCTAGACATAAAGGAAAAGAAATTTGTATTGGAGCATATGCAGATGATAATATGTTGATAATAGAAGACCCATTAGAAAAAGCACCCAAAGCATTAAAGATAATAAATGAATTTGGAAAATGTGCAGAATTTAAAATAAATAAAGATAAATCAGCCATAATCGCATATAACATGACAAGAACAAGTAAAGCATTGTATGATTCAGTGGTCACAAAATATAGGACATAGCATACAATTAAAAACATGGGAGAAAGCATGAGGGGAAGACTTAAAATTTACTTTATGTTCAGATATAAAAGAATTTTTTATAAAATGATGAACAGATGGTACCTAACCCCAAACAGATTGGCAAACATTTATAAAAACAATAAAGGTAAATGCTGGAAATGTGAGAAACATGTGGGATCCTTTTATCACATGTGGTGGACATGTCCCAAAGTAAGCACAATTTGGAAAGAGATACATAAATGTACACAAAATATATTGCAATTACAATTTCCCTTATTACTGGAAAGTGCCTATTAAATATGATAGAGAATAAAGAAACAAGGAAGAAGCTAAAGCCACTTTTATATCTGATAACGTCAGCCAGAATCATACTAGTAAAATATTGTAGAAGTAAATAAATGCCTAGTATAGATGAATGGCTAGAAAAATGTCTTAAAGTTATAGAAATGGATAAAATAACGATGGCATTGAGAGATGAAGCTGTAGAAGAAATTGCAACTTAGGATGCTCTTTTAGAATTTTGTAAATCAAGAAAGATAATATAATAGCTTTGGAAGAAGGAGAAAATGACAAAATATGTAAGGTATGGAAATTGAATACAATATAACAACAAATACGATGTATCCCGAATAGGACATAGAAAGCAAGATGTTTTGGAGATATAAGACACAAGATTTATGAGACTGTACATTCTTAGCAAATGCTCATAAGAGAAAATGGAATAGTGAGATAAAGGAAGGAATCTTTCTATTCTGGGGAATAATGAGAATGTAGCTGTTAAGAATAGTAACGATGAAGAAACTAATAAAATCCTATTATTAATAGAAGGAAGGGGGAGAGGAGGGAAGAGGGAAGATTTATGTACAAACATTACTATGGAATGTTTAAACAAGAAGGAAGGGGGGGGGAAACTATTCCAGAGGGTAAATGTGTTCATCAATTGCAGCAAAGACAACTGGAAGTCTTCTGGCAATTCGAAGACTAACAGTGTTTTATGCGTGGACCAGAGTCCACTTTATCAAATGTCTGTAGTGCTATCTTTGCTAACAGGCAAGGCAGAATGGGTTAAGCACAGCTTAACAAGTGTAGGTAAGTATAGATGTAAACAGTATGGTCAAACTGTAATGAAATGCAAGAGGTACAGTCTGTTACCATTCAATAAATAGTTGAATGGGACATATGAAAATGTACATAAAATCAGTCGTTATGAAAAATTTAATACAAACATTTTATGCCAAACCTTCAATCAATCAATCAATCAGTCAGTCAATTTTATTTATGGTATTCGACTAAAGTCTTATTGAATTAATTCTCTTATATAATTCAGCCATCTGTTCAAGAAGAATTTCAATATGTCCTCTATTTTGAGCATGCCTAAGAAGCATGAATTTACATCTATATGAGTGTTTTTAGCTTTTATTGTGTAACATCGTACATTTTTATTGAATGCCCATTCCTTAAACAGAGGCTGGATGGCCATCTGTTGGGTATGCTTTGATTGAGATTTCCTGCATGGCAGGGGGTTGGACTAGATGTCCCTTGAGGTCTCTTCCAACTCTATTATTCTATGATTCTTTGGCGCGTTATAGAGTGCCCAAAATGGGTGCTCTGCCGGTGCCGCCGGTTGCTGCGTCCGGGAACCGCAGCGGACAAACCACGCGGCTCCGGACACAACAAACAGAAGCCGCAAAAAGCAGCTTCTTTTTGTGCCCTGGAAGTGGTGTCATGAGTCGCTAGTCGAGCACTCAGGGCGTCACTTCTGCCATGCGATGTGCGGACGCTAGGTGTCAAGATGGCGGTGCCCATGTAGAACGGGCGCCACCATTTTGTATGTCCCCAGGACGTACTAGGGTTAGGGGCATCCGGAATGGACACCCTTCTCCTAACCCTAGTACGTCCTGGGGACGTACTTTACACCCGTGTGGAACGAGCCTATGATTCTAATTAACCAACTATGTGTTCTTGAATGGAGTAAAAGAACCAGAATAAAACAAAACCTGATCTACATTGGATCAGAGTGTCTCTTGCTGACCCTAGCTGTTGCTTGCATCCCCCCAGTGAATGCTGACAGAAAGCTCACCCCCTTGTTCTCCAACTGCAAGATACCTCGGAGGGAATCGCGGATCCGAGTAAGCTGCTTCACCTCCTCTTCCTTAGCCTGACGAAGCTGGAAAGAGAGGAAGATGCTATCATACAAATCAGTCCAGTCTATTGTTGTCAGTCACAACAATGATTTAACAAAAGTCTGAGGGGCTCTGCATTGAGCAGCATTGTGGTATTAGGCCCAGACTGTTAACGAGTACAAATAAAATCAGGATTTACACTGATCCAACTTGTACTTTTGGGATAACACAAAACATTTCCACCAGGAAGAATGGAAACTGAAGACGTGAGACTTTCTATTAGCATCCTTAATAGGGGTATTGTGTAAACTGGTTTTTATTTATACAGCAGCATCAGAGTCAACAGCAAATACAATTGTATGTTTATTTTATTACAAATATACCAGTAAATTGTAAAAATACTACAAATATTTTAACACATAAATCTTTAAATTTGTTTGAATATGCTAACTCAGGAAACGTTATTTAGAGGTCTGGAAATTCATTTTCCAGTTCTACTTTTTCCAAAATATGTATACCACTGCTTGCAACCTGTTCTTTGCTCAATAAAGTAAACCAATGGCTAATTCAAAAGTCCAAAGTGTAGTTAATAATCATTTGGAAATGCATTAACAAGAAAGACCCATTATTGACTTACTGCATGTAAAGACGCAGCTAGCTTCTCGATGAATGGGTACAGGTTCTGAGATGCCTTATAGCCATCGTGGAAAAAACTGGAAGCGGAATTTTTTTAATCCCCAAAGAAATATTTAGAAACAGAAAGGGGAGGAGACAACGGGGAGGAGACAAATTGTGAAGTTAGTTTGCACTGCCACAGAAACATGTACAAGCTGAATTTTGTATCACATTTGAAGCAACCTCAGGAGCTGCAGCAAATATGGATGATAAACCCTCGTTTAGAAACCTCTCACAGAAGTGATGCAGGCATTGGCAGCAAATGCCAAACTAGACTTTCACTTGAACTTACTTGTGTTGTGCATGATAGAACTTGATAAGGCTCTGCAGAAAGTCTGGTCCTTGCTTCGTTTGGCTTTCATTCGCTTTTAAAAAGTACTGTAAAAAGAGGAAAAGATGAAAACTCAGAAGATGATCTAATTTGGGACCCCCACCAACATCTACAGCACCCCCTCTCCATATTGTTGCTGGGAAGACACTACAACAGCTTCAGAGTGTTTAAAATGTTGGTTTGGAGTATCCAATTTTTGCAGTTTTTGCCTCCCACAAAGACCAAAACATAACTGGGAGTTACACATCACTTCTGGTCACCCAAAACAGTGCATCTTGCAGCCTTTCAGTGGTGGAGCTAAACATTGGCTTCTGAAGCCAAACTGAAACTGTTTGCAACAGTGCCTTCAATATGTCACATCATTATCTGACCCTGCATATGACTTACAGGAAAAGAGATTCCACTTAAACATTAGGAAGAACATCCTCACAATAAGAGCTGTTTGACAGTGGAATATGCTGCCTGGGAGTGTAATGGAGTCTCTTTCTTTGGAGATTTTTAATAGGTTTTAAAACAGGCTGAGCGGCCATCTGTCAGGACTGCTTTGACTGTGTCTTCCTGCATGGCAGGGGGTTGGGCTGGATGACCATTGTGATCTCTTCTAACTCTGTGATTCTATGCCCTTAGAATCCACAAGCCTATTGAAATCAGCATTCTTGAAGTCCAGAGTGTGTTTGCCTTGCCCTTTCCTCTGTCCAACTTTTTCAACCCATCCGAAAAATACGTTTTCCCGAGGTCTGCAAAATAGGCCTCCGTGGTGGCGATGACCTCCTCATTCAACCCAAATCTTTTCCCGTTGAGTGACTTTTTCAGGCTTGGAAACAAAAAGAAGTCACAGGGGGCCAAATCTGGAGAATACGGTGGATGGGCAGCAATTCGTAGCCCAATTCGACCAATTTGGCCATGGCGACCGAGGAGGTGTGAGCTCGCGTGTTGTCGTGGTGGAAAAGCACTTTTTTCTTCACCAAACGGGGCTGTTTTTTCTTCAATTTGGCGTCAAATCGGCCCAGTAAGTTGGCATAGTAGAGCCCTGTGACTGTTTTACCCTTCTCTAGGTAATCGATGAGGATCACACCTTGTGAATCCCAGAAAATGGTGGCCATCACCTTTCCGGCCGATAGAACAGGCACCTGGGCATGGCTCATCAAAAACCGACGTGCGGCCACGAACAAACTCGTTGAACCAATTCTTGATGGTCACCATCGAAGGAGAAGAGTCACCGTACACAGCATCCAAGCGCTCTTTGATTTCACTGCGCGTTTTCCCTTCCAAAAACAAGAATCGAATCACCGAACGATACTGCTCTTTTTCCATTTTTGTAAAACCGACCGACATGCTCGCTTCCAAAGGCTATCAAAACAAAAAAAATGAAGCGAATTGACTGAAACTTTGACAGTAGGCTTCTAAATGAATGTACTGCACAATGGTAAAACTCTTTTGTAACAGCAGCGCCATCGGGCGGTGAGGCTAAGTACTTGTTGAATGATCCTCGTAGTAGGTTATAACGTGGGTTATTTTTTAAAGCGGGGTATGATTCACGGTATCCAAATGGGAACGAAAGGGTGTCTGATTCAGGAACCTGGAGATGGGAGGAGCAGTGCTCAAGGGGCTGGCCTGGGGGTATCACCCTTTTGTTCTCTTTCTGCATTGCCAGCGCCATTTTCTTCAATTCGCATAGATTTTCCCCCGGTGGATTGCAACCTCCCCTCTGCTCCTCATTCATAGACCGATGTGTGAGGAGACCCATTGAACACTATTTTAAACTATTCTTTTTTCTTTTTTCGTCTCTGCCTGAGCGCCTGAGCAGCAGATGGGCTTTGCAGGACATGCCT
>NC_056530.1:5091813-5145458 GCF_019175285.1 Sceloporus undulatus
GCTTGATCGCCCCCCAGACAGCCCAGGGAGCAATGGGGGAGGCAAAGGGATTTTTGGGAAAGGAGGCTCCTTCCAGAGGAACTATGGGATAGGCTTTGCAGGACATCCCTGCTTGATCGCCCCCCAGACAGCCCAGGGAGCAATGGGGGAGGCAAAGCGATTTTAGGGAATGGAGAGCCTGGACATCCAGGGATCTGAGGGGGGCGGGATCGAGCCTTATCTTCTCTCTTCCCCAAGGATTCTCTCCCCAATAATGAAGCCCGCTGCCTTCTCCTCCTTGATCTGATTTGCCAAGCCTCCTTCTAGTCTAGGGAGACACAACAGAAGAGCCTTGGATGCAGCCGATTTTCACTGGCTGCCCCCCCCCAAAAAACCCCAAGACTTGTGACATCTGAAGCCTACGCACTTGATTGACAGCTTGTGGACACAAATGGGAATGGGGAGCAAGTTAATCAGCTTTAAAATAAAGCGATTTAAAATAAATGGGAACGAAAACAGGGTCTAAATGAATCGAGGTAATTTGCCCCTTTTGGTAATGGAAACGATGGAAAAAATTCAAATTATTCCCGTAACATAATCCGAATCAGAATCGTCCCAATATAATCCGTTTTATCTGCCAAGTGAGAACGCCTCCTTTGTCTCCTCAGGCAGTCTCCTCCTTCCATTATACTGTATTGATATATATGGGATGAATCTTCAGTGGAGAGCCAGCATGGTACAGTGGTTTGAGTGTTGGACTAGGACTCTGGAGATCAGGGTTCAAATCTTGGTTTAGCCATGTAAACCCACTGGATGACCTTGGGTAAGTCACACTCTCTCAGCCTCAGGGGATGACAATGGCAAAAACCCTCTGAAGAAACTTGCCAAGAAAATCTTGTGATAGAGTCACCTTAGGGTTGTTATAAGTTGTAAATGACTTGAAGGCACACAACAACAACAGCAAACTTTCAGTGGCTAAGTTTCACTTCTTAAATTTGTACAGAACAGAAAGGGAATGCAGAATTGTGCACATAAGTGAGCCAGACTCAGGAATTAGAGAGTGATGTAAGTGCTGGAAAAACGCTGGAAGGGGAGGCTGAATTGAAGCAGAGCTGGAACTGAAGTTGAAGCAAAAATGGAAAAGTGGAGCAGACAGGCAAGAAGACCAACAAGAAGAAACCCAAGAAAGGAGTCAGAAGCAAAGAAATAGCTAGAATGTAAGGTTTATCTGTGAGAGAATCGTTTTGAGGGAAAGATAGCCAAAAGGTCTCTGCAAAGAACTGCTTGTTTGAAACCTGAGAGAAACACAACAGGAAAAGTGTAAGAGTTTCATTCCTTAGGGACTGAGTTAGAGGAATCCGCTTAATCATTGTTTGTTTTCTACACTGCTGGGATGAGACTTGCTGAAACTATTTCCAAAACTTTTTGGGATGCATATATTACTCAAAAAGTAACCTTGGGAATTAGTTCAAAGGCTTGATAGAGGTTGGTAAACCAATTTATACCACAACAAAAACAACTGCAAAAACAGATTAAAAAGATATAGGATTTACATCAGACAAGAATGAATTAGGGGAAAAAATCCAATGAAGAAAGAGGTCATATAGTGAAATACTATAAAATCCTAAAAGAAAGAGATTTAGAAAATGAAGCAATATGGGGGGAAAAGAAGAATGAGAGAAAAAAAAAGAAGGTAGAAGGAAAGTAAGGGTAAGGGAAAGAAGGAGGAGAAGATATATAAGTATATAGTATATAAATACTGACAAGGGAAGAGAAGAAATAGGTTGTAAGTGATAGATAGAGTAAGGGGAAGGAAGGGGGGAAAGTAGAGGGAGGTGTATGGGGAAGGGAGAGGGGTGGGAGGGATGGAAACTAAATGTGATAATTAATGTAGTAGGATTGGAAGAGGAAGAAATGTCAAGGTAAAAGCGAGAGAAGTATGCTTGATGTTTGAAATGTATGTAAATATGCGATAAACTTTACCTTGCTTATATATATGTAAATGTATATAAATAAAAATAAAATAAAATGTAAATAAATAAATAAATAAAAGAAAATGAAGCAATTAAAAAAAACATGATAAAATGGGTTCAAAATATCGGGAAACCGATTGAATTAGAAGATTGGGAGAAGACTTGGAAGATCACTAATGAATATACATTATGTCAAGATTATAAAGAAAATTTTATCAAAATGATCCACCGGTGGTATATATCTCCCACAAACCTTAACAATATATATGTGTGTGTGTGTGTGTGTGTGTGTGTGTGTGTGTGTGAAACATAACATGCTGGAAATGCCAAAAACCAAAAGGTACATTTTTTCACTTATGGTGGGAATGCTGGGAAACGAGGAAATATTGGAAAGTAATTCACAATAAAATGGGAGAAATATTAGATATTAATTTACCATTCGATCCATTGAACTTTTTGTTAAACATGACATGTAGAATATGTCCCAAAGTAGGAAAAAAGACAGCTAGAATTGTACTATATATGGTCACCTCAGCAAGTATCTTGTTTGTGTGATACTGGCAAAACAAAAAGATCCCATCGGAAGAAGACTGGTTAATTAAAGTGAGAGAAGCAATAAGTCTGGATATGTTAACAGCTACGTTAAGGGGAAGATCAAAGATGAGTATAGAGGACAACTGGAATTGTTTAATACATTATGAGAACAAAACGGCTGATATATACAGTAGTTTAATAAGAGGAGAAAACTCACTATTCATTTAATTTGTATACATAAATTTACTAATTGCCAAGTATTGAGTGTTTATGTACAGATTCAACTTGTTGCTAGAAAGAACAGGCCAATATTTACTTTAGAACAAAATGGGGATAAAAGAATTAAAATATTTTTAGTAAAATGGAGCCTATGGATATGAAGAAAAAAGTCTTTATGGCTTTATTTAGAGAGAACACTCAATTAGCTTTTCTTTGTTTAAGATGATTCTAATTTGATAAGGTAGACATGTAAAAGATTATGTCATATGGAAGGGCAAGCTTTTTTTAATGTGTTGCCTTTTGTACTGTTTGGTATTGTAATGTATTATGTTTTGTCTTAGTGGTGATGTTATTATATGTATGTATTTGTTAACACAAATTTTTAAAAAATAACTGCAAAAGAATTCCAATTCAATATAACTAAGAGATTTTTATTTAGAACAGTGCCAAGATGACATTTACACACACAAGAGCACAACTACACAGATACACACAAGGCTACAGAAAGAGAGTTTTGTAAAATAGAGAGGTTAAATGGATTAAATGGATAATAATCACCAGTTCAGCCCACAGATGTCCGTTACAACGCCAAGGCGCATAAATAAAGAGCGAACGTGGAGAAAAACATGAAAAACCTTCAGCGGGCAGCCAAAGACATACTGTAATTAATAAACAAACAAACAAACAAATAAATAAATAAAACCTTGGAAAATAGAAAGCTATCCCAGAAAAAAAGGTTCACTAAAAAATAAAACCAGAGACTCAGACGAACCAAGGATTTCTCAGAAGGAAAAGAGAAGATACGGGAAATACTGGAGACTCAGCTCATGGCTGAAGGAACACCCAAAAAGTGACCCTAGGAAAAATGCTGGAAACTCAGCAATAGCTGAGGGAACACCCAAAAAGAAGTGAACAAAGAGGCTCAGGTTTGTCAAGATTTTTATACCCAGAAACATTCCCTTGGGGCATATATTTGTGGACTCACAAAGGGTTTTGAAATCTTAGAAACTTGTAGCCATCACCTCCAGCTGCTACAGCTTAGGACAATGTATGCTGGAGAGCTACAAGCCTGGAGAAGATGAATTACATCAGTGAAGGCTTATGATTAGTGGCAGCTAAAAAGGCCAATGTGATTTTAGGCTTCATCAATAGAAGTATAGTGTCTAGATCAAGGGAAGTAATAGTGCCACTCTATTCGGCTTTGGTCAGGCCCCACCTGGAATATTGTGTCCAGTTCTGGGCACCACAATTCAAAAAGGACATTGAGAAACTGGAGTGTGTCCAAAGGAGGGCAGCTAAAATGGTGAAGGGTCTGGAAACCATGCCCTATGAGGAAGGACTTAGGGAGCTGGGGATGTTTAGCCTCGAGAAGAGAAGGTTAAGAGGTGATATGATAGCCCTGTTTAAATATTTGAAGGGATGCCATATTGAGAAGGGAGCAAGTTTGTTTTCTGCTGCTCCAGAGACTAGGACCCAGAGCAATGGATGCAAGCTCCAGGAAAAGAGATTCCACCTAAACATTAGGAGGAACTTTCTGACAGAAAGGGCTAAACCTGACTTTTTTTGGTAAAGTGTCGGTGATTAAGATGAACGTCCTCCCTAGATTAATTTTTTTATTTCAAAACTTACCGGTTATATCCCAGCTAAAACATCTAGAGATATGGCAAAAGGAATTAGCAAAGTTCCTATGGAATGGACACAAAGTAAGAATTAAATGGAAAACATTGTCTGATGAGACCCTACGAGAGGGCTGAGCATTACCAAATCTAAAAGCATACTACGTCGCAGCATGCCTCTGCTGGATCGAGGACTGGATCAAGCTCAAAAATAATAGATTGCTGACACTTGAAAGCATTCAATTGAAATTTGGTTACCATGCATTTTTATGGTATAACAAAGCCATAGTTAATAAAAAAAATTCTCACCATTTTATTAGAAACTCACTATTAAAAGTTTGGTTACAAACCAGAGAATTGTTCTACTACAAGATGCCTCTTTGGGTTTCAACCCAGGAAGCCTTCTTTCAGAGAACTAAATCATACAAGGTATCCCACTGGTTGACATATAGAGATCTTTTGAATGAAAGAGGAGAGTTCAAAACACTCGATCAAATGAAAATGGACAATATCTTGAATGATTGGTACCTCTATAGGCAACTGCTGGAACATTTCAAGATAGACAACAAAAATACATGATTCAGTAAAGATAAAATAGAACTTGAAGATATACTATTTGATAATAAATAAGGACATATGTCAAAATATTATAAACTCTTAAACAAAAGAGAACTGGAACAAGAGACTATTAAACACACTATGGTCAATGGGCATTAGAAATTGGCAAAACTATTTTTTTATTGCGCATTCAGCCAAACATGAACCTATCACATACAAACAAATAAACATACATCCTTACAACAGCATGACATAAACAGTTACAATAAATACATAGCCATTTACTCCTTCAAAAACAACCATACGCCCCTTTCTACCCTATCTTCTAACTTCCCATCCTGTCGTCCCTTCCATACAATTCCTTCCTTTCACTTTTCTTCTCCCTTCAAATATTCCACTCATCCTAACCTGTTCTTCCTACGCCTCTCCTTACTTCTCCTTCTCTTCCATATCTTCACCTACTAACTTTCACTCCACTAACATTCCTACTTACTCTAACCTTCTACGACATACTAAAACCTTCTTTCTTCTATCCATTCATATGACTTCCTTCTCCCCCTTCTTGCTAGTTGTTTTATCTTGTAAAAGGTCTAGACTTTCATTTATCTTCTCTTTGAGCCAGCACTTACTTCTTAGAAACTTAAATCACATTCAACTATTTTGTGGAGATTGTACAAATCAGATTCTGCTTGTTGAGACTTATTTAATTTCATTATTTCTCTCTCGCGATACCTAACTCCATTACAATTCATATATTTGTGGATATCTATATTATAGATTTGTTATGTATTCCCGATCCCCCTGAGATATTCCAGTACTTTTCCCCATGTTTGGTCTACTTCATTTAATGTCTCTCCTCTTAGAATTAAAGTCAGCCTATCCATTTCAACTGCTTCATACAAACTCTCTAACCATTCACTTCTTTCGGGAATTTTTTCAGTCTTCTACAATCTTGCCAGAGATATCCTTGCTAGAGTGATTGCGTAAAAGAGAATTTTACCATATTTCTTCTCTAACACATCATCTATTATATTCAACAGGTATAGTTCTGGAAGTTTTTGTAAAGTAGTATTCAACATTTCTGATAGAGTTTTATTTACCATATCCCAAAACTTCCCTATTTTTTCACAAGACCACCAGCAGTGGAAGAAGGTGCCCTGTTCTTTTTCGCATTTCCAACAGATGGGTGAGCTGTTCTTATATATTTTCGAAATTTTTTCAGGTGTTAAATACCAGCGCAGATATACTTTATAATAATTTTCTCGCATCCTTTGTGAAGCCGAATATTTGGGGACATTACGCCATATTTTTTCCCATTTTGCTAACTCCAAATTATGTCCTACATTTTTAGCCCATTTGACCATGACATCTTTAACCACCTCTGTTTCTAAGTTTTCTTGTAATAACAACTTATATAATTTTCCAATGGTGCCCTTTAAATATGATGTAATGATTTTAAAAACTTCAGGTTCATTGTTTTTATTTGCAAATTCAATTTTTCTCTTATCTGTTTGCCATCTCTCCATAATTTGCCTATAGGGAAACCAATTTATCTCATACCCTTCTTTAGCCAATTCCTCCATTGATTTACCCTTTGACCCACTCTTTTTCCTTTTGAATATGGTGTCTGAATTAGATTTAAAAAAACCATATAAGAAAAGAAACGAATAATGTTATATATGGTCACAATTGCAAGAATCAACTACGCTAAAAACTGGAAAAAACCAACAATACCAACAGAAGATGAATGGCTCTCCAACCTATACGAGGCAATGGAAATGGATATATTGACAGCTCGTATGAAAATAAATTGTGTTGGAAAAATAAAATCAATAGGAAAAGATTGGAAATGTGTTAAAGAATATAGAGAAAGAAAACATATGTTTCTCTCCTTGGGAGAAAATGTACTATAATGTATCAATGATTTAACAAGAGATATAGCTGATACAGTTACTCTCCTTTCCTGTAAAGGATAAGATGTAGAAAATAATCCCCATGGACTGTGGAAAGGCTACCAATATTTGACTATTTACTTTTCTCTCTCTTTTTTTTTTAGGAACGATGATAATAGATAAGAAACTTGAGAAGTGTAAGTTAAAGAAGTGTAAGCTCCACCAAGGAAGTCTTTTATTTTCTGAATTTGATATCGTGAAAAATATTCGGTTCGTGAATGTTAATGTCAATGCATTTGGTATGGATGTGTGGCGTTGTTATGTCTTACATGTTTTTATAAATGCGTACAGTGGTGCCTCAGGTTACGAAATTAATTCGTTCCGCGGCCGCTTTCGTAACCCAAAAAGCCTTCGTAAGCCGAATTGCCATAGGCGCTAATGGGGAAAAGCCGCGTTTCGTGCGAAAAAGCCGAAAAAAGCACCAAAAATTTTCTTCGTATCCCGAAAAAACATTCGTAACCCGGAACAATGATTTCCTATGGGATTTTTTCGTATCCCGAAAATTTCGTAACCTGGGTATTTCGTATCCCGAGGTACCACTGTAATAAAAATTTTAAAAAAATAAACATTAGGAGGACCTTCCTGACAGTAAGGGCTATTCGACAGTGGAACACACTCCCTCAGAGTGTGGTGGAGTCTCCTTCATTGGAGGTCTTTAAACAGAAGCTGGATGGCCATCTGTCGGGAATGCTTTGATTGAGAGTTGGATAGCCCGTGTGGTCTCTTCCAACTCTAGGATTCTATGATTCTATTATTCTATGATTTGTTGTTGCTGTGTACCTTCAAATCATTTCCAAGTTATGGAGACCCTAAGGTGAATCTCTCACAGGGATTTCTTGACAAGATTTGTTCCGAGGAAGATTGGCTTTGCTTTCTCCTATAAAATTTCCAGTATGACCTTCCTCAATTCAGCACATTCTGGAAATGTTGGAATACAGCACTCACCATCCTCAGCTGATCCATACTAACTGGGAATGATAGGAGTTGTAGTTAGTGACCATGGAGAGTATCACAGTGTGGAAGGTTGTTTAAGAGGCCATGAGATAACTCTGAATACTCTGTAAGATAGATGTGTACCTCATCAGATATGCAGTACAACGTGTCTCGTGTCTCCTCTCCTGCATACACTATACTATTCATTTGGCACAGAGCTGCAAACAAATGCTGAGTGGTTCCATGTGCTGTTATTTATTTAATAGTGTAGCTATTCAAAGATGACTCATTCCCTGGCCAAGCCCCAACTGTTTCACAGAACTGAAAAAAATCACACACACAAAAGTAGGGAAACTACTGCCTGCCCAACTCCTCTTTAGCCATACAGCAAAATTCCACATACACACACCCTGCCCACAGTTCCCATAGAGTCAATCTGCCTGCTTCAAATCCTCCTTGTACAGTCAGAGATCATATACATAGGGTGGCTCAACATCTTTATGAAGCCAAAACTCACATTAATTTATTTCCAGAGCTTGAAAAATTACTGTTGGGATTACAGTTCCCACAATCCACGAGTCAGTGTGCTTATAATAAATCTTCAGTGACCAACCCTGCTTTCAAGCTAATGCTGGAATTTTGCAGAGTGTGCTCTTTAAGGGCTAGTTTCAAGAAGATTAAATGGGGGGGGGGGGGGGGGGGGGGGGGCTGGAGAGAAAAAGAGCATTTGGAATAGGATGTGCAGTTACAGCACTTTTACCACTCTCATTATCCCCAGCCAGCCACAACCAATGGCCATCCTCAATCAGTAGGACATCCTACTTTGCATGCACCACAGTCAAGCTGTGGCACTGCCAGTTAGAACAGTCAGGTAACAGGAAAGATCTTGTGGGCTTCCAGATGTTTTTGGACACCAGTTTCCATCATCACTGGACAGACCTGCAGCAGCTGACATGACTACAACAATATCTGAAGGAGTACAAAGCACCACACCTCTGTTGTAAAACTGCTTTTCTAAGAGATCTACATATATTTATCATAACAAATGCAAGTTACACATGATAGCTGTCAGCTGAAGACATTAACAAGTCTCAGCATATACACTGATGTGAGCATTGTTAACAACCAGAAAATGTACAGTTCCAACAAGTATCTTTACTGTTATGCAAAACTCCCCAGCCTATTGCAACATCCATCAACAGACTGCCAAGACTAAGTCATTCTTTGGCAGTACCAGGGCCCAAGGGGTCTACGTTAAGCACATACAGAAAATCCTCCTGTACAAAAGCCAGCAAGAATCTTGCAAACTGAAATGGAAAAATGCTATTCAGAGAGACAATGAGTCGAGCACTGCTGTAGATGGGCTGCCAGAACTAGAAAGGGGATGGGGTTTCTATGAATATGTGGACTGCACTGTACAAACAAAAGGTGCAAAGACAATCTGTGTCCCTAAGACTGGTTGAGAGTGAATGTGACGTATGTCTAGAAAAAACTTCTCAAACTTCTTATACATGAGACATTCTTTTTTATACACAAGGCCACATTATCACTTGGCATAACATGATCACCTTGGCCTGTCCCAGTAAACAAATCTAGCCGCCTGTTTTGGACTAATTAAAATCTCTAGACCATTCTCAAAGGATGCCTCCCATGTAACTAATTTCAAAAATCCAAACTGCAAATTTACCAGAGTTTGAATAAGTTTAAGAAAACTACCTCTGCTCAGATTGGGTCATAAATGGTATTAGAGATGTGAAGAAATTCAACCAGTCATATTTATGGATCAGCTGTCAATGCTGTCTCTCCTTGTCAAGATATGTCAAACCCCTGCAGAAAATCTCATCCTTGGTATAAGAGCAAGATATCAAGAACTTTATTTCACCATATTTTGCACCTTTTGTGCAAAAATGTCATTAACATCTTTTCACTTTGTGAAGCTCCACACAAACACAAAGCAAACAAAACGGGGTGAGCTGATAGGTCTCAGTGATGTAAATATTATAACCTATCCAATGCTTCTAACTTTTAACAGCCCATGCAATTTTATTCATTTACAGAAATGTGCAAAGATCATACTTGCAAATGTACAAATTAATAATAATAATAATAATAATAATAATAATAATAATAATTTTTATTTTTACCCCGCCTTTCCATAAAAGATGATCAAGGCGGCTTGATCTCTGGGGTGAACAAAAATCTTTGCCATCTGACAAGGAAGAGAATTTTTAATGCTTTCTTATTTGGTGGCTGTGCATACAGTATGCCAGGTCATAAATTTCCCTAGTAGTTCATATTTCAGTGTGACATAGTGGTTTTAGGAATAGGACTCTGGTGGCTGGGGGTTGATTCCTTGCGGGGCCATGGAAACCTGCTGGGTGAGCTTGAGTGAGTCAATCTCTCAGATCCAGAAAACCCTGTGACATGTCTGCCTTAGGGTTGCCATAAGTTGGAAATGCCTCTAAGGCACACAACAACAACTACATATGTCAGCCTGAACTGATAAAAAGTGCTCTTACCCACTGATACCATTTCTTTCTTTAGTGACAATGATGCATTCAAGGGTCACCACGGCCAATGTTTTTGAGACAGGATGACGAGATTTCCTAACCACAAAGGAGGACATGCATAGAATCATAGGCGGGGTACAGACCGCCGCTTTGCGGCGGTCTGCCGCCGCCGCCAGAAGGTCCGCGGGGGAGCCGGAGCCTTCAGACGGCCCGACTCCCGCGCGGACCGAAAAAAGAAGCTCCAAAATGGAGCTTCTTTTTGCGTCGCGTTTGCGACGTACCGAGGCGCCAGGGGCGCGCTCGCTACGTCAGCAGCGGCGCGACGCGTCTGGACGCTGTGCGTCCGATACGTAAAGATGGCGGCGCCCATGTAGAAGGGGCGCCGCCATCTTGTACGGACGGAGTCCGTACTAGGCCATGGGGCGTCTAAAAGAGACGCCCCTTTTTTAAAATGGGACGTCCGGAGGACGTCCCAAATGGCAATGTAGAAAGCCCCATCGAATCATAGAGTTGGAAGAGACCATAAGGGCCATCCAATCCAACCCCCTTCCATGCAGGAAATCTCAATCAAAGCATACCCAACAGAGGCCATCCAGCCTCTGTTTAAAGAATGGACATTCAATAAAAATGTACATTCAATAAAAATGTACGATGTTACACAATAAAAGCTAAAAACACTCATATAAATGTAAATTCATGCTTCTTAGGCATGCTCAAAATAGTGGACATGTTGAAATTCTTCTTGGACAGATGGTTGAAATGTAGAAAAGGAAGATGTCTGGTCACCCTGTTTTTGGAAACTAAGCCAAGCACCACTAAGGTTTTAGTGAAAAAGCTTTTGTACTGTCAATTTTATAAAGATATTCGCCATCAGCTGATCAGGCCTCTCCTAAATAAATACCCTGGTCATACTGACACTTTCTACTTATGCTATCTCTTGGATAACCAAAAACCAAATGTTCTTCACAAGGTGGCAAAATTTTGCTATATTGTATGTAAATTACACCCCCAATTGGTTCTTGACGAAAGCTGAAATGTTTACAGCTGATCTGAAATTGTATCTGAAATTGTATAGACAATTTTTTTTAAATAACTGTACTGTGTAATTGTTATACTGTCAATTTTTGTATTGGTCAATGACCGAATAAATTTTTTAACTTTTTACTTACTAGTGAAAAAGCTTAAGATGAAGCCAAAGGGCATGAATAGATTCTGGAGATCATCTGATTTCAAGCATGAAGACAAATATGTCCATACAAGGGGACCAAATGAAGTGTTTATGATCAGAGGACAATTTCCATTATAACAGCAAAAGAGTTCCTACCTCGCACATCTGAAGTTGAAAGGTATGGCGCTCCTTCTGTAATTCCTCAGCAATTTCTGCAGCTGATAGTTCTGTCTGAATGACTCCAGAGATTTTATTTCGCTCTTTCTCTTTTTCTAACTTTGCTCTGAGGAATGGAAGAATGCCACAGACAATACATTTGGTTTCATTTGCATTCCAGCTCAAAAGTTTATTCTCTCATAGCCACCTCCTAGGAGACTTAAACCCTGGTCCAGATAAGTACCTAAAGTAGGAGTGGGCAACTGGTCTTGGATTGCAAGTACCACAATACATCATAATGGCTATGCTAGCTAAGACCTATGGCCAGAGGAACCCATTTCTGTCTTAAGCCATGATTTAGAGAAGACTGTTGTGAATGGATCTATACAACCTTAATTGACAACATTTTCAGTCCATCATGAAGTGATTTTCCTTTAAAGCAAGATAGCCTCTTCCATTATATGTCTTGTTCATGTGTAAAATAAATTGGTGATTAGTGCTGCTGCAGCTACTATTACATTCAGCAGTGACCAAAGAAATAAATCAATTAAAT
The DNA here is from genome assembly GCF_019175285.1 of Sceloporus undulatus. Classification (NCBI taxonomy): domain Eukaryota; kingdom Metazoa; phylum Chordata; class Lepidosauria; order Squamata; family Phrynosomatidae; genus Sceloporus; species Sceloporus undulatus. The sequence goes on from NC_056530.1 coordinate 5,103,965, forward strand.
TGTGTCACTTATTTAAATGTAAGAAAGTACACGGAGGGCTTCTTGTCTTTAAGAAAAATCACAAGAGCCTCAAGTGTAGTTTTCCTCAAAATACAGCATAGTCTCAATGCAGCTTGTTTTCATGTTTAAAAGCGGTACAAACCCCAAAAGGACCCCTTGAACTACAGTGATGGGCATTAGCTTTCCAGGATTTTAGACAAGAGGTTTTTAGAACCCCTGCTAGAAATGCTGCAGACCGCATGTGAAATCTTCTGCATACAAACTATGTTCTGTATTACTGCTCCAGGGGTCATACTCTACAGCTCAGTGGCACAGTTATAAACAACAAATCCCATTGGTTGTCTGATCAGAGTTCTTTTAGCTCCTGTGCTGCTGGGCCCACAACAAAACACCTTTGTTTGGAAGAAGAGGGAAGAATTAGCCCATCCCTGCCAAAAGCAAAAGAGGCTACTTACACTTTGGTCTCATAATCCTTCCAGGCCTTTTCAATCTGTTTCTTGGATTCCTGCCCAGCAAAAGAGAAAGAGAGGAGGAAGAGAAAGGAAAAGATGAGAGTTAGGAGGGAAGCCACCAAATGAAAAGAGAGAGCCAACGGGTGGTGGTGGCAGCCCCACTACTAAGCCATTCTTCCCTTGGCCAATGCCATGCACACACAAACCATATCAATTACACCACCAAGAAGTTGTTAACTGTTAAACCATCTACAAGGAAGCATTCATTCCGTTGGAATACTGCAAAATGGAAATCTGAATTTTAATTTTTGTAAGTTTTAATTACTGCTGGAACGTAAAGCCATTTGGTCATTGGACTGAAACAGCTGGCCTGAGAGGAAGGAGACTCCGCCCTCCATCACTGCCATCCGCTGGCCTGAGAGGGAGTTCACCAGGCAGGTCCAGCTCCATCAGGGCTAGCCTGGAAGAAGGAAGAGCCCTCCCTCCAATCCATCTGCTTTGGTCCAGGCCTCAGAGGGAGAGAAGAACCACTGGACCTCATCCCCTTTCCCTCCACCATTCCCTTCTCCTTTTGTGTCGTGTCTTTTAGATTGTAAGCCGGAGGGCAGGGAACTGTCTGATTAAAAATAATAATTGTAAGCCGCCCTGAGAGCCATTAGGGCTGAAGGGCGGGGTATAAATACCTAAATATATACATAACTAAATAAATAAAAATAAATAAATAACTTGTTTAGCAGGCTCATAGTTAGAATACTGTCATGTGGGGTGGGGAGGATGCAACAAACACTGAGAGCTTACAAGGAGAGCCTAATAACATTAACTTATTCTTTTTAATTTATAAAACACTAAAGTGAGCAATAAGCCATTGCTCATTGTTCCAGTGCTGGTTCTTTTTGTGTTTATAGGTCACAATACATGAAGGACAGATCAAGTCCAGTTCTCACCTGTCATTTGCTTGTAAAATGGATTGCAGTTCTATTTTCGTTCTCACATACTCATTATCATGTTGTGTATACACATGTGTATGTCTGCATGTGTACCAGAGCTCAAAAGGGTTACTAATTAGAGTTAGCCAACTAGCATAGACAGTAGCCATTCTGACAGGTGCTAATCAAAAAAAGTAAGTTTCTCAGGCGCATACACTAATCTGGGACAGAGGAAGAAACAGGAAGGCATCATGAATAGGATGAAATTCCAGCTGAGCGTCCCCTTCTCTCCAGCTACCAACTGCCACTACAATGGCAAACAGAAGGAGAGAAGCAGTTATCTTTTCTACTGTGCTAAAATTCAGCTCTACAACCTGCTGCTATTGTTGTTATGTTTCTTTAAGCAATTTCTGGCTTATGGAAATCCTAAGGCAAAACTATCATGGGATTTTCTTGGCAAGATTTGTTCAGAGGGGTTTTTCCACTGCATTCCCCTGAGGTTGGGGGTGTGTTGTCACCCAGTAGTGTGGTGTAGTGGTTTGAGTGTTGGGCTTGCAGAACATTTGTTCACGGGTGAAAATGTAAGAATCCTTACTACAATTCAGATAGAAATTTGCAAAAACACCTCTGAATATTCCTTGCTTAATAAAACCCTATGGAATTTGTGGGGTCACCATAAGTTGAAAGCACAGACACATACACACAATGCAACATACCACAAGAGGGAAAACAGTGTTCAGGTAACCCGTGTGCCTGGCTGCTCATTCTGCTGTCTTGATGACAGGTATTGATGAGTCACAGGTATTGATGAATCACTTCAAGAACTCCCAGTTCAGGGTTCATCTGATAAGACAGTCCTTCAAATAAAAGACTGTATATTGCAAATTAGGGCACCTGACCAGACCAACTGTTGGGGAAGGCAGGAAATGGAATAGTGCAGTGGTGTTGAACATGTGGGTTCCCAGATAATTTTAACCAGAAACAAAATTCTGAATCCTTCACCGATGGCTACCCTGGCTGAGGAATTCTTGGAATTGAAGTCCAACAACATCATGAAACCTAAAGTCTGGGAACCACTGCAAATAGAATATTCTGGAAAAGAGCATACTGGCTAAGTGACACCTGAAAAAGAGCATGCCACACTGCAACATTCTGTCTCAGTCCCATATCTCCATGAAGTTAAAAGGATATATGCACACAGTTTAAAAAATAATAATTTAATGACTGAAAATCTGTAGAATAACTCTGAGTTGAATACCTCCTCCCCTCTCCCATTTCCGTAGTCCTGCTCTTCTCAGTATTGGGCTGCAACCAAACATGGTCCTCTGTTGGGCCATCCATGTTAAGAGAATTTCCCATATCCATAAAGCAGCATAAGTGATGTGGCACCCTTCAGATAGTTTGGATTACAACTCCCATGATCCTTGTCCATTCCTATATTGTCTGAGGCTTATGGAATGTCTAATTCAAAAACACTGGGAGGGCATCAAATAGTCTAACCCAGTATATAGGATTTAATTGCATAGTCTGTTTCAGGGGTGAGGCATTTTTGTCTCTCCAAATGTTTCGGCCTGCAATCTCCATCATCCCTGCCCTGCCCATGGCCAATGATAAGAAGTTGTGCGAATTGAAGTCAAAGGTTTAAGGCCAAAGTTCTATGGCCATTTTGTATTTCAATGTCGAGGCATAGAGTGTGGTTTACTAGGGAGCTGACAAGGACAGGTTGCTTACCTGTAACAGTATTCTTCGAGTGGTCATCTGCGATACATACAAATGGGTTTCACTCACTGCGCCCTGCGGCGTGCTGCTCGGAACCTACTGGATCACTGGGCAGAGTTTTACTCGCAACATATTGAAACTTTTTGGCGGTAACTCCACCCACCCGTTATAAGGCCCCTGCCTTCCCGCTCTTTTCCCCAGTTCGCAATTTTTCCGCCAAGCAGGCGATGGAAAGAGAGCCAATGTGAGCAGGACACTGAGGGGACGGACGGGTGGGATTTGTATGTATCGCAATGACCACTCGAAGAAATACTGTTACAGGTAAGCAACCTGTCCTTCTTCTTCGTGGTCCGTGAATCATACAAATGGGTTTAGACTGACAAGCTAAGGTATGCGGCGGAGGGAGTGTCCTGAGACCAAAGCTATGGTAAACCAAAGGTATATTTATTACAATAAACACTTGAACCATAAGAGTCAGTCTTCTGTTCATGTACAAGTTAAATAGCAATAACATTGCTAGACCGGAGTAGGGAACAGAGGTCATGCAAGACCGATCCCATAGGAAATGTGCAATCAACATTCAACACACAATGTGACAGTGAAAAAACTGTAAACACAAACATCAGTAGTGCAATCAATGCAACCCTGAGACCACACAGCCCCCCGAAAGCTGCGTCTCGGATGGCCCTGGTGGCCAACCTGTAGTGCTTAATGAAAGTCAGAGGTTGGGACCAGATACAGCCTTGCAGACATCCTCCAAGGGGATCCCCGACAGGAATGCAGAGGATGCTGCCATTGACTTGTGGAAGGGACCGAACCCTGCCAGGGAGAGGCTTGCCTATCAGTTCGTAGCAGAGGTGGATGGTACCAGCCACCCATTTGGACAATCTCTGCGCAGACACAGGCAACCCCTTCTTCGGCTCCGAGTAGCATTGGAAAAGTCTCTCGGACCGACTGGAGGCAGCAGTTCGGTCCAGTAAAAGGCCAGCGCTCCTGAACAAGAGAGTCAGGGCGCCTCTCCTCATCCGACGTCGGGTTGGATGCGAGAGTAGGCAACACAATGTCCTGGCACATGTGGAAGGCAGACCACCTTCGGCAAGGGTAAGGTCCGTACGGGAGGACCACCTTGTCCCTATGGAACCTCAGGAACGGTTGGTCCTCCGCAAAGCACAGAGTTCGCCCGCACGCGGCAGAGGTGATGGGCCACAAGGAAAGCGGTTTTCCAAGTCAATAGTCCAAGTCCGCTGTGAACCATCGGTTTCAAAGGGCTTGGATTGGAGGGCGGTCAGTACCGACTCCAAACTCCAAGCCGGCGTAGGCACCGAACACGGGAGGAGACAGGTTAGCACAACCCTTCAGGAACCCCTTCACCAAGGGGTTTTTGAAGAAAGAAACCTCCCCCGAACTGATATTTGGCACAGATGGCAGAAAGGAAACATTTGATGGACGTGAGGGACAGCCTCCATCCAAAAGTGCCATCAAAAACTCCAGCACACTGGAGTGGACACTTGTTCAGAGACAAAGCCCTTTTGGTCAAGGAAGAGGCAGAATCTCCTCCATTTCAGGGCATAGGACCGCTGGGTGGAAGGTTCCTTGCAGCCAGGATCACACGTCCTCACTGCCTCCGGCAGGGCAGTCAGGGCCGTATTCTCCCAGGCTACCAGCGGCAGCCTCTTGATGTCCGGGTGGAGAATCCGTCCGTCCTGGATGGAGAGCAGGTCCGGACGAGGGTCGAGACGGAGGAAGGCATCTCCTGGAGAGGTGGAGAAGGGATGCGAACCACGGCTGTCTCGGCCACCACGGGTGATCAGGATCGCATGCGAGCGTCCGTTGTCATCTTGGACACCACTCTGATTAGGAAGGGAACGGAGGAAAGGCGTAGAACACCCCGTCCAAGGAAACGAATGCGTCTCCGAGGGATCCGTCGGATCGCTTCCTCTCGAGCAGAACTGGGGACAGTGGACTGTTCCACCTGGTCGCGAAGAGGTCGATCCGGGGGGTTCCCCACCGATCGAAGAGATCGCCGGACCGTCTCGGGATGGAGCCTCCACTCGTGACCACCGAAGGGGATCTGCTGAGGCGATCTGCAGTTCGTTGTCCTCCCCGGGAAGGTGAATCGCCTGGAGGAGGACGTGTCTGCTGGATGACACCAATCCCAGATGCGGAGCGTGAGATTGAGCAGGGTTCTGGACCTGGTACCCACCGTTGTTTGTGTTGATGTAATACATCACGGTGGTGTTGTCCGTCCTGGGAGGAGAACCACTCTTGACGTGACTAGAAAACTCCGAACGCTCTCAAAGCCTTCTCCACTGCGAGCATCTCCAAGGCGTTGATGTGGAGAAGCGTGTCTGGAGCAGACCACCTGTCTTTGACGACGAGGTCGACAGGTGAGCGCCCCATCCCTCCAGGGAGGCATCGGTCGTCAGGGTCAGTTTGTGCCTGGGGCTGATGAAAAGGCATCCCTGTGCAGACTGTTTGCGCTGTCTAACCACCATCTGAGGGAAGCAGCCACCGGTCTTGGTACCGTGAGCCACTTTGAAGGAGGATCCTCCAGCGGAGAGAAGACGGAGGAGAACCAGGATTGGAGCGGCCGAAGACGAAGTCTTGCCCAGGGGGTGACGAATGTCGTCGAAGCCATGTGCGCGAGGCGACTTGGAGTCTCTGGCTCTCACCCTTCGTGTGGGAGTGCACGGCCAGAGCTGACGTTGTCAAGGCCTGAAACCGATCCGGAGGGAGGAAGGCCAAGCAGTTTTTGTGAGTCGAGGATTGGCTCCGATGAACTGACCTGTCTGTGTTGGTAAAAGTGGGACTTTTCCCTGTTGACGACCAGCCCAGGGAGTCCAAGAGCGGCGCAAGGCGAAGGAGACGTGCCTCCTGCAGCTCGTCTTGAGAGTCGGCGGCAAACAGCCAGTCGTCCAGGTAGGGAAAAACCATAAGCCCTTCTGATGAAGGTATGGCAACCACCGGTGCCATGCATTTTGTGAAGACACGTGGGGCCGTGGCCAAGCCGAAAGGAAGCACGTTGTAGTGGTACGAGTCGGCGCCGACAGTGAAGGCAGGAATCTCCGGTGGGACTCCCGGATCCCGATGTGAAATATGCCGTCCTTCAGGTCGACGGTCGCAAACCACAGGCCCTGGTGAAGCAAAGGCAGAATGGAAGCCAAGGTTACCATTCGAAAGCGACGGTAGTCCAGAAACAATTTCAGTTGTCTCAAGTCCAGGATGGGCCTGATACCCCCATCCGCTTTCGGTCACCGTGAAGTACCATAGAGAAAAAGGCCCAGGAGATTCGTCGGGCGGCAAAGGGGAGATTGCCCCTTTACCAAGCAAGGTGCGCACTTCGTCGAGAAGGGTGTCCGAGGGTGGAGTGGACATGAAGGCTCCAGTTGGAGGGAGCTCTTGGAACTCGAGGGCATAACCCCTACGGACGATGTTGAGAACCCACGAGTCCGATGTTATAGAGGCCCAGATGTTAACGTAGGGCCTCAAAATGTCCAAAAAGAGAGAGGTGAAGGGGACGAAGCGCGCTGCGTCCCTTCAGGCTCTCTTCTTCCCCTGGTCGGTTGTCCTGGCCGGCGGGACTTGCGGTAACCGAGGGGGGAAGTTGCGACGGCCAGAGGAGGAGGAAGACTGTGGAGGGTAGCGTGCCTCTGGGAGCCCTGCTGCTGGGGCTGCCTGCCCGGGAGAAGGTCCCCTGTGACTGACCTTGAGGTTGCCACGGCCTGCTGGGCTTCCGGAACGGAGAAGCCGGTGCTGAAGACATGCCATGCTCTCTCGCCGCGCCGCCTTCATCCTGAACTTGCGGTTCAGGCGGTCTCTCGGCTCTCGGCGTGGAAGAGCCCGGTCCCGTCAGCGGCATGTCCTCAATGGCAGCCTCTGACGGTAGGGTTAGGTCGAGAGGCCCTCAACCAGGCATGCCGTCGGAGGGCCATGGCAGACGCCATGGACTCCCGGAGCAGTCTGCCATGTTCCTGGAGTGTGTGATGAGCCAGCTTCCAATGGAATGGGCCTCTTCTCTGATCTCACACCAGCTGCCTCTGGATGTCATCTTGGGACGTCTGGACCAGAGGGAGATCCGTTCCATGAGGGTCTGGATGTAGGCCCCCATGCAGGCGGTTGTAATTGGCGGCCTTGACCCCAAGAGCCAGACGCCGATAGGCCTTCTTGGCCAGTTCCGTCACCCTTCTTAGCTCCCCGGTCGACGGAGAGAGTGGCCTGCTTGGGGACAAGCTGTGCTGGGCTCCCTCCACGATAGCCGCTATTGGGTCTGGGGTTTTTCAGCAGCCAGGAGCAGCCTCGCTGGGGCTACCCTGTAAGACGACTCCACCTTGCGGGATGTGCCGAAAGGGCGGGCCGGAGACTCCCAAGACCTCTGGACAATGGTCTGGAGGGAAGGAGGGGAAGGCACGGCGGGGTCGGGGACTCGTCCGTGCACCCGACGCTCAAACCGGGTTCCCGGCGTTCATCCCCTCCGCGGAAGCGAGCTCGGATGTCGAGGGCCCTCGCCATCTTCACAACGTGCTCGGTGAAGGAGCGGACGTCGTCGGATGGGGAAGAAGGCTCCGGGTATATGCATCCTCTGGGGGGAGGCAGATCCCGAGAGAGCATCCTCCTGTCCGAGGGCGCCTGGAAGGCGGCAGCGGGCTCGTCGTCCGAGTCAGGTCGGAGGAAAGAGGATCCGTCACCCTGACCTGGGATCTCGAGCGGTTGGTTATAAATACGACCGAAGACGGGAGCGTCTGCGGGATGGAAACGCACCTCCCGCGCCTTCGGAGTGGAGACGGCGACCTCTCGCGTCTACGGGTGTGAGAGAACGGTGACCTCTCATAACTGATACGTTCGGGACCATCTAGGCGGGTTGGTGTGGTCCCCAGGATGAGTTTCAACTTAGTGAACTCCCTCAAGGCTCTGTCCTCCGGGACCGACATGTAGTAACGGCGCGACTGCATGTCGTAAAAGAGGTCCGGACACTCCTGTCCACGGGGGGTGGGCTCTTCCTCCTCGTGTCGGATCGGTGATCAGGGGTAGCGAGCCGGTACGAGTGTCATCCGTCCCGTGGATGAAGTCCATGGTCGGAGGAGGCGAAGGTGTATCCGGAGCCGGTCCCCCGTCGTTACCGGCGTCGCTCCTGGTCCGCAGGGACAGCCGAATCGAGGCGGAGCCTGTTTGGAGGAAGAGCGCTTCTTCTCTCTTCGCCCTCCGGTGGGTCGTGGTGGGCCATCCTTGAGGGCTTTTTGGAGCAGAGTCACGACCCGTCTCGTCAGTGGTGCCCTTCTTCCCAGGCTGTGGGAGGCTCCTCCGATGGGAAGAACGGATTGTCCGGGAGATCCAGGGAGACAGCAAAGCCGCTGTCGATGACGAAGAGCCTCGGCTCGGTGCGGTCCTAGGTCTCGCATTGTGAGATCCCTTGGACCCTTGGATGATGAGGGCGAGGCGAGATGGACCCCCGGCTCAGCCCGCTCCTTCGAACGGAACCCTCCGATCCCTTCCTCGGCTTGGAGGCCCGCTCGTACCCCTCAGTCCCCGATGGTTTCTCGGGGGCGCTTGGAGGGTTTGGCGGTGTGCGCTGGGCGGTTTAGAGCCACGCCACATCGGAGGTGGTGAAGGGGTCCCGCCGGGCACACCCACCCACGCTGGGGGACAGCGACTCTCCCCGAGCCCACGCTGGAGACACTGCCCGGATGACGAAGCAGGGGGCGCAACGGCGGACAGAAGAAGACCCGAGCCTCCCTCCTGCACCTTCCCCAGGGCGATCGCCGAATTGAGCCGGGACTCACGGTTTTCTTGCGAGCCTTAGAGGAGAGGGATTGCAGAGCTGGCAGGCCTTGGATCGTGGCTCGGGCCAAGGCACAGCAGGCAGAGAGGATTGCGGGTCCGGGACGGGCACTTGCCTTGCAAGGTCGCACTTCTTGAAAGCCGCAGGCATTTCTCGACAAGTCGTCAAACCGATGGAAGTCCGAAAACGAGGTCAACAGTCCGAAAGTCCGAATTTACCAGGGCGGGAGACAAGAATGGTCAAAAAACGTCCGAGGTCAAAAAGCGAAAGTGATTCCAAGCAAGCAAAAGTTCCCTCTGAAGCAGCTAGCGCGGCGGAAAAAAAGGAACTGGGGAAAAGAGCGGGAGGCAGGGGCCTTATAACGGGTGGGCGGAGTTACCGCCAAAAAGTTTCAATATGTTGCAGAGTAAACCTGCCCATTGATTCCAGTAGGTTCCGGCACACTGCGCAGGCGCAGTGAAACCCATGTTGGTAGATGATTCTGCAGATAGGCACCGAAAAGAACTACATTTCAGATGATTTAAGCTAAGTCTGAAGTGTCTAAAAAAACCAGGGTAGATGCAGTGGTGTCATTAAGGGTGTGTGGAGGAATGTGGATCACATCTGGTGATACACCAGAGGGGGGTGAAACCTGGTGGGGTGGTACACCCGGAGGGACTGGCATGGCTATTGGCATGGCTACCGGGCTTGCGCAGCAGCCTCTGAACCTAAATGCTTTGGAGGCTACAGTGCCACCTCTCTCAGTAGCAGCAGCTGCTGGTAGGGGTGCTTTTGGGGTCTCTCATGGCTCTGAAGGATTGGGGGTGGGTGGAGAAGCCTTACATTCCTTACAATTACAGTGGTACCTCGGGATACGAAATACCCAGGTTACGAAATTTCCGGGATACGAAAAAATCCCATTGGAAATAATTGTTCCGGGTTACGAATGTTTTTTCGGGTTACGAAAAAATTTTTTGGTGCTTTTTGGCGCTTTTTCGCACGAAACGCGGCTTTTCCCCATTAGCGCCTATGGCAATTCGGCTTACGAAGGCTTTTCGGGTTACGAAAGCAGCTGCGGAACGAATTAATTTCGTAACCCGAGGGAGCAGTGTAATAAGAAAATAGTTCTCCGCCTCCATCTGGCAGAGGCTCCTAGCACCCTCTCTTCCCCTCTAGGACAGAAAAGGCTTGAGTGGAGTGGAGGAGAAGAAGGCTCAAGGCTCCCAAAGCTCATGCCTCCCCCTTGAGCAATCCCTGAGCCCCTCTCCAGGGGTCCTGCCCCACAGTGTGAGAACCAGCACTTTGTTCTGTTAAACCAGACTCTTTGCCTTCAGTGTGGTGGCGAATGCTATTCCACTGCAACACCAACTTCGGTATGTAGAATGAGGGAGAAAACATCGTCATGGCCACCTCAAGACACAGAAATTTCTTGGGTTGGCTTCTGGCAGGGATGTAGCCAAGGGGGGGGTGCTTAGGGTCTGAACCCCTCCTTCCATTAGAAAAATGAATGGTCTGTGCTGCTGCGCCACCGCACCCAAGCCCCATTATAATGGTGGCACTTAGTCTGGACCCCCCCTTTCCTAAAATCCTGGTTACATCCCTGCTTCTGGCATTGTACCCAAAGTCTTACCCTCTGAAGAGACTCATTCCAATAAAATGACTAGCTATCAAAATATGAATGCAATAAAGGTGGCACAATGATCTATTGAACTACTTCTTTTGTGCATATCATTTCCTAAGCACCCTTCCCACCAACTCCTAATAACCACATTCTTCCCAAATGTTAAAGAACACTTACCAATCGACTATCTTTAAGTTGGCCCTTCAGTAGGCTGTCCAGGGGGAAGGAGACAATATTGTTCAAATTCTGCACCTGTAAGAGGTAAATATAGGGTGATACCTTGTGCACTGGTATACAAGATTTTTTTCAGATGAAAAATAATCATTTAAAACACTTATTCACATATAATTTCTATCAACTAATTTATATATACATACACATTGATTTGAAGCTCTTTCACTTATCAAGGAAGATGAGGGAGAGCAGAATGGACAGACTTCAAGGACAGAGCAGAGGAGCCTGAGAGTTCCACCAGAGGGAACAGCTGCTGCTAAGCCTCGCAGGAGGCATGTGGTCGTAGTGGGGGACTCCTTGATGAGGAGTACAGAAGCAGTGATTTGTAGGCCTGACAAGATGTCTCGAGAGGTTTTTGTCTCCCTGGGGCAAAGATCCATGATGTGACAGACAGGCTGACAAGACTGGTCAAGCCTCCTGACCAATACCCTTTCCTTTTGGTCCATGTGGGAACCAATGATACTGCAAGACACAGCCTTCAGAACATCAGAAGGGGTTATGAGGCGCTTGGTAGGAAGCTGAAAGAAATGGATGCACAAGTTGTCATCTCGTCTCTTCTGCTAGTTGAAGGGCATGGTCCAGGAAGGCGGAGGAAAATAGCAGGTGTAAACAACTGGCTCTGCAAATGGTGCTGTCAAGAACGATTTGAATTGTTTGATCATGGGCTGTGGTTCCAGGGGGGGGGGGGGGCTTCTGGCAATGGATGGGTTGCATCTCATGCCAGTTGGAAGAAATGTTTTTGCCAACAGCTTCAAGAATTTGATCAAGAGGGCTTTAAACTGAGGGAGACAATATTATGGAAGGCGAAAGGGATAGAATAAATAGTCAAACTGACATAGAGGAAATAAGACAAATAGTGCAAGGACCCAACAGGAGTTCTCAAAGATTATTGCCAATGGTTCCGATATTACATTTGCTAGTTCTTTTAATATCCTTGGATGTAGTTCATCTGGTCCTGGAGACTTATACAGGGGTAGGCAACCTACGGCCCGCGGGCCGCATGCGGCCCGTGGAGCCGTTGGGACTGGCCCCTGCTCGGTCCTGCCGCCGATTGCCGCCGCCAAAGGCCCCAAGGGGCAGCCGCGCGGGGCCTTGAGCCTCTCGCGCAGGCCCCTCAGAAGCCGGGAAGGAGCCTGCAAGGGCGCGCGCGCGGGGGTCCTCCGCCTCCTTTCCGGCCTCTGAGGGGCTTGGAGGCCCCTCAGAAGCCGGGAAGGAGTCTGAGGGGCTTGGAGGCCCTCAAAAGCCAGTAAAGAGCCGGCAAGGATGCCAGCGCGGGTGTCCCCTGCCTCCTTCCTGGCCTCTGAGGGGCCTCCCCTCATTTTAGAGCAGAGGGGCAGAGAGAGAGAGAGAGAGGAGTTGTGTGTATGTATGTGTAAGAGCAGTGTGTATGTAAGAGAGAGGTGTGTTTTGTGTGTGTGTGAGAGAGAAAGAGTTGTGTATGTCTTTGTGAGAGTGGGTTGTGTGAGAGGGTGTGTGAGAAGGCGAGGTTGTATGTGAGAGAGAGATGTGTTGTGTATGTGTGTATGAGAGAGAGAAAAGTGAGTTGTGTATGAGAGGGAGAGATAAAAGTGGGTTGTGTAAGAGAAAAGGAGGTTGTGTGTGAGAGAGATGGGTTTTGTGTGTGTGTATGTGTGAGACACAGAGAGAGAGAGAAGTGGGTTGTGTATATGAGAGAGGGGGTGGTTGTGTGTGTTAGACAGGGTTTGGTGTGTGTATGTGTGAGAGAGAAGTGGGTTGTGTGTGTGAGAGAGCAAGTTGTGTGAGAGAGGGTGTATGTGAGAGACAGGGGGAGGTTGTGTGCGTGAGAGACAGGCGTTGTGTGTGTGTGTGTGTGTGTGCAAAATCCCCTCTCAGCACCTTCTGCCTTTCTGGGTTGAGACAGTGTGCATGCTTTTTTTTTTTTGAATTGCTTTGCAGTAGTTATGCTTGGAACTATTATTATTATTGTTATCACTCCAGGGGCGGAGCATGTGGTCCCGCCCCTGGAGTGTGGAAGCTCCACCCCCAGCATGCAGCCACGCCCCCAGAGGGTGGAAACTCCACCCCCCCGGCTTTGGCCCCCCAGTTGTCTGAGGGACAGCAACCCGGCCCCCGGCTCAAAAAGGTTGCCTACCCCTGGTTTAGGTTAACCAGGTATTTCTGTACTATCTCTTTACTTATTCTATGCTGAAATTCCTCTACTCTGTCCTCTGCTCCATTATCCTCAGGTTATCCCCCTTGCCTTTTCTGAGAAGACTGAAGCAAAAAAGGTGTTGAGTAATTCTGCCTTTTCTCTGTCTTCTGTTAGAGTTTTGTCATCTTCTCCACGAAGTGACCCTACCGTTTCCTTCTTCTTCTTTTTGCTGCGGACATGTCCAAAAAAGCCCTTTTTATTGTTTTTAACCTCTCTAGCAAGCCTGAGTACATTCTGCGCTTTAGCTTTTCTGACTTTACCCCACATGTGTTTGCTATTTGTTTGAATTCCTGTTTGGTGATTTCCCCATATTTCCATTTCTTATACATGCTCTGTTTAAAAGTTAGCTCAGTTGAAAGTTCCTTAGTCACCCATCCTGGTTTCGCGAGACATCTCCCATTTTTCTTTCTCATTGGAACTGTTTGAAATTGTGCCTTCAGTATCTTTTGAGAAAGTCCCATCCGTCTTGAACTCCCTTCTCTTTTTGTATTCCTGACCATGGGATCACCCCCAGTATTTCTCTAAGTTTACTGAAATCAGTTCTCCTAAAGTCTAGAATGTGTGTCTGATTATACCTGGGTTCTCCTTTCCGCTGTATAACAAATTCCAGGAGAAGAACATGGTCACTTCTACCTAAGGATCCCACCACTTGCACCCCATTAACCATGTCATCCTTGTTGGTTAGGATCAGATCTAAAATAGCTGACTCCCTTCTTGCCTCTTCCACCTTTTGGATAATATAATTGTCTTTGAGGCAAGTGAGAAATTTGCTAGACTTTGAGGACTTGGCTGAGTTTGACTTCCAGCAAATATCAGGATAGTTGAAGTCACCCATCACTACTACATTTCTCCTTTCTGAGTGTGTGGTCCTCTGTTCTAGAAAGACACCATCCAATTCCTCCACCTGACTTGGGGGTCTGTAGTAGACTCCCACAATAACATCTTTGTTGTTTTCCTCCCCTTTAATTTTTATCCAGATGCTCTCCACCTGGCTTCCAGGATTGATGTCCTGGATCTCTTCACTGGTGTAAATGTCCCTGACATATAAGTCTATTCCTCCTCCTTTCCTGTTTGGCCTGTTTCTCTTGAAAAGGTTATATCCCTCTATTTCTACATTCCAATCGTGAGACTCATCCCACCAGGTTTCAGTGAGGCCTATTATATCATATGTGCTTTGTTGTGCTAGGAGTTGAAGTTCATCTTGCTTATTTCCCATGCTCTGTGCATTAGTGTAGAGACATCACAGACCATGGGTCCTCTTTACTTGCTGCCTGTGCAAGATTTTTTGCCTCCCACTTTTGGGTCCTTGCACTGTTTACCTTGTTCCCTCTGTGTCAGTTTGACTATTTTCTCCAGCCCCTTTGCCTTCCAGAATACTGTCTCCCTCCCCCACATAACTCAGACTATTGGCAAAAATGTTTTTGCCAACTAGCGTAAGATGCAACCCATCCCTTGCCAGAACTCCCTCCTCATGGAACCGCAGCCCATGGTCCAAGAATCCAAACCGTTCTTGGCGGCACCATCTACGGAGCCAGTTATTTACATCCACTATTTTCTTCTCCCTTCCTGGACCATGCCTTTCAACTGGGAGAAGAAATGAGATGACAACTTATGCATCCATCTCTTTCAACTTCCTACCCAAAGCCTCATAATCCCTTATGATATTCTGAAGGCTGTGCCTTGCAGTATTATTGGTTCCCACATGAACCAAAAGAAAGGGATAATGGTCAGTAGGCTTGACAAGTCTTGTCAACCTCTCTGTCATATCACGGATGTTTGCCCCAGGGAGACAGCACACCTCCCAAGACATCTTGTCAGGCCCACAAACCACTGGCTTAGTGCCTCTCAACAAAGAGTCCCCCACGACCATCACATGCCTCCTCCGAGGCTTAGCAGCGGCTGTTCCCTTTGGTGGAACTCTCTGGATCCCCTGCTCTGTCCCTGCTGCTGTTCCTCATCATCTTTGATAGTAGAGAGAGATTGAAATCTATTCTGTAGCTGCAAGCTCACAGAATTTTACTTCTGTTGTGTGCGAAGTGACCTCCTCCTCCCCAGCAACTTTTTCTGTGTGTTTCCCATCCAAGACCGTCTGCTACATTCTGGTCAGGAAAACCTCTTGCTCCCTAAGATGCTGAAGTGTAGCTACCTGGGCCTCCAGCTGCTGTACTTTCTCTTCTAAGAAGGCTACCAACTTGCACTTAGTGCAGGTGGAGTTCCCCACATCCCTTGGCAAGAAGACAAACATTGCACAGGTGTTGCAGGTGATTGCAGCAGGGCCTTCAGTGTCCATACTGAGAAGTCTTAAGGAGACACTGAAACAAGACTGTGGGCTTACCCTGCTAAACTTGGCCTTTGTCCCCAAGTTCTGGCACTGAGTTGAAGTCACTGGCCAATGGTTATGTAGAGCTCCTGGCTACTAGCTCCTTCCAGAGGGAAGTCTCTGACTCACTTCATCTGAGGAAAAGCCCCCACAAGCCCCTTAAGGAAAAAGGGGAAAGAAAAGTGAAAAATTTAACGAGCCCCCTCCAACAATGTTTTCAGGTCAGCTTCTCCTCTAATCTCCAAAACCTCCCTGACTATATAAAAAAAATTAAAATTCATGCACCATTAGGCGCACACCTCTGCCAGCCTTCTGCAGAATTTAGGGTTCAGACTCCTCCCAGCATTGACTCCCAGAATGCAGCTCAGCAGAGAGAACTAGCCACATGCCAAGAAGGAAACTGTGTCATCCAGACAAGCAGTGGGTTAAATATAACATGTTTTTGCTGTAACTGTGCAGCATGACCTTTCCCAGACTCTGGGGAATCAGTAGGGGTTGAAGGGAATGCAGGCTGGAGCAGGTGATACCCTAAGGGGGAGGTAGTAACATTGTTCCCCAAACATTTGCCTTTGGGGAGAAAGTGGCTGTAGCATTCACCTGTGTGCCTTTAAAACACTGGAGCTCAACAGAAGAGATGGTGTGAATGGGGTAAGGCTGAGTGGGAGGAGAAAGGAGAGGTTTTCTAAAAATACATTTAAAAAATTAATTTTTAAAAAATTATATATTCTTTTAAAATTTTCTTTAAAGCATAATACCTTATCAAATTTTCACTTTAACCAAGTATTAATACATTTAGGTTGTGCGTATGATATTGTTATTTAAAGGTATAATTTTAATTTTGCTAGTCGTTCATGTCACAACTATTGCCATGACATTCAGTGATACACAAGAATTACAATTTATGAATAACATTAGTACAAAAAACATTATTAAGATTCTATCTGCTATGATATCAGAAGAGGTTAATGGGGGGCTAACACTATGAATTACCACACTGAGTGAAGCCAATCCTAGTGACGCTACTGAGCAAGCTGATGATCCCCAGATGTTTTGGACTATAAATTCAATTATCAGATTATCCAATTAAATTTGTAGTTCAAAACAAAAATAAAGGTAAATGTGCAAATTGTGTTTTATACAGAACAACCTCACTTTTGCACACAGTGGTAGTTAATGATATGAAAGCTACCTTTTCTCAGCCAATGTGGTTATAGTACTGGATTGGGCCTTGCAGAATCCATGTTCAAATCCCCATTGACCAATGAAACTCACTCTCAGCTTGACCAAACTCACAGGGTTGTCATGAAATAAAAGTAGAAGGAAGGGGGGGCATGCACTCCATCCTGGCTAGAGGCATTGTGAAGTAGTGGTCTGAGTGTTGTACTATGGCTCTGGAGACCAGGGTTCAATTTCCTGCTTGGGTCATGGAATCGCACTGGGTAGGTCACACACTTTCAGCCTCACAAAAACCTTTGATGGGGTTGCCTTAGGATTGCTGTAAGTCAGAAGTGACTTGAAGGCACACAACAACAGCAAACTCCGTCCTGGCTCAATACAGAATACAAATGTAACTCATAAATAATATAATAAATAGATAAATGTATTTTTCAAGCATAGTATCTGGCATCCAATAAAAAGGAAAGATTTCCAAAAGATAAAATATTCCATCTTTCTTGAATGGCATGGTACATATCGTAGCCATTGTTATTAGCCTGCCCTACATTAGCAAAGCCCCCCAAAAAAACAACTACCGTATATACTTGACTATAAGTCGAAAAATTTATGCCAAAAACTTGAGCCCAGAATTCTGACCCAGCTTATACAAGGGTCAATACGGTAATAGTGCTGAGAAAGTTCCGCCCAAGACACCATTCGCCTTACCTCTGCAGCTGCTGCTCAGCCAAGAAGAGTGAGTTCCTCCTTTCTCTGGGAAGAGGGAAACAGCCCTGATTGCTTTTGCAAGGTGCTCATGTGTGTGTGTTGTCTCCCTCTTTCCCAGAGAGGGAAAGAGTCCCCATTTCTTTTTGCAAGTTGTTTGTGTCTCCTTTTTCTAGGGAGCAAGGAAAGAGCCCCGATTGCTCTTGCAAGGAACGTGTGTGTGTGTGTGTGTGTGTGTCCCCCTTTTCCCCAGGGAGCAGGAAAAGAGCCACACTGTTTTTTGCAAGGCGTGTGTGTGCATGTCTCCCTTTTTCCCAGAGAGGGAAAGAATCCCCATTGCTTTTTGCAAGGGATGTGTGTGCATGTCTCCCTTTTCCCCAGAGAGCAGGAAAAGAGCCCCATTGCTTCCCTCCCCCTCTGGAAAAGGAGAAAGAGACACACTCTCCTTGCAAAAAGCAATCAATCAGGGTTCTTTCCCTGCTCCCTGGTAACGAGAGGAAGGCATACATTATTATTATTATTATTATTATTATTATTATTATTATTATTATTATTATTTATTCATACACACTCACTACACATTCTCTCTCCTTGCAAAAAGCAATCAATCAGGTTTCTTTCCCTGCTCCCTGGTAAAGAGAAAGGCATACACACATGCATATGCCTCACAAAAAGCAATTGGGGCTGTTCCCCTGCTCCCTGGGAAAGGAGGGAGAGTCCGGATTGCTTTTTTTTTACAAGAAGAGAGAGTGTGTGTGTATGTCTCTCTCTTTCCCAGGGAGGAGGAAAACTGCCCTGATAGTATTTTGCAAGGAGAGTATGCGTGCACAAGGGGGGCTTTGTCATTTACATCCTTTGTTACATTTCTCTAAGTTGTACCCTTGACTTATCCATGGGTCATATCAAAATCCAAAATTTTGTCCCCAAAACCTGTCCTTGACTTATACATGGGGTTGACTTATACATGAGTATATACGGTACTAGTACAGTTCCCCCAATACAGTGTGGAAAGTGGCTGTGAGATCCTGGGAACTGTAATTCAAAAAACTAATTTTCACCAGTGTCGGTAAAATAGGGCACATGTCCCACTCTTCATTGAAGCAAGAAGAATACAGGCCCTTGAAATACCCATCTATAAGACCTTGCTATTGCCTTACCATGTTTTTGAAAAGTGCTGTGACTTCCCTGGCGAAGACAGCCAGATTCAGGAAGCCTGTGGAAAGCTCATGGTTGTTCTGAGAAAGGTGGTTGTTCCCAAAGTTCTCCAGAGTTTCACTGTATTGTTCTTCATTCTCCACATGTGCTAAGAAAGGGAATACCAGCATTAAAGAGTGTGAGGAGGGTCATATATTCCCATTAGTCTGTGTGGAAATGAATGAGTATAGAATACATATCCAACGGCCTTTCTTGGGCAAGTTCATGCTTCTCTCAATGGACAACCAGGTGCATCAGGACAACAGTCTGGTCTTGCTTCTGTGAGTAAGGTTACCATATTCCACTTTCTCAAACCATAATTTATATAGTATAATAATTATTCTAATTAGGTAAATTACTCTGTTTTCATTCTAATTATTCAAATTCAGTGCATGAATTGGGACATTTTTTCATACACTTGGTTTCGATCTTCATACCATTTTTACAGTTATAACTGGTCCAAGAGAACCAGTATAGAGTAGGAATAGAATAGAATAGAATCTTTATTAGTCATAGGCCAGCACTAGAGTAGTGTTTAAAGTGCTAGACAAGTAAATGAGAGGCCAAATCTCTGCATAATCATGAAATATCCCATCACTGCTTCTCAGCAAGCCTTCCTGAAAGTCTCTTTGCTTCTTGTACTTTATTGTTTGCACCAATCACTCTCTAGTCTTTCTGCTGCCTCATATCACACTCTTGCAATGCACTCCATTGCTTCTTACATGCAGCTACTTGCACATCTCACTTCCCTGTACTGCCCTTACATCACCTCACACCCTTGCAGTGTACCCTCCCTTGCCTCTTGCACTCTATCCCTTGCACCATGCACTCTCTTCCCTCCTACTCCCTCCCTCACCTTGCACCCTTGCAATGCCAATCTCCCTTGCTTTTTACACACTGCCATTTAAAGTGCTCATTCCCCTTTCCTCTGCCCCGCTCAACCCACTTCACACCCTTCCTTGCTTCTTTCAAGCTGTCACTCACACTGTTCATTCCCCCTTCCCTCCTCTTCTTCCCTTGTTTCACGTTATCTCCCTTGTAATGTGCTCTTCTCCCTTCCTTCTTACCTACCACTTTTTCACAGAAGAGTGCCTGTACATTTACAAGAGCTAGAAACTTATTTATTACAAATAAAAGCTTGGAATCTAGGCCAAATGGTGGCCCAAATGGGCATTGAGGGTCATGCCTAGAATCTGGATATAACCTGGCCAAACTATTGGTATGGCCACCCCACCTGTTAACCAACAGCTGATATGATTAGTAGTCAATCATTGCTTTACCATTCATTAATTTTTCTCGTCTCCCTTTAGCCATATATGATAAGACCTGCCCGTCCGCTATGCCCTAGTCTAGTATGGATCTAACACAGGCAAAGATACTGATGGAACTCTGGTCAGTTTTCTGGATGATACTGGTTCTTATCCTTTTCTTTATCTTTTCTGTTGCCCAAGATTGTAAAAGCCTAATAATAATAATAATAATAATAATAATAATAATAATAATAATAATGCCTGAACACTGAACCATTAACAATTAAACCAAAATCTTTCCTCAGAGGTACCAAAGGTGGAGGGAAGATTTTTCTCCTGCATCTTCTCACCAGTTTGTAGTTGGAACAACAATGCACAGGTACAGCCAGCCAGCCAGCCTTTGCCTGTGCTCCTGTCATGTGGCTGCTTAACTGCAGGGAGGAGGTGAGGTGACTTTCCTCCAAACTCTCTCTTCAAAAAGTGACACCACCAACAAAAACCCTTTGTATCTCCAGCCTTGGAGTGAGACAACTATGACATCCCTCATGGCTCCTCAAAAACCAACATGTCACTTCAGAAGGCATGCACTCTACAAAAGGCTGGTGAATTTGACCCCATGATGAGGGTGGTGTGGTGGTGAAGCAAGCTCTGTATCTTCTCTCCCCCCTTTCAGTGTGGAGGAGGCAGTTACAAGATTAGGATCCTGAGTTCGGGAGTGTAGGAACAGTTGAGGTGGTGGTGGCACTGGAGGAGGAGAAGGAGTTGTCAGGGAGGTGTAGCTGCCTCACCCTAAGGATGGAGATACAAAGACTTTTTCATGGAGTTATTACTATTTGAAGAAGGAGCTTGGAAGAAAAGGTTGATGGTCTCCCTGTTGTATCACCTCGGGTCCTTGTTTTAGGTGTCCTCTCTTTCCCCTGGGAAAGAGGGGAAGAAGGGAGAGAGAGAAAGAGAGGTAAAGGCTGGCTGGTTGGTTGTCATCTCTGCTGTCGTTCAGCTGCCCAGTTTGCTTCCTCTGCTCAGTGGAGCAGCCATGTGGCAGGTAGTGCCAGGTGCCGCCAGCCAGCCTTTGCCATTCCTTTTGTCATGTGGCCACTCCACTGCAGGAAGAAGGTGGTCTGAACAACCTTCAAGTCTTCGTGGCTTCCCTCTGAGGACACTGCAACCTCCTTCAGGGTCAGGTTAAGGATCAAATGTTAAGAACCACTGGTCTAGGGCATGGCTGTATGACACATGACCTGCATACAACCTTTAGTCCACTTGACCTTTCTTCATGCTCTCACGTTCCCATCACTATTTCTATTTACAGAATGCTGTGGTTCCTAGTGTTTTCAATGGAAAGCAAAGGAAGCCCTTCTCCCACCCTGGGAAGTGGCTTAACCTTTATCGAGTTGCTATTTGTCTTTGGGATTCTCACAGAGACTTGAGGGCTACATGATCCAATGAGACACTCCATTTATTCATAAGTAAGAACACAGTTACAGATTTCTTATGCCTTAATTTTAAAAAGATTCGTAGTAAACATTCTGGCTGTATAATGTATTCATTTTTTTTCAAGTAGATCTTGAAAGACTCAAGATCTTTAGACAAAGCAACTAAATGCTGCACCAATTTGCTGCTTGATACAAGCAACCTCCAATGTGACCACACATATTCACATATTTTTGACATCTGAGAAGGAAATGGCTGTAAGGCAATGTTTAGAAACAGTACAGCTGCTATGGGGAAAGCAAAAGGTCATTCTGGTGCATGGGGAAGTTTGATGACAGCAAGGATTTAGCCAAGGGTTTTTTGGGGGGTCTGGACCCCCTCATCAAGAGTGGGGATGTTCAAGCTCCTTCCTCCCCCTCCTCCTCCCCTCCATCAAAAGCACGGACTTGGATGGAGAGGGAAAGGGGGGGGGAAGTCTCAGGGAGCAGGGAGGCTCAGAGAGAGAGAGAGAGAGAGGGAGGAGCAGAGACGTAGCCTTGAGGTGGGGGCAGTGCCTGTTCAAGTTCCTTCCTCCTGCTTCCTCCTTCCGTCGGAGCAGACTCAGGAGACGAGAGAGAGGGAGAGGGCCTGGTACCTCATCCCCAGAAACATCTTTGCCCCCCCTCTTCTCCTTCCCTCTCCCGCCTCCCCCTCTGTGCTTTTTTTTGCCAAAAAAAGGTCTCCGTTTAGGGAGAGGAGAGGAGGAGGAAGAGGAAGAAAGAAGAGGGAAAGACAACACAGAAAAAAGAGAAGGAAAAATGAGGGGAGGAGGGAGAACTAAAGGAAGAAGGAAGATAGAAAGAAGATAAGAAAAAATCAAAAGGAAGTAAGGTAGAAAGCTCTAAAAAATAAAAAAGAAAAGGTGACTTCTAATACAATAATCAACTACAGGTTGAATCTCCCTTATCCAAAATGCTGAGGACACTTGTATTTGGAGTTTTTCAGAGTTTGGTATGTTTATATATGTATAATGGTATATATTGAAGCTACTTGTGTCCAACCATTAAAACCCATTCATGTTTCATAAGCTCATCCTCAAGTAGCTCCTTTTTTGCCCTCCTCGAGTGTCTCAGAATATGAACAGAGGCCTGTTACAGACAGCCCAAATAAAGCTGCTTCGAGTCACAGCGGAAGTATGGTGTTTCAATGATGCATGCGTCCTAAGAGTCCAGAAGCCACACCAAAGCCACGCTCCAGTCCTTAGCGCTGGAGCGTGGCTTTGGTGCAACTGTTGGACTCTTAGGACACAGGCATCATGGAAACACCATATCTCCACTGTGACTCGAAGCAGCTTTATTTGGGCTGTCTGTAACAGGCCAGAGTGTCTCTGAGCATGAACAGAGTGGCTGCCGCTTATTGCTTGAGCAGCTGCACTTTGCTTTATACACCTGAATTTATCTGATGAACAGCTTGAGAGGAAGGACTCCGTTTGCATCTGCACTAAAGAAAAATCCAGTTTGATGCCACTAACTGCCTCTTGAGCTCCAGCTGTGGAATGCTGGGATTGAAGTTTGTTGTGGCACCTGACAGAGATGGCTAAACAGCTCCTCAAAACTACAAATCCAAGATTCCATAGCACAGAGCTATAATGGAAGTTAAAGTGGTGTCAACCATAAAACCAACTGCCTTGGGTCCTTTTCTGGGGAAAAGGTGGCACAGAAATGAAATAAATGATGAAATTATGAGGAGATCTGGGAATTGCACTTCAGTTTCTTGTGACTGGCAAAGATGGCTAAATAGCTCCCAAAACTACAAATCCCAGGATCCCATAGCATGGAGCCAGGGCAGTTAAAGTGTTATCAAACTGCACTATTTCTGCAGTGTGCATGCAGCCTGGAGCCTTTTGCTGATGCTACTTGCAAGTTGTTTCTGACTCATGGCAACCCTAAGGCAAACCTATCATGGGGTTTTCCTGGCAAATTTTTCCAAGGTTGTTTCTCTGGGGCTGAGAGAGTGTGACCTGCCCATGGTCGCCCAGTGGGACCTCTATCCATGAGTTAAACCCACTCCCCCCCCCTCTCCATTGTCTTTCTGGAAGGGACCTTGCTTATGTTGAAGGGAAGGCTGCCAAGCCTCTGAACCTCAGAATTATTGTTTCAATGCTCAGTCTTAGAAGCAGTGGGTGCCTGAGCATGCACAGAGTGTCTTTCACTCCTTCTCACCTCTCTCTAAGCCAAAGACCCCCTCCTCATTTCACCACCCTCTGATGCATGGGTTTGGCTGATTTTAACCTCTGGAACTTTGTATTTTATATTTGTAATTTTAATGTTATTTTGTATCGATTTTCATTGTTGTTTTAATGTATTTTCTATGTGTTGTTAGCCGCCTTGGGTCCCACTTTGGCAGAAAGGCAGGAAAAAATAAATAAATAAATAATAAATAAATATGTGGGCTACATCCAAAAACTGGATGGAAAAAAGCAACCCGTGACTGGGAGGAAGTCCTTCCAGACTGGAAAAACAGATATCTATATCTATATCTATGTATAAATGTTAAACAGGGTATGGTGTGCTAGCAACCAGAGGCTCCAAAAAATCCTCTCCTCTTTATAAAAAATAATAATAATAATAATAATAATAATATAATAATAATAATAATAATTTTGGAATTGGGGAGGATGGATGGGAGACCACAAAACAATGACCAGGGCCACAAATGGCCCATAGCTGCCCTATTTAATCCCCCCACTCCATAGTGGTTTGATCACTGGAGTACTATGACTCTGGAGTCCAGGGTTTGATTCCCAACTGGACCATACAAAGCCACTGGGTGATCTTTTGCAAACCACAAATACACTTGAGGAAGTAGACTGAAGTCTAGGAAAGCTCATGCTCCAATTTCTTTCTTTCAGTGAGTCTCAAAGGTGCGCAAGATCTCTCTACTTATATTATTATTTATTATTATTATTATTATTATATATAGATCTAAATGCATCTGAGGAAAATGCTAGGAAACACATCTAGGAAAACTCATGCTGCCAATGTGTTTCTTTTCAGGTAGTCTCAAAGGGGCTACAAGATCTCTCTACATGTTGTTGTGGTTGCATCTAAAGGCATCTGAAGAGAGTAGACTTGTCTTCAAAACTCATGCCATCAATTTTCTTTCTTTCAGTGAGTCCCAAAGGTGCTGCAAGATCTCTCTACAATATTATTATATTATTATTATTATTATTATTATTATGATATTGCATCTAAATGCATCTGAGGGAAGTAGATTGAAGTCTAAGTGTGGCTGCGATTTCTCTCTCCCTCTTTCGCTCTATTTGGCATACTCTCTCTCCCTCTCCCTCCCTTGCCCCCCTCCACATGCAGGTTGCCCTCCAGAGAGCAGAGGACGTGGCGGGACCCCGTCCCAAAAGGGACCATGCCCTGGTTGCGCTCCTGCTTCAGCCAGAGCTCCCCGCGCATTTGGGGTTTGGGAAGGCGCCAGGGCAGCGGGAGCCCTGAGAGGAGGATGCCAGGGAGTGAGTCCTCTTTTTCTCTTTTTCCTCCCCTCCCTTCACTCCAAGGACAAACTTCCCTGCCCCGGGTTGTTTTATTTCCTTCCCGCAAAAGACAGCTCTCTGCCTCTCCTTTCCCCTGAATGAACTGAGGAGCCTTTGGTAATGGCACGGAAGTGGAGCAGCCCCCTCCCCTTCTTCCCCTCTTTCCCCTTCCTGAGGTAAAGGCTTGACCCTCTTTTTCTGTCTGGGGGGGGGGCAGGCTTTCAGCCCTTCAAAATGGTGGCACTTAGTCTGGACCACCCCCCCTCAAAATCCTGGCTACGTCCCTGATGACAGGAGGTCTCTGACCTATAAGTGAAATTGCTTAGAGACTGTAACCCAGAAAAAAACTAAAGTAAGTGGCAGTTGGTGGAATTAGCTTTAGCTGACCATCTCAAACAAATACATAGGCCCCATTCCATACTGGCCTAAAAGACATGGAGGGAACTGGGATGATCCGGATGCCCCTCCCCCGAATCGCTCCGTTAGCAAGTGCCCACTACAAATTGAAATCGAATGCATTTGACAGAAATCGAATGCATTCTGATGTAATTGGCCGCTGCCAATCAAGCTATTGTCATGGTGACGTTTGCAGGGCATCGGGGGAAGTGTCCTCCCTTTTTAAAGAGCCAGCACAGGGGTTTCAGCGGCTGAAGCAAGGGAAGAGAGATGCCCTCTCTCTCCTCTCTCTCTCTCCTTTTTTTTTTTTTTTTATAAACCTGTGGGCTTTTGGGTCAGATCTGCCCCTGTCCCAGGCAGAGGATGGGATTGGCATGTTTTTGGTTGTTTTTTTTGCTTTTAAAACCAACATTAGCTTTCCCTTTGCTTCCCTTGCTGTATCTGCTCAAGAAGACAAAGCATTCGCATATTTGCTCAAAAAAAATTGGTAAAAATGTAACATTGATTGTTTGCAACATTTGTAGCTCTCCCTCTGCAGAAAGCAAGTGCAAGCCTGGCTCATCTCGCCCTGGAAATATAACCATGCGCATGTTCGCTCAAAAAAAATGTTTGAATTTGAAAAGGGGGGGGGGGGTTGCCTGACATGAGCTCCGTTCATGACCTGATTTTTCCCCTCCGCAAGGAAAGGAATGCCCAGCGACAGAGGGCTTTGGACAGGGGATGGCAGGGAAAAAGAGGCTCCTAAAGAATGCCTTCCCTTGCTCCCTTCTTCCCAGGGCTCTTTCCTCCTCCCCCTCCCCTCTGATGAGGGGAGGAAATGCCTTTGCCCTTTGCCCACCCTCTGACCTAAATCCCTCCCTCAATTTGCCTCGATCGTGACGAGGCCAAAGTCTCATTCCCAGGACCCGGGGTTTTTAAAAAGAAACGGTATTTGCCGCCATTTCAAAAGACCGCGCTAGGGGCCATTTAACACGGAACGGGTGTGCAAGACCCGGATTCGCTTGTGTGAGATTCGGGGTGAGTAGGAATTTCACGTGATTGAAATCGGTTTCAGAACCGATTTTTTTGTTAATGTGAATGGGCCCATGAATTGGTTTTGTAGTACTGGATAGCAAACCTGGGCAAAGTTTATATATCCAAGAAACTCATTCCCAGATGTTGAACTACAACTTCTAGAAGGCCTGGTCAGGGACAAGGTTTCTGGGACTTATAGACCAATGTCTGGAGACTCAACATTGGATACATTTGTAGAACATTGTAATTTGCAGCAACAGACTAAAAAAAGAATAAACAGGTTTTGTTTTTGTTTTTACCATGGGCCTATGGCCCATCTACACAACTTGCCAGTAGGAAAGGGCTAAAATTAAAATAGATTAACTTCTTTGGGCCGCAGAAAGGTTTTAATTAAATATTAATTAATTAATTAATAATATTAATTCCGTCCTCCTCCTCCTCTGCCTGGCCCTTTCCTCAAGAGAAAGCCAAGCAGCAAAGGAGCATTACGAGTGTTCACCCAAGCATTGCAGGTGTTCATCCTAGCAGCGGTGGAGCCTTGCAGGGCAAGTAGGGCGACTAAAATTGTAAAGGGTCCAGAAACCATGCCCTATGAGGAACGACTTAGGGAGCTGGGGATGTTTAGCCTGGAGAAGAGAAAGTTAAGAGGTGATATGATAGCCTTGATTAAATACTTGAAGGGGTGTCATATTGAGGAGGGAACAAGCTTGTTTTCTGCTGCTCCAGAGAACAGGACCCAGAACAATGAATGCAAGCTACAGGAAAAGAGATTCCACCTCAACATTAGGAGGAACTTGACAGTAAGGGCTGGCCTAAGGCAAGGTGAAGGACCACAGTTCAGTGAAAGAGCATATTCTTTGTATGCAAAGCATTTTAGATTCAGTCTCTGTCATCTCCAGGTACATCTGTGGGGAAATCCTGTTTAAACCCCTCCCAGACAAAGGGATGTGGTGGCTCAAATGGTTATGGCTCAGGTGGTTAAGACGCCAACTCTGCTGATTGCAAGATCAGCAGGTTGGCAGTTCAAGTCCCAAGTGCTGCATGATGGGGTGAGCTCTCATCACTAATCCCAGTTTCTGCCAACCTAGTAGTTTGAAAACATATAAATGCAAGTAGATAAACAGGTACCACTTCAGTGGGAAGGTAAACAGTGTTCTGTGCGATCATTCTGGCCACATGATCACAGATTAATCTCCGACAACGCTGGCTCTTTGGCTTAGTAATGGAGTTGACCACCGCCCCCTATGGTTAGACACAACTTGACAACCTTGTCATCAGGGAATACCTTTACCTTTTACCTTTAGAGGGACCAATGAATAGACTTGCTCTAAAGCTGCTTCTAGGACCTGGAAATATCACTTTTTGAATTACAACTCCCAGAATTCCTCAATGGGCATAGCAATCGTCATGCTGGCTGTGGGATCTGAGAGCTGTACTTCCAAAAAAGAAAAGAGTTTTTTTCTGGGCCATCATCGTCTCATTCACTAGAAGCTTGTTATCTATCTTGAGTCCCCACGTTGTTGGGCTCCAACCTCGAGAAACTCTGGCCATGGACCAATAGTTGGACATTGTAAAAGTGTGTGTCCAGAGCTTGGAAAAGTTACTTTTGGATTAGTCCAAAAATAGTCCAACTATTAGTCCCATTTTAAAATGGGGTTCCCCCCATCTCTGGGCCTGCTTCCTAATCCTAGTCTACTGAATTGCTTTCCCTCCACTGGCACTAGCCAGCAAATGCCCACTCCTCATGGGTCCTTCTGCCCCACCTCCTTCACTGCTATTAGCCAACATAGAGAGTCATTCACTTACTGAGTCCAGAAACATGAATCGCTTTCACATATTTCCTGATCCGCTGGAGAATGGCTTGGTCTCCATCCAAATTCTGCAAAGAGGAAAAAAAAAACCACAGTGGTTTGGGGGTGGGGAAGAGGGATTGCCAGGCCACACAGAGGCCCTTTGAAGTTCTTGCATTTGGCAGATGTACAAGGCAGCTGTCAAGGTACCCAGAGCTGGAATTGACATATATCCCAGGATAGGGGAGAGAGGAAAATGTGCTTAAATTGCAAAGGGCAGAAAATGAGGAGTGGCTCCTGGCATAGCTCTTTCTTTGATGTAGCTTCATGGTGGAGTACACATTTTACATACCATTAATCCCAGACAACTGTAGGATCTGAGGTGGTAAATGATGGGAAAGCCCTACCCTGTGTCCTTTGAGAGCTGCTGGTGGTCAAAAATGAGAGTCCAGTAATGTCTTTCTTAGGACCACTAACATGTGATTAAAGAGGGAAACTTTAAGTTCTCCAGAACTCTTCATCACCCTGGAGAGAAATGACTGGTGGGGTGCCTCAGGGCTGGTGTTGTTCAACCTATTCATAAACGGCTTGGATGATGGAACATCTTTGTCAAATTTATAGATGACATCAATGGGGTTATAATTAATACCCCAAAGAAAATGATTAAAATTTCAAACGACCATAACAGATTGGAGAGCTGTTGTTGTTGCTGATTATGTAGTTGTTGTGTGCCTTCAAATCCTTTTCACCTTATGGCAACCCTAAGGAGAATATATCAGGGGGTTTTCTTCACAAGATCTCAGAGGCGGTTTGCAATTTACTTCCCCTAAGGTTGAGAGAGTAGAAGAAACCAATGGATCAGCAAAGAGTTAGATATATAGTTTCAGCCACAGCACTGCTGGTAAATATTTGGAGGACCAAACAGAGCCAAACCACCCCCAAGGAAACCTTAGCACTGGTTGCAGCTGTGGTAAGGGACATTTGACTCTTCAGGTTATTTGGATTTCAACTCCCAGAAATCACAGCCATCACAGCCAATGGTAAAGGATTATGGAAACCAAAGTCCAAAACATCAACAGAGCCAAATGCATGCCACATGCATGTTCTCAAGCTAGGGGTATTTACCTTTTTGTACTATAAATCACAGAATCATCCAGGCAGTGTGGCCAGTGGATTCTGGGAATTGCACAACAATAAATTTTCCAGTGTCCTTTTGCTGTTAAAACTAGGTCCTATCACTTAAGAAGATGCCTTAGGTCAGATCAGATCAGAATCTGTTTT
Source organism: Sceloporus undulatus (assembly GCF_019175285.1). NCBI lineage: Eukaryota > Metazoa > Chordata > Lepidosauria > Squamata > Phrynosomatidae > Sceloporus > Sceloporus undulatus. Next base: position 5,132,922 of record NC_056530.1, read on the forward strand.
TCTAGCCAGGCCGTTTTTCCAAATAGTGAACAATTCCCATTACTTGCTGCCACATCCTTTAAAAAAGAAAGGTGGAAATACTGTATATTGAACCAGGGACTTTCTGCATGCAAAGACCAGGTGCCAGAATGCAACCCAAACTGCTTCAGCTAGCCTCCACATTCTTTCTGCAAATGACATGAGCCTTGCATGCCAAGAGTTCATCTGAGCCAGGAGTCAGGCCTCAGCAGACACCTTGGCAGGCCTGCGCTTGTCAAAAGAGCTGTTGAAGATATGATGCAAGCCCCGCGTTTTCTTTCTGTCCAAGGAATACTTAGTACAAACACAGTGCAGGCTGTTTATTGATTAGTGCATTCGGTAGTACAGCAGATCCTCAAATGTTGCAATGGGAACTCAAAAGGAAGGAATAATTTTTCCTTCCATTCCTCTCCCGCTTTCAGAAATCTTCAGCAACTTGCAAATTCTCAAAAAGCTTAAGAATTATGGTATCAAACAAATTTTCAAACAGTGACCATGCCGGCTGAAGGATTCTGGGTCCCCCCAAAAAATGATGTTGCCAAACTCTTAGCTTGAATCCAGCCCATCCATTGATGGGCTGATACCATGCAGGAATAAACTGAGATCATCCAGATGTGGTTGGATTTCTACGCTGATTTACAACTTCCAGATCAAGATGAACTAAAAGTTCTATGCTACCATGAACATACCTGATCTCACCTGACTTTGAAACTGGTAGTACAGTGTTACCCCGGGATACGAATGCGCCGCCTTACGAAATTTCCGGGTTACGAAAAAATCCAATTGAAAAAAACTGTTTCGGGTTACGAAGGTTATTTCGGGTTACGAAAGAAATTTTGGTGCTTTTCGGCGCTTTTTCGCACCAAATCGCGGCTTTTCCCCATTAGCGCCTATGGGGTTTCGGCTTGCGAAAGCCTTTCGGGTTACGAAAGCGGCGGCGGAACGAATTATTTTCGTAACCCGGGGTAACACTGTATTTAGTTAGGAAACCACCAGGAAACATCAGATATCTCCAGATATGGCTACAAGGGAATTCTGCATGAGAGGCACTGCAAAACATGAAGACTTTCAGTGTTCTCTACTTACATAGGAGTCTGTGGCTTCACAAAGGAAGGAGACATGCTAGATTCCAAGGAAACATCTTCTTTGAATTGCAAATAGACATTAAATTTCCTTCAATTTGAAAATCTAAAAGTGATCACAAGGGCAAAGGATGAGGTGCCAGCCTGCAAATAGCCCTCCCTACCATCTGAACTAAGACCAGAAACAGAAAATGCAGGCCTATAACTAACATCTTTAATTTCTTTCTCCTGCTTGCCTGATGAAGAAGCCAGTGTGACTACAAAAGCTTGCAACATGTAATTGTGCATTTTGGTTGGTCCCATAAAGGTATCATTGTTTGGATGTTATTGGACTTATGCACCTACTAACTATAAGGCAGCTTCCGATATATCTTCGGCTTACAGCCATATGAACCTGCCCACATGTTCAGATTAACAAGGGTTTGGTGTGCATCTGAGATAAAACCTTTTATGGTGTTCCCTACTGTTGATCATAAACTGAAAATGACCCAACATGTGATGTTGCATCAAGGAAGGCAAATAATCTTTTAGCCTGAATTAACCATAGATTCCAAGTACAAGAGAAGTAATAATTCCACTATCTTCTGCACTGGTCAGGCCACATTTGGAGTACTGTACCACATTCAGGTCTTATTTTAAGAAAGATATAGACAAGTTGGAGCAGGTTCAGAAAAGAGCAACGATGATACAAGATAAGGAGAACAAAACGTGAGGAAAGGTTGCGGGAGCTGGGCATGTTCAGCTTGGTGAAGAAAAGGCTAAGAAGTGACATGAATGAACTCTATAACTATCTAAAAAGGTATCACAGAGAAGAAATGGCCAGTTTGTTCTCTGCTGCCCAAAAAGGTAGGCCCAGGTCTAATAGTTTTAAGTTAGAAGAGAGGAGATTTCAATTGAAAGTTAGAAGAAGCTTCTTGACAGTAAAGGTGATTTAGCAATGGAATTAACTACCTAGAAAGGTGGTGGGGCTGCCTTCTCTGGACATCCTCAGAGAAGCTACCGGTTGTGGATACTGTGCTGGGGATTCTGCACTGAGCAGGGGATCAATGGCTTATGGGGCCCCTTCAACCCTATAATTCTATGTATTCACTCCTTTGACAGTAAACCTCTCTTCTACACAGCTTAAATCTTTCTTTTTAACTGTTAAAATCTAAGAAAGCTAAGTTTAAATGTGACTGAGGGAGAGGGAAAAACTTACATGATCGCCACTAGTTCAAAAGGAAACCTGTCAGTACATGAAATGGTATTTGCAGACCATATTCCACAAACTTCCAAAAATGAGTTATTTCACTCCAGACTCGCTTGGCCCAGCCAGCAGAAATCACGCCAATCAGCTGTACAAGCCCCAGTAGACTTATCCAGCTGCAGTTTAGGCATGCGCCCTCTCCTCTAGGAAAGCACAGCCAGGGATGCCAAGATTTCAAATAAAAGAAGAAATTCAATATATTTTTCATACCAAGAGAGCATTCCTAGAGAGAAGCAGGAGGGGACATCTCTGCATTTGCAGCTGGGAGTGACCTCACAGAGTCCCCATCTGTGACTATGCTAGACAGACCCTGTGGAGCCTCTCCATGTAAGAATCTCATCTACACGTTGTGCTTCAAAACAGCCCCATAAACCAGATTGAATCTTTGCCAGCTATCCAAAGAGAAGCCTTGGAAACTCACTCTTTGCTCCACATGCTGGATGTGAGTAAAATCAATGGGTCTTTCAGGGGCTGAATGAAGTGGTAACTGGTTGGTACAGCATGAACACAGCCAAATGGCAAAGAGAGATGGGTCAAGAAAGAGAGCAATGGAATCTAAAGTTAGGACCAGCATAGTTTAAAAAGGAAGGAAGGAAGGAAGGAAGGAAGGAAGGAAGGAAGGAAAATTCCTCAGAGTGCAAGATGGAGACTGGCAGATCTCCTTGGATAAAAAGCTTGTGCAGGTGCCATCCCAAAGAGGCCAGGATTCTGTTAATGGGTACTAACCCAGAATTACAGGATATGCTATACTCCAGCTCTTTTATAGGCTACATAGATTGTGAGAGTAGTCTCTCTACATGTCACCCTGTGTCCAGCTCAGCTCCCAATCTCCAAACATGGTATCAGTTCTTCAAAATGGGAAAGAATTGGTGAAGTTACTTTTTGATTGTATCTTCCAAAACCCTCCATGCAACATTTCAGTGGTGGGATTCTGTGATAAAGCCTAACATGCATTTTTTCCCAACTCCAAAAGTAACAAAGTGTGTTCCTGAACATGTGTTAATAATGGAAACGCACATACCCAAATTGTGGGTTCTGAAGTGCTTCCCATGATAGTTATCAGAGGCATGCTCCCAAGATTAGTCCAAAAATGTGTTGATCCATATCAGCATTTCAGTTTCCCCAATAGTACATAATCCAAATGCATCTGAGGAAGTAGACTTAAATCTACGAAAGCACATGCTGCCAACCTGTTTCTTTCAATTTCTTTCTTTCAGTCTCAAAGGTCCTACAATGATTTCACTGTTTGAATTCCAACTGGGATAATTCACAATGCTATATTCTTGCAGAGAAAATCTACTTCTCCTTCCTGCATAGAGGAAGGATTCTAGCTAAATTCAGAGGGAACAAGGGAGACAGTGGGGTCATCATCCCTACTAATCAAAAGGTTCTAGTGCTTTGACCCTGCAAACCATGTTTCCATTACACCACTATCACTAATAACAGCCAGTCCCAAAGCATTAATGGTTACCAATAACAGCTTAAAATCCAACAGTGAATCACTGCCTAACACATTAGCCAGATAATTCTTGCTCACAGAACATATAAATATTGGGAAAGGGGTAAATCTTGCTCACTCCACCCTGAACTCAGCACATTCAGCAGAAGATTCACATAGAGCTGTAAGAGGCATGCAACTGTAGGTAGAACTGGGTTTTTTGAAGAGTTCCCAACTGTGTTGGCTCAAGCTATGCACTTGTTCAGGCCCCCAGTGAACTCATGCAGTTTGGGGCTGTTTCACCACTCTAGGCACTCATATCCATTGATGGGCTATGCAAACAGAACCAGGGTCTGTGTAAGGGTGGTTTAACCAGTTTATGATGCTTCTATCTTACCCTTCCCTCAAAAAGGTTAGTACAAAAAAAGACAAACAAATCAACCCTGAACTCACCCTGGAAGCCAACATGATTAAACTCAGATTGTTGTACTTTGGCCATATCATGAGAAGGCACAACTCATTAGAAAAGACAATGTGGCTGAGGAGGTATAGGGCAGTAGAAAGAGAGGAAGACCACATGCCAGATGGATAGACTCAATAAGGGAGACCATGAGGCTTTCTTCACTGGCATTTGGGACGTCCAGAGGACGTCCCATTTTAAAAAAGGGGTGTCTCTTATAGACGCCCCTGGGCCTAATACGGACTCCGTCCGTACAAGATGGCGCCGGCCCTTCTACATGGCCGGCGCCATCTTTGCGTATTGGACGCCGAGCGTTCGTACGCATTGCGTCCTTTGTGACGTAGCGAGTGCGCCCCTGGCGCCTCGCTACGTCACAAACGCGACGGAAAAAGAAGCTCCATTTTGGAGCTTCTTTTTCGGTCCGCGCGGGAGTCGCGCTGTCTGAAGGCTCTGGCTCCCCTGCGGACCTACCGGCGGCGGCGGCAGAGCGCCGCAAAGCGGCAGTATGTACCCCGCCCATGAGTCTACAGGACCTAAGCAGAGAGGTAGAAGACAGGGGGACTTGGAGACATCTCATTCAAGGGGTCAACATGAATTGAGGTTGATTCAAAGGCAGCTAACAACAACAAATGTGGTAGAGTGGTTGTGTTCTATTTCTTGTTCACAGAAATATCCCTCATAATCCTAGAACAAGATTCAGGTGAGGTCTGACCAAAGCTTTATCAGTGTACAAGGGTAAGTTGTAACACCTTTGCGACTGAGAAACAGCATTGAAGCATAAGCTTTTGTAGAGTCAGTCTACTTTAACAGATGCAACTACATCTTGCAGCTGCAGTCTAATGGCCTCCAGATGGCAGCCAGCATGATGTAGCGGTTTGAGCATTGGGCTATGACTGTAGAGACCAGGGTTCAAATCCTTACTCAGCTATAAAAACCCACTGAGAGTCCTTAGGCAGATGACACTTTATCAGCCTCAGAGAAAGGTAAACGCAACCCCCCCACTGAACAAATCTTGCCAAGTACATCCTGTGAAGGGTCCACCTTAGGGTCACCGTAAGTCAGAAACAACTTGAAGGCACACAACGATAACAATGAAGACCTCCAGATCCTTTTCACATGGACTGTTCTCAAACTATCCTATGGCTGCATCTACACTTCAGAAATAATCCTAGTTGACACCACTTTAACTGCCATGCCTCAATGCTATGGAATTCTAGAAACTATAGTTTGTTGTGGCACCAGAGCTTGCTGACAGAGAAGGCTAAATGCCTCACAAAACTAGTTCCCAGAATTCTAAAGCACTGAGCCAGGGAAGTTAAAGTAAGCTTAATTATTTTTGCAATGTAGATGAAGCTTATATCTGTGCATTTTATTTGTTCTGCCAAATTTAGTGCCTTATACTCAGCCCCATTGAAATTCATTTTGTTAGTTTTGGCTTAGCTCTGCAATCTGTCATGGTCATTTTGAATTCGATTCCCGTCCTCTGGGATATCAGTTATTCTTCCCAGTTTGTAGTCATCTGCAAATTTGATATGCATGCCCTACATCCTATCATCAAAGTCATTCATAAAGATGTTAAACAACATCAGGTCCAGGGCAGAATTTCACTAGATATTTCTTCCCAGGAGGAATAGGAACCATTGGGCTCTGTCTGGCAACCAGTTAAAAATCCACCTAAACAAGAGCATTCCCTAGCCCACATTTAACATCTTGTCTGAAAGAATATCATTGGAGACCTTGTCAAAAGCCCTACTGGAACCAAGATATACTCCAGCCATAGCATTCCCCAAATCTACCAAGTTTGTAATTCTCTCCAAGAAAGAGATAAGATTAGACTGGCAGGAGTTGTTTTTGAGAAACCACAGGCTGCTTTCTAAGCACTCACTGATTGTTTATTTTTACACACACACACACACACACACGCACACGATATATGATGTTATTAGAAGCAGAAGGTGAAGTAAAATATACAACCCAGAAAAATGATACATGATGTACAACTGCTGAAGAGAGGCCAGTTACAACTATGTCTCTATTTAAAATAATTGCTACATAGTTTGCTTTGGCCCATGAAAGTGTGAAAACACGTAATTTTCCTAGTGGCTTCTTGTCACCCACTATTTAATGATGTCTTCTAGAACCAGTCGGCAAGGACTTTTCCTGTTCTCCAAGAATTCTCAAAGATTACCAGATATGCATCTGAGATTGTATCTGCAAGTTCCCTTAAAAACTTGGCTGAGGTCCATCAGGCCCTAGAGATCTGAATTCATTTAGAGCAGCTAGGTATGCTCTATTTCCTTTTCAGTCCCTTTACTGCATCATTTGTTCTGTTGTCACCAGGTCAAGCAGTTCTCCCTTGTAGGAAAAAACTGAGGAAAGGAAAGTGTTAAGCCTTCTCTGTCTCCTTTTAGCATTTCACCAAGTAGTGGCCCTACTGTTTCCTTGTTTTTCCACTTGCTCCAAATACACCCTAAGCCCCCTTTCATAATTTCAATTTTTCTTTCTAGCAAGCCTGCATTCATTCAGAGGTTTAGTTTTTCTGCCTTTCTCCTTGCAAATACAGTGGACCCTTGGAATCTGCTGGGGTTTGGTTCCAGGATCTCCTGTGGATGTCAAAATCCATTGATGCTCAAGTCCCATTAAATATAATGGCATAATAAAATGGTGTCCCTTATATAAAAGAGCAAAATCAAGGTTTGCCTATACGTATTTGTATATTTTTAAAGTATTTTCAAGCCATGGACACTTGAATCCATGGATAAGAAATCCATGGATAAGGAGAGCGGACTGTATTGGCAAGTCATTTGTATTCCCCTTTGGTGGTTTCCATTTCTTGTATGTTACTTTTAATCATTGTTGTTGTGTGCCTTCAAGTAATTTCCAATTTCTGGTGACCCTAAGGCGAACCCCTATTGCAGGGTTTTCTTGGCAAGATTTGTTAAGAGAAGGTTTGCCAATGCCTTCCCAAGGCTGAGAGCATGTGACTTGCTTGAAGGTCATCCAATGTGTTTAATGGCTGAGCTGGGAATCAAACCCTCATATCCAGAGGAGTAAGTACTCCAGCACTCAAACCACTAGTTATGTATATATCCACTCTCATTTCTTTAGAAACATCCCACTGTTTATGATTGTTTCTTCAGTCTGACCTTAAGAAACTCCTATGCATCATGCAACCATCCCTTCCCTTTGAACCATTTCTGATCATGGGCCCTTATCCAGTATTTCACGAGTGTTAAAAAAAAACAAAGTGCATGCCTATCTACGTTCAGCCTTTCCTTTCCTCTGTATGGCAAATTCCAGGATAATGTAGTCATACCCACCCAAGGATTGCAGTACAGTACTTCCACCCACTGAATTGCTCATCCAGGGACGTAGCCAAGGGGGGGTTGTTGGGGTCCGGACCCCCCTTCCATTAGAAAAATGAATGGTGCGTGCTGCTGCGCTGCTGCGCCCAAGCCCCATTATAATGGTAGCACTTAGTCTGGACTCCCCCCCCCCCAGGATTTTAGCCTGGTTACGTCCCTGGCTCATCCCTGTTTTTTAGGATAAAATCTAAATAAACTATCTACTTGTTGACTTCTCCAGCCTCTGGACACTGAAATGATCTGAAAGACTTGTGAGGAATTTATTGATGCTTCTATTCTTGCCCGAGTTTGTCTTCCAACAAATGTCAGGGTGGCTGAAATCTCTGTTACTCTCCTTTTTGAATGTTTGATCACTTATTTTAGGAACAAACCATCCTTCAGTCTCTCTTGGTGTCTATAGCAGAGCCCCACAATGACATTACTGTTGTTTCTCTCCCTTTAATTTTTATCCAAACCTCTCAATCTGTTTACTATGCTTTAACTCATGGATCTCTTTATAGATGTACATATCATTGACATATAATTCTACTACAGTACTCCTCTTAATCTCCTATTTAATCTACAGGACTTCTTTGGAATAGGTTATACCCCTCCATGTCCCTACATGAGCCTACCCAAATCTTTTCCTAGGAAGGCTTTATTCTTGTTCCAGCGCTTTTGCAGGTCCTCCTGGTAAGAACACATGAGAGGGTATTCTTGGTGTTTTGAAATTATGTAAATGCAATTAAAATGGAGGATGAGGACCAGGTTAGTTATCTTCAGCTCCTTGGAGGAAAGAATGAGATCCACATAAGAATAAAATAAGGTTGATCAGAACTTGCCAAGGAGATGTGCTGTTTGACTGTTTCTAGAAACTGTTTGAAGGCCTTTTGTGTCCCTTCCTAGAGCTGGCAAACCTAAAGATGGTAATGCAATGCAAGGTAGGGCAATTCAACTTTTGCAATGCAGTGTAGTGCAACACAGCATTTGCAATGCACTGTACTTTGGACTACCTCTGTTTCCAAGTTAGGAAACTTCAGTTAGTTCAAAGCATGGTAGCCAGATTAGTTGCTGCTACATCTAGGAGTGATCATACCACCCCAATGTTAAAATCATTCCACTGGCCGCCAATTCATTTTCAGGCAAGGTACAAAGTGTTGGTTATCAACTCTAAAGCCCTACATGGCTTGGGTCCAGGTTACCTATGGGATCGACTCCTCCCATATGATCCACCTATACACTCAGATCCTCTAGCAGACTCCAGTCACCCAGGACTAGGTTGGCACCTGTCAGCCAGAGGACTTTTTCTTCAGGTGACCCAGATTGTGGGTCTGGATCCATTCCGGACTCCCCCGCGTAAAGCAAATACTGCACATGCTCAAGCCCCATTTAACTGAATGGGGCTCATGCATGCAGTGGTGCACACCACGGGCACACACCCCATTAATCACAATGGGATGTGCTGCCCCACGCGCGGCTTTCAACATATGCTGAAAGCCGTCTATGACACAGGTGCACTATATCACTTTATTTACGCAACTGTGTGTGATAATCATTCACACAGTTACTCACCATTTCCACTTCATTTGCAGGATGCTTTAAATGCGCTTTAATCTCTTTAATGCTGAAATCAGCCCCAGTGTGAAAAACTCCTATGTCCAGAATTTCAACAAAGTGTTATAAAACAGAAGAAAAGGCATTGGCAGTAACTGAGCGAAGCAACCCTATACCTGTAAATACGCATAACTTCACAACACAAGGGAAGTAGATCTTGTCTGGCACCAACTAGAGGAAGAGTTCTTGACCTCTGAATCAGACCTCCTCACACTAGTGCCTTCCAGGTCCAATGCACAACTCCCATCACCCCCAGCTGACATGCACCAGGCTGGCTGGGAGCACTAGGAGTTGCACAGGGCTGGCCCAATATGCTTTGCAGCCTGAAACAGGAAAGACCTCCTGCCCCCAAAAACAAACCGCATAATATTCAGTTGACCAAATTAATGTAGCAATTGTCTTTCCTGTTAATCACACACATATATACATATAGTAACAGTTAGAAGAAATAACTAATAATCAGAGCTGGCTCAGGGGCTTGAAGGCACAGAACAACAGCAAGAAGATTTTTTAAAATGACAATTAAGGGAGATTTCAGCACAGCATTAATTACTCCAAATATAACTCAATTCCTTCTAAATGAGGATTAAAAATATACCCTTAAGTTAAGGAATAACACAGATATGTAAGTCTGTGTATACATACGTATTTCAACACCAGGTGTTTCACTAAGAAATCATGGTATATAGAAATCCTTGGGTTTTTTATTATACGACTACATTTTGTTGTTGTGTGTCTTCAAGTCGTTTGCAACTTATGGCAACCCTAAGGCAACCCTATCATGGGTTGTTGTTTTTTTGACAAGGTTTGTTCAGAGCAGGTTGACCTTGCCTTCCCCTGAGGCTGAGAGAGTGTGACTTGCCTAAGGTCACCCAGTGGGTTTCATTATCTGAGCAAAGACTCGAACCCTGGTCTCCAGAGCTGTAGTCAACAACAGCAAGGAGAATGTCTATCGTGGGAAAATTCAAAGCCATATAGTCCTGTTGGTCTGGAAAATCAGTCTGCAAAGGGATCTTGCAGCCCCTTTGAGACTCACTGAAAGAAAAAAAATCTGGTCGCATGAGCTCTGAGTAGAGTGAAACAGTTGATTTTGGGTGGGTTTGAGTAGAGTGAAGCCTACTTCAAGATCCTTTTACATACTGATTTTTCAGACTAACATGGCTATGTCTTTGAATTGTACCACCTTAAAGATGATAAATAGTCATGTTGGCCATACAGCAAATCTAATAACATCAAAAATCCACCAAACAGTGATGACTTTATTGGACCAACTCAGGGACGTAGCCAAGAGGGGGGGGGGTTCTTGGGGTCCAGACCCCCCCCCTTCTGTTAGAAAAATGAATAGTGCGTGCTGCTGCGCCGCTGCACCCAAGCCCCATTATAATGGTGGCACTTAGTCTGGATCCCCCCCCCCCTTCCTAAAATCCTGGCTATGTCCCTGACCAACCAAATGCACTATATACATGTTGCAACATGTCTATTGTGCATTTTGGTTGGACCAATAAATTTATCACTGGTGGATTTTTGAAGTTACTGGATTCACTGGAAAGATGGTCTCTCTCCATGTGAGACCAGTTGCCAGCTGAGCTCCAGTCAGTTTGTCATTTAATGTCATTATTAATATGTTAGACTTATACGCAAAGGGGTCTTCAAGCCCCTTTGAGACTTGCTGAAAGAAAGAAGCTGGTAGCCTAAGCTTTCCTAGATTTCAGCCTCCTTCCTCAGAGGCTTGTTTGGAGGAATCACAAGGTTTTCTTGGCAGGTTTCTTCAAAGAGGGTTTGCCTTTGCCATCTTCTGAGGTTGACATTCTTGCAAACAAGCTAGTGAAATGTGGGCTAGACAAGTCAACTGTTACATGGATTTGTAATTGGTTGACCGGCTGAACCCAAAGGGTGCTCAACAATTAGTCTTTTTCATCCTGGAGAGAAGTGACCAGTGGGGTCCCACAGGGGTCTGTCCTGGGCCCAGTGCTATTCAACATCTTTATCAATGACTTGGAGGACAAAATTGGGGGCATACTTATCAAATTTGCAGATGACATCAAATTAGAAGCTAATACTCCAGAGGACAGGATCAAAATTCAAGATGGCCTGAAATAGACTAGAAAGCTGGGCCAAAGCTAAAAAAATGAAATTCAACACGGAGAAATGTAAGGTACTGCACTTAGGGTAGAAAAATAAAATGCACAGATATAGGATGGGGGACCCCTGGCTGAACGAGGTGGTAGAGTCTCCTTCCTTAAACAGAGGCTGAATGGCCATCTGTCAGGGATGCTTTGATTGAGAGTTCCTGCATGGCAGAATGGGGTTGGACTGGATGGCCCTTGCGGTCTCTTCCAACTCTGCAATTCCATGGTTCCATGATTCTATGAAAGGGAGGTACGAACACCACCGTCAGGTGCACCACCAGGCAAACAAACAAGGAAACAGGCTGACACCCCAAATCAATGCTTTTTTTAAAAGGGGCCAACGTGGTCCAGTGGTTTAGATGCTGGACTATGACTCTGGAGACTGGGGTTTGAATTCTCGCTCAGCCATGTAAACCCATTGGGTGACTTTGGGCAAGTCACACTCTCTCAGCCTCAGAAGACAGCGAATGTAAACCCCCTCTGAAGAAACCTGCCCAAAACAAAACATGATACTCACTCTCTCTCAGCCTCACAAGACAGCCATGGCAAAAAAATCCTATGAGGAAACTTGATGAGAAAACCCATGAGTCACACTCTCTCAGCCTCAAAGGACAGCCATGGCAAACCCCTTCTGAAGAAACCTGCCAAGAAAACCCATGACAGTCACACACTCTCAGCCTCAGAGGAGGGCCAGGGCAACAACAAAAACACGTTCTGAAGAAACCTGACCAAAAAAGAACAAAAGCCCAGGATAAAGCCGGGGTCTCCACAATGTACTCGGAGGCACCCAACAACGCCAGCCTCCACCCAAGCCTTTCCCCTTCTCCCCTTGGGCCCTCTTGGGACCGACCTCCTCCAAGGCCCCGACCGCCGCGCGGCACTTGGGCAGCTGGGAGGCGAAGGCCGAGGCCAGGTCCTCCGAAGCCGCCGCCAGGAACTCCGAGACGCTGAGCGGCTGCTCCGGCATCTTCCTCGGGCGAAAGGAGGAGGAACAAGGGGAGAAGAGGAGGGAAGAAGGGAGCCAGAGGAGGACGGCCCTTCGGGAGGAGGAGGAAGGAGAAGAGCGCCCTCTCTCCCCTGGTTGCGTACACACTGGAGAAATAACCCGGTTTGGGATCGCTTTAACTTGTCTGGCTCTAAGGCTATGGAATTCTGAGAGTTGGAGTTTGTTGTGGGGCCCAGAGCTCTGCTCCGCTCCGGGCCCAC